>NC_134802.1:39640693-39645693 GCF_046742065.1 Oratosquilla oratoria | reverse complement strand
CCCCTTATTTTCTATTACCTACTCGTCCACACTCTTCTCTTATTTACTTTCCTTTCTTTCCTTTCCTTCAATTTCCTCTTCTTTCTTTTTATCTTTCCTTCTTTCTTATCATTTTTCTTTCCCTTCCTTTCCCATCTTTTTCCTTCCTTTCTCTTTCTTTTATTTGTCTTTTCCTTCCTTTTCTCTCTCATCTCTTTCTTTCCTTTCTGCTCAATTTTCTTCTTTTCTTTTCCTTCCCCTCTCCTCCTTCCCCATCCTTTTCATCGTAACTCCACTTTCTTCCTTCTTAATTCTTTTCCTTCATTATTTCCTATCCTTAACCCCTTCCCTTTTATTTCATTCCCCTCATTTTTTTTTCTTTTCCTCCTCTACAACGTCCTCTCCACAGCTTACCTTTCGTTTCCTGCACATCAAAGAACCTCTTCTGACTTCATCTGACCTAATACTCGCCCTATCATCCTGCATCTTTTCAACCTCCTCCTCATCCTCCTCCCTTCTCCCCAGTCCCAACATTATCCTCCGCTCCTGAAGACCTTCCTTCCTACCTCTACCTCTTACTTCCCAGAAGTTCTTGTATTCAACCTCCTTTCTCAGCGATAATCTCCTGTCTCACCTTCCCTTCTTTCTTCACTTTCAGAAGGATGAAGAAGGTTCTCTGTATCTCTACTCCAACGTGAGCTCCAACTTCTCCTCCTCCTCCTCCTCTCCCTGTTCCATCTTCCCACTCTTCCTCCTGCACGCTCCTCCTCCTTCTCCCTTTCCCTCTCTACCATCACCATTACCTTCGCCATTATCATCATCACTGTCATCATCTTCATTATTCTTCTTGTTCCAGTCCCTCCTTCTCCTCCCTCCCTTAAGTTTCCAAAAATCTACCGCAACAGTCTATCTGGTCTCTTGTGTATGTGATCCTGAGTAGAGGAGAACCACGTCACAAAAGCAGCTTCTTCATGACCGAGACAATGGCACAAGATGCACAAGGATCGAGCAAGCGGTTTCTCGGGTACAACGTACAAGTGTTCTGTGCTCGAGGAAACCAGACTATAACGTCGGTGGGTTCCCAAGAACCCTTCCGACCCCGCTCTCCAGGAACTCAAATGTGGAGTGTCTGGAAAGGGCGACACTGGATTCGGATATGCGTAATAGCCGCTATGAAATATTTTGAGATCATTCTTGTAGGTTTGAGTCTACAAAAGTCTACATCATGGGGTGTATTTTCGCTGTGAAATATTTTGAGATCATTCTTGTAGGTTTGAGTCTACAAAGGTCTATATCATGGAGTGTATTTTCGTATAATGAATATATACGTACTTGTACTGATGTCCGCACTTGAAACGTACTGTTTCTGTATGGTTCTCAAGCCTCATTAAACATAATGACAGGTTGGAAGGAAAGCAGTGGAGAGCTAAAAAACTGACACCAAATACAAAAATCAAAGCATATGGGAATGGATTAAAACATTTGAATCTCGTTTCCCCCCTCTCTCTTTTTCTCTCTCTCTCTCTCTCTAAAAATAAATAAGAAATTAATTAGTTAATTGATAAATAAATAAATAAATGAACAAGTAATTAGAACAAACCTTGAAATCTTTAAAGAAATCAATAAGATAACAACTTTCAATATTCTCACATACTATATATATGCATATGTATATGTTTATGTATATATATATATGTATATATATATATATATATATATATATGTGTGTGTGTGTGTGTGTGTGTGTGTGTGTGTGTGTATGTATGATGCATATGTATATGTATATGTATATGTATATGTATATGTATATGTATATGTATATGTATATGTATATGCATATGCATATGCATATGCATATGCATATGCATGTGTATATGTATATGTATATGTATATGTATATGTATATGTATATGTATATGCATATGCATATGCATATGCATATACATATGTATATGTATATGTATATGTATATGTATATGTATATGTATATGTATATGTATATGTATATGTATATGTATATGTATATGTATATGTATATGTATATGTATATGTATATGTATATGTATATGTGGATATATGCAGCACATGGACTTAACCCGGTGGTAAGAGGAAAGAAATTCTACTAATCGCGTCATAAGTGAATAGAATTAGCTTTCATTTTTCAGCTGTGGCATTTGTGTGTAATACATTCAAAGATTTAAAGTTCACTTTGATGAATACCTAAACATTCACTTGCTTAATCTTATCTTATATTGTTTTACTTATCATATGTCATTGAATTTCATCTGATTTAATTTGTTCACCCAATTATCTATTCATTTAATTATTTATTCATTTACTCATCTAATATCATTATGAACCTAAAGGTTTCCTATTAGGATGTTTTATTATTGTAACTCTTTTTTCATGAGTCCCAATAGATATTCCGCATATCCTTGAGTGGTTTATAAGCAAGCAACCTTCATCTGAGCAATAACGCCGCTTTTTTCTGCAACACAGCTTTACTTATAACAATACAGGTCGCTCTTCACAAAGAATCTTTTCACGGGTCAACTTGCAGACACTTAGGCATATAAGAGATGGATCTACAGACGAAGAACCTCTCTGCCCAGCCGAAGTGGAGACCTACGTGTATAGTCTTAAGTGTTTCCTTCCCTTGGTTTCAGAACTCTCTTTATTCGTTTAGAAATATTCTTTATTCAGTACCCACTCTCTGCAAACTTACTTCCCTCTTATCGTGAGAACGAACAAATGAGTTCAAGTTACTCCTTGGTGCAATGGCTCCAACTCTCACAGTGAAGGCGTTTATTTGGGTAATATGATATTCTAACTGAATAAAATAATTGAGCATATGTATACAGTACACACACACACACACGCACACACACACACACACACACACACACACACACACACACACACACACACACACACACACACACACACACACACACACACACACACACACACACACACACACACATACACACACACACACACACACACACACACACACACACACACACGCACACACACACACGCACACACACACGTGTATATATATATATATATATATATACATATACATATATATATATATACATGTGTGTGTGTGTGTGTGTGTGTGTGTGTGTGTGTGTGTGTGTGTGTGTGTGTGTGTGTGTGTGTGTGTGTGTGTGTGTGTGTGTGTGTGTGTGTGTGTGTGTGTGTGTGTGTGTGTGTATGTTTGTGTGTGTGTGTGTGTGTAGTATGTTGCCCTAGGGCAGTGACCCCTTCCACACCTCACACACCGACTCTCGACGACCCTCAATGTGTTATAGATCAACAGCCTCACATGACCCACTATCCTTACTGTCTGACACCTCCCCTTACCACTTAGAGTCCACATCATAACAAATAAGCACTATCGGTCGTTTATTATCCACCGCTGCTGCGTATTTACCCACATTGTAACCAAAACAGGAGTTGAAGAGATGGAGTGACTTCAGACTAGCGGGCGCGCTACCATTTAGCCTCTCAGTTGCAATGTGACGAACGAAGGCGTTAAGAAAAAGGATGGGAAAGCGTAGGATGAGGTTGGGAGAGGGTTGGGCCTAGGGAGATGAAAGTAGCCAGGCGGTGGGGAATGGAAGTGGAGGAAGGAGGGGAGAATGCTTGGAAGGAAAGACAAGAGATACCAGGAAAGATAAGTTTAATTCATTTTTTGTCGAAGAAAAAAGCCTCGAGCCGTAGTATAGTGCAGTCAAGTAGCGTGAAGGAGTGAAATGGTGATAGATTAAGGAGCCTATACACAAAGAAGAAGAATATAAAGAAGATTAAAGTGAAAATGACAAACGTTAAAAAGAAAGTAAAGAAGGAAATGGAGGAAACGGATAGACAAAAGAAGAGAGTATAAAGAGAAAAGAGAATAAAGAGGCGAAAAAACATGACAAAAGTGGAGATAAAGAAAGGAAAATTGAAGAAAGAAGGTGAGAAGGAAATCAGAAATAAAAGAAGAAAGAGTGAGTGAAAAAGAGAGGAAATAAAGAGAGTAATAAAAAGGCGAGGAAGGAAAAGAAATAAAAGCATATTAGAAACAAATGAAGGAGGGAAGGAAGGAGGACAGCGACCTCGAGATGTGGAAATAAGACATGAGAAAAGATTAAGTAATCAAATCAAACAAACTGTGTACTAGTTTCTCAAGCGACCCCTTCTCCCACTCATCATAATTGTAAATCATATTCAAGCTTGCCTTGGGTCCTGGAGTACCTGGATGATGCATAGTTGCCTTGCATGGACAACGCTTTCGTCCTCACCCTCCTACCTCCTCCTTGTCCCTACTCTTCTTCCTCTTCCTTATTTTACTTTCTCCTCCTCTTCCACCTCTTCCACCTCCCTCTTCTATTCCGCCTCCTACTCTTCCTCTTTATCTTCTTCTTCGTCTTTCTCTTCCTTCTTGTTCTCCTCTTCCTCCTCCATTTACTCTTCCTCTCCCTCCTTTTCTTTCTTCTTTTGTATTTCTTCTTACTTCTCCCCCCATCGCAAAACCTGTAAGACCAGCAATGGTCAGTTCCGTAACTTTATCGTCTTCGTTCTAAGGAAAAGCAGACCTTCATAATTATTCCCCCAAAAATCCTTCCAAGAATCGTGTTTTTCCTCCTCTGTTCATCCCATTTTCCTACAACTTAATGCCTTCATCCCTAATCCCAGTTCCGTGTCTCCGTTTTCTTCCATTCCTCCCGCTCCATTCTTCTTATGCTTACTCTTTTAAAAATTCACCCTAATGTCCTCCTCTCTTCTCCCCTATGCTACAATAGGGTGATTAGTAGAGGTACAATTGATGATTAAGGTGTCTTGATCCCGTCTCACATAACATTTTCTGTTTCCAATATATGTGTTTGTTTTCAAGTAGCCCTACCCAATGTTAACGGACTTAAATTTAGGAAAGCCCGATTATCTACACTTAATAACAAAATGGCAGGTGTACCCTCCAGAGGTCGCAAATGCAAAATAACTGGGGGGCGGGGGGTAGAAAGACTGAC
>NC_134802.1:39633193-39635693 GCF_046742065.1 Oratosquilla oratoria | reverse complement strand
ACTCCAAAGGGATGCAGTCGCCAAAGAGAAAAGCCTGAGGGAATTCGGAGGGAGACTCTTAGGAATCTCTCGGAAACGGAGTTAACGGGCGTCCAAGAACGAAGTCGTGAGAAGTCGACGAAGTCGTGAGAAACCTTCCTAAGAGTCTGAAGCTGAAATGTCCAGTGGCCATGGAGAGAGAGCCGAAGAGTCTTGAGGGCTTGAAACGTCTCCATCAGAAACCAAAATCTGGCTTCATATTCACAAAGATTCTCAGAGCTCTGGATTTTTCTGAAAATGACCTCTATATTCTATATCTTAATTTAGTAAACCAGTTGAGCAGCCATGATATAGGTCTTTAAAATTTGTCCATGACGATTTTTCATGTGATCCAAATTTTCTTTTTGACTTTTAATGAAATGATACAAAGTGAAATTCTATCGTTTAACCCTTTCATCACGGTGACATCATTTATAGATTTTAGTCTGGCTAGCGCCCCACAGCTTTGTTCAGCCAAGAGTTCCTTACTGTTATTAAGTAGTTAGGCTAATCGTTCTCAGTATGCTTTCTTATGCATCCTATAATTATTCATTCCAGTTCTTCAGTCTCCTGGAGGTTACTAAGGACCCGGTCACACCAAGCTTACGACCTGTTTACGACCACCGGCGACCAGACTGTTTTGTGCTGTTTCTCTGTAAAAAAAAAAAAAAAAAAAAAAAAAAAAAAAAAAAAATTGGAATGAATCTCCTTCATCATGAAGACGAATACGAAATAGCCACCTGGCGCTAACCATGAGAGAAACGAAAGTGCCACCGTCGAAGGAGGTGGTCGGAAACAGGTCGTAAGCTTGATGTGACTGGGGCTTTAAGCACGGAATAAAACCATCTAACATCCAACAAACATCACTAGTTTTCGGCTTGTGGTTCCACTCGTGAATCTCCGTGTACCCCTAGGGCAGTGGCTCTTATCCTGGGGTACTTGTACCCCCAAGGGGTCCGAAACCATAAGCCTGGGGGTACGAGACATGATAACCAGTCCAATGGTACTGTATATTTACAATGAGAAAACAAACAAGGTTTGCATCACTCATCCTTTTCATATGTTTGCATTGTATTTGTATTGGATGGAGGTACGAGGAAATTTTCTGAGATATCAAGGGGTACGGGCACTGAAAAAGGTTAAGAATCACTGCCCTAGGGGTCCATAGACCTCAGATTGGGGATGAATTGACTATAAGGTTGCCTTGATTAGTTCCTTGGACATATGATGTACCGTACGGGTGCCGGGTGCTCAATTATTTCGTTTTGCATTGTGTTGTACTTTGCTTATATTAATCTGATTAATGCAAGAAGGCTTTTTCAGGTGAGGGAAAGTTACCATTGTGAAGGGGTGAAAATAGATCTCAAAGCCTCAGGAGCTCCTTCAAGAGATCAAAAATCTGTTTCCTAGGGACTTCGTAAATCCAGAGTCCGAGGCATATAAGCATCTTGCTCCATTGCATTTACACATTCACCTTTATATTTATTTTTGTTTTTATTTATTTATTTTTTCTTTGTTTGTCTCTTTATTCGCCTGGTTATATATTTTGGATAAGATTTTTTTTATATATCATCCTTTGTACATAATTTGGTACGAAGAACAATTCCTTTGTAATGAGTGTCAACTGATCTTATTGTACGGATGATGGTCGGAAGGCACCTGGCCAAAACATTACATCTGAAGTAATACAATAGAGTCCCTTTTGAGACTGGGGAAATGGTGAAGGTGTTCTTCACCGCTAAATTCTAGAATATATTTTCCGATTCATACCTCAGCCAAGTATGTGCTATGTGCTAAACTATAGAAAATGGGTTTAGTAGAACCCATTTCGATTTGTTTTCCCGAACAAAATATGATTTACCGAAGATAAGATTAACCTCTTCAACATGAATCAAATTCTCGAGGGGAGGGTTAGCTGCCTGATGTACGATGATGCAAGGTCATTATAATAAAACAACAGGGCAGGACTCGCAGTAATGGGTATAAACTGGACAAATTTAGATTTAAGAAGGAAATAGGCAAGAATTAGTTTACTAATAGGGTGGTCGATGAATGGAATAAACTTAGTAACCATGTAGTAAGTGCTGAAACTATCAGTTGTTTTAAAAAACGATTAGACAACTTTATGGATGGGGATGACAGGTGGTGATGGATACGGAGCTGCCTAGTGTAGGCCTTATGGTCTCTTGCAGTCTCCTTTATTCTTATGTTCTTATCATAATACTCCCATTATGAAATCTAAAGTTACAGCTGTATTATTCGTTCTCTTTCTCTCTGAATCTTAATAACCACAGAAAATGAAAATTACTCAGCTACAACTACAAAATAGATTTAACCAAGACGCCGACACCAACATCATCGTATATCCACTCACTCCTCATGCCGCCCACGTAGGTTTCACAGTATGGAAAGGGTTAAGAAACGGTAGAGTGCGCAAATAATGCATCTCCATATTTAAGCACGAACAACCGTTCCAGAATAT
>NC_134802.1:39620693-39625693 GCF_046742065.1 Oratosquilla oratoria | reverse complement strand
AAAGGGTAGATTAAACACGATTGTCTTCTTTTCACTTTCTTTCTTTGTTCCACCTCTGTCTACCTCCTCTTTCATATCCGTTCTCTTCCTCTACCTCGTCCATATTTAAGTCTTTATCTGTTTTTTCATCCTTAGGTCATTAATATTGTGTTGTTATTAGGATTTGATCTGTATTATTTGTTTTCATCTATCATCCATTTTTTTCTTCATCAATCTTCGCTCTTCATTTATCCTCCTCCTTTCTTTATATTTCATTCTTCACCTATATTCTTTATTCTTCAATCCATAATCTTCCTTCTTCATTCTTCAATCTTCATTCGTCATTCATCAATCTTAAATTTTCCTTCTTCCTTATCCTTTTTTTTCGATCTTCAATACACATTATTTCTTTGTTTTATTCAATAACTTTTTTCAGTTTACATTCTTCATTTTTTTTATTCTTCAACAGTCATTTTCATTATACACTCTCCAATATTCACTCTTTTTATTCGTCTATAGGTATGATTTTATTTTATTTTATTATTATTATTTTTTTTTTTTCATTCTTAAATTCTCACTTCATTCTACCTCATCCGTGAAGCAATTCCGGTCAATTTTTCGCCCAGTACTAAGATTTAAAACTGATTAAGCAGCATAATATAGTCATTTACCCTGCTCGAAATGGTATCATTTATGCAAACCATTTTCTCCCTGCATTGCCATCAGCAACTCCTCATAACGTAAATGAGATTCACGTGGCCGATCAGGCACAGGCAGACCATAACCCCTGGTCAGTTGCTTCTACTCCTTCACTTCAAATTCACTCCGCTTCATCACACGAGGTTGCACTAGCTCTAAGTACAAATTGTTCCACCACCTTCATACAACAGAGTTCCCAGTGCTCAACCACTCCAAACCCTCCCCAGGACTCTACCTCTTCCACATTACTGACAGCTGTGGACATGCATTCCAAACGTAACAGACGTACTAACTCCTCCCGCATGTCCAAATCAGCTAAACTCAGGACTAAACGCCCATTGAATACCGTTGGTTTTTCATCGATTGATGACAATTTATTGCCCCTCATTGCGGAATTCAACATCACATCCACCCTAATATCAGAAGTGTTATCTACATTCAAACACATTCACGCAGTGCTTATCAGCCCAAAGACACTGTTCCCTCGTGAGTGTACACAGATACACCTACGAGTTTTCAAGCCCAAGATGCCGATATACTCTATATGCCAGAAGCTTGCCGTGTCAACGACATCTTCCTCCTTTCAGTCATCAGCTCAACGTCTAAGGTCACACTTGCATTTTGATTGCCAATAATACTAACACACCCTTCCATCTCACAGTTGGTACAAACGTTTGCTATTTTGAAGTATATCCCTTACGCATCAAAGTCATGAATGACCAGTTACCTACTTCTCAATTTTGTACCATAGCTTCCGACGAGCCCATGGCACAGGAAACCATTGATGCATCACATTTCAATCATATACGCTTCCTTGATGCACAAGAAGACTTGATTGCACCTTGCAACAAGTTCAGACGAACTATTGCCACTCCAGATGAACCCCTCGGAGATACTAACCTTCAGCATCACATACCCATTCGTGAGAACTTAAAACCATGTTACATTCCCGCATACAAAATGCTACACAGTAAACGCATGGTTATAGATAATCATATCCAGGACATGATTGCTTATGACATCGTTGAACCATCGATCAGTAAATGGAATTTGTCTCTCTTTGTTGTCCCTAAACACGATGATTTCTTCCTCCGAGTAATAGACTTCAGGGAATCAAATAAGCTATCCCAGATAGACATCCCATTCCTGTATTGCAAGACCTATTACACTCCGTCGGTGAAAACAACATTGTGTTCATGACATTGGACCTTACGTCGAGTTTAGATCTGTTAGAAAAATAAATAAATAATATTTTCATACATTACTGTGCTTTCTCTGATACTTTTTGATCTGTAAAAGCCAAAAATCACATCCATTTTTATCTAGGATGTATAAAAGCATTACCGCCTGGAGGCTGAAGTTCTGTAAATATGAAATACGAAATTAAATGCTGAAATTATGTATGAATTTTGGTCTAAATTTATTTAAAATTCATACCTACATACAAAACCCACGTCTCCAGGTTAGCAAAAAGTCAGGATTTTCAACAACTTTTTTTTTTTTTTTTTTTTTAATTCACGGGGAAAATCAATCAATTCTAACAGTTGCTATATGTGCGTGTGTATAAGCTTCCCCACTTCTCATTCTCTCAAACACAAACACTTTCTCTCTTTTCCTCTCACTCTCACTCACTCTCTTTCCATGTGTATATATAATTCTATTTAGGAATTTGCATTGGCACCCCTACGGAACAGAGACACACAGTGTTATGTCTTAATGAAGTTTAATATCAACTCAAAATTTCTACTATATTTTCCTTTTATCATATTCTTTAAATATCTTCTATATCTCCACTATGACTCCACTCTCTGGTTCGATATTTTCACTAAGAATAGAGGCTCTAGTTATAGTCGAAGATATACCTACTACCTCTCTCTCTCTCTCTCTCTCTCTCTCTCTTCCATCCAATCTCTCGTTCTTTCTCTTTTTCATCCCACTTTTCTTTATATTTGTCCTGTTACTCATTTCCCTCTTCTCTTTAGCGCACGCACATGAGCCCCCTTTGTTCCCGCGCTCCATTATCGTACGCTGCCGACGCCCAAGCACGAACGTGCCTCAAGCGCCAGCCGGCGAACTCGGGTACTGTAAAGAAAGGCGGCGCATAATAACTGTCGTAGCCTCGACTTAAAATCATCGCCTTGCGAAACTCACCGCGTCAACACACCTCGCCTCTAACACGTTACTTCGTGAAGTGGCTGGTGGTAGCGGTCGGAGAAGGGAGGTAGGTGTTGCTACAAGATGGGGTGTACAGGGAATGAAGGAGAGAAGGTAGGAAGGGAGTGGAGGTTCGGGAAGGGTTGGTCATTGTACGAGTTTGTTTGTGCGTGTAAGTAGTCTTCTATGTTTACTTCTTGCAAGCTTGCTTGCGTACTTGTTTACGCGTGCTTAGGATTTTTTCTTTACAAGTATTTGCTTGTCAAGTTTCGCTTGTAAAATGAGGCCGACTGTGCGTGTATGTGTGTGCGTGTGTGTGTGTGTGTGTGTGTGTGTGTGTGTGTGTGTGTGTGTGTGTGTGTGTGTGTGTGTGTGTGTGTGTGTGTGTGTGTGTGTGTGTGTGTGTGTGTGTGTGTGTGTGTGTGATAGAGAGAAAGAGAGAAAGAGAGATTGAGGTAAAGGCAGAAAGAGAGAGAGAGAGAGAGAGAGAGAGCGAGAGAGAGAGAGAAAGAGAGAGAGAGAGAAAGAGAGAGAGAGAGAGAGAGAGAGAGCGAGAGAGAGAGAGTGTTTGAGTGGGGGCAGAGAGAGATTTGAGAGATATGTTTGGAGAGAAATCTTAAGAGAAAGCATCCCTGTGAAGAGAAATAAGAGTATACTGAAAAACAAAACAAAAAAACTTCAAGGGAGGAACAACAGCATTACCAAGAGTGACATTTCTAACAACAGCATCAGAAACAACAAGTCATGTTATTGTTCCAATTCCACTTCTCTAGGTCCTTCTCAACATCATTCTCACCCATCTCCTCCTCCTCCTCCTCCTCCTCCTCCTCTTCTGTCCCTTTCTCCTCCTCCTCCTCCTCTTCTGGCCCTTTCTCCTCCTCACGTTTATTATTCTTCATATTCTTGCTCTGACTATTACTCTCACTAAAAATCTTGCTTTTAGACCTACTTTCATCCACATACCCTTTCAACATAGCCTCATTCTCATAACCTCAACATAGCCTCATTCTTCATATCCTTGCTCTCATCATCACCCTCACCCAGGGTCCAGACCTACTTTTACCCACACTTCTTCCCAACACAAACATTTTTTTTTTTTTTTTTTTTTTAGTTTTTTTTTTTAGTTTCTCGGGTGTCTCGGCAACCCCCACCGTCTCCCCCTTAGGTCTTGTGAACCGTCTCTGCCGCCTTCAAAACCCCTAGGAGGTCCGTCAGCTATTAGAGTGGCCGCTGCCGCTCTAGTAGCTGTAGCCTCTCTATTCCACTCCCCCCCAACCTCCATGCTCCTCTGACAAGGTAGACAATCCCACTTTATCTCTTGTAAGGTGTGTCTTCCACATACACACCCGCCACACGGGCTCAAACAAAGGCCGTGGGAGTGATATTCCACACTCAAATTGGAAAAAAAAAAAGTCTGCGACCCCCTACCCCCATCCCCTTACCTCCACCATGTCTGGCCTCGGCCTCTCCTGCCTCCTCCAGGGAAACGAAGAAGAGAAAGATAAAACAAGATTTAAAGAAGATCGTGACGCCCGTTGACGGCGCCCCAAGGGTTATTACAAGTTGTCCGCACCTTCCTACACTCGCCCACCTCCCCGCCCCGACGCCCTGACGCCCTCACTCCTCCCACCCTTTCCGTCCCATTTCTCTTTTCCCCTGAATTCACCTCCTCAGACTGACATCTTACTACTTCTTTTTCGTTTTCTTCCTCTTCTTCTTTCTCGTATCATCCTGTCAATCTTCCCCTTCTTCACCCTCACCATTCTCACTTTCCATTCCATCCTCTCTGTCCCCTCTTCTCATCTTCCCTATCCTCATCTACCCTTCTTCCCTCATCTGCTTTCTCCAAACTTTTTTTACCTCCTCGACCCTCTCCTGTCCCTCTTCCTCCCCCCTCCGCTCTTCCATCCCCTCCTTTCTTTATCTTTCCCATGTCTTTCGGGTATGGAATAATGACTGCATAAGTTTCATGTTGTCAGTATTTTAGGAACTTAAGTAAGCTCCCTACGGATAAAAGCCACGTGGCATTCTTTAGTGACAGGAGACTAATCTTAATTTAGTGAAGAATGCTGACATTTTTTTTTTCTAACTTTTGGTGTACCTCTTTATTGCTGACCTCTTTAAACCTCTCTTTTAATTTTTCTACGAGTCTTCCATCCCACTGGTGC
>NC_134802.1:39613193-39615693 GCF_046742065.1 Oratosquilla oratoria | reverse complement strand
ATAAGGGTTGACCTTGCAGATAGATACATAGACAGAGATAGAGAGAGAAGAGAGAAAGATAGAGAGAGAAAGAGAAAGATAGAGAGAGAGAGAGACACAAATAGACATAAACAGAGAGAGAAAGAAAGAGAGAGAGAGAGAGAAAGAGAGAGAAAAAGAACAAAAACAGAGATAGAGAGAGGCAGGCAAGCAAGCAAGGAAGCAGGCAAGCAGGTAGGTCGAAACAGAGCGCAGACGGACAACCAGACAAATAGTTCTTTCAGTAAGAACCTCCTGAGACGCTCCTAATACACCACACAAAGACTACCATTTGTGTAAGGAAATTAATATGAAAGATAATGACTTTCACACATAAGCTGAACAGAATAATGTCTCTTTCATACCGTCTCACTCCCACCATCTCTTTATCTATCTATCTATCTATCTACCTATCTATCTACACACACACACACACACACACACACACACACACACACACACACACACACACACACACACACACACACACACACACACACACACACACACACACACACACACACACACACACACACACACACACACACACACACACACACACACACACACACACACACACACACACACACACACACACGCATATATATATATATATATATAAATATATATATATACATATATATATATATATATATACATATATATATATATATATATATATATATATATATATATGTATATATATACACTGAATGGTTCCCAGTGGACAGATTAACATCTTTTCAACGACATTTTACTTTTAGTTTTATGCCATCGCAGACGAGACTGACGAGAAGCTCGAAGGAAGTACAGTATATATGTGGAAATTGAAACGTGGTCGGGCCGCGGACTCAAACTCAGCTCGGACGTGACAAAGTGTCAGTGACTTAGCCCATTGCGCTACAAGAGAGATGTAAGTTAAGCACAGCGTTCTTATATATGTACGCTCCTCGTGTTACATACACAGATTAACAGACTGCGATGGCATGGAATTAAAAGTGAATTGTGGTTGAAAAGATGTTAACCTGTTTACTGGGAACCATTTAGTGTATGTATAAACTTTCCCACGTGTACATACTACCGATTAAACTATCATGGCGGAGGTGGGTTCAATGCAAAAATTCGTGTATGTGTATGTAACTCGAGCATGCAAATATAAGAAAGGTGTGCTCAACTGATATCTCTTTTGATAGCGCAATAAGCTAAGTCACTGACACTTTGTCACGTTCGAGCTGAGTTCGAGTCCTCGGCTCGACCACGTTTCAATTTCAACATATATGCTTCCTTCGAGCTTGTCGTCAGTCTCGTCTGTGATGGCATGGAATTAAGTGAATTGTGGTTGAATATATATACATATATATATATATATATATATATATATGTATATATATATATATATATATATGTATATATATATATATATATTATATATATATATATATATACATATATGTGTGTGTGTATATATATATATATATACATACATATATGTATATATTTATATATATATATATATATATATATATATATATTTTGTGTGTGTGTGTGTGTGTGTGTGTGTGTGTGTGTGTGTGTGTGTGTGTGTGTGTGTGTGTGTGTGTGTGTGTGTGTGTGTGTGTGTGTGTGTGTGTGTGTGTGTGTGTGTGTGTTGTGTGTGTGTGTGTGTGTGTGTGTGTGTGTGTGTGTGTGTGTGTGTGTGTGTGTGTGTGTGTGTGTGTGTGTGTGTGTGTGTGTGTGTGTGTGTGTGTGTGTGTGTGTGTGTGTGTGTGTGTGTGTGTGTGTGTGTGTGTGTGTGTGTGTGTGTGTGTGTGTGTGTGTGTGTGTGTGTGTGTGTGTTTATCTCTTTATGCCCCTCCTCCTCTATTTCTTTTCTTCTCATTCCTAAATATGTTTACTTATAGTGTGTGTTAACTTCCCTGAGTTGACGACCATCTTTCTCCGTCCTTAGCATCTTCCGTCCATTCTCCATCATCCCATCCTTCTCATTAGCCCCATCTGTTGCCCCCCTCCCCCTTCCCCCCCAAGACCCACTCAAATCGGGTCCACCACGACCATACGCAAGAAAAGTCATTATGTAATGGTGATTCTGGCCATTCTCGGAGATGAACTTGAAGTTGCTGGACCCACAGCTGGAGCCTGTCCTACTCTTCTACTCGTTCTAATACCATTGCCGTCGTTACATGTCAATATTTACTTGAAAGAAAGGGAAATGAAAAAATCATGTTACTTGCACGCAAATCGTTCGGCTCCAAATTTAAATTTCTTGAATTAGACGAAATGTTAAATCCAACCCTTTATAACAATGTTAACATTCATGTACTTTGTTCTGACCAGTGTTAATCCCTTTTATTCGTCTAAGCGTGTTGAGAGGAATGAAACGGGTAAACATAGGGTTACTATCCCTAAGACCATTTCTATATACACACAGTATATATTTATGATTCTCTCCTTCAACTCGATAAGATCACCTGAATTCATCCTA
>NC_134802.1:39588193-39598193 GCF_046742065.1 Oratosquilla oratoria | reverse complement strand
GGAGGAGGAGGAGGAGGAGGAGAAGGAGGATAGTTTGGGTAGTGTAAAAGGAGGAATTTAAGAATGATTTAGTATAATAGGGAGAAGAAGGGGAGGAGGAGGAGGAGGATAGTTTGGGATTGGTAGTGCAAGAGGAGGAATTTAAGAATTATTTAATGTAATAGAGAGAAGAAGGGGAAGAGGAGGAGGAGGATAGTTTGGGATTGGTAGTGTAAGAGGAGGAATTTAAAAATGATTTAGTGTAATAGGGAGAAGAAGGGGAGGAGGAGGATAGTTTGGGATTGGTAGTGCAAGTGGAGGAATTTAAGAATTATTTAATGTAATAGGGAGAAGAAGGGGAAGAGGAGGAGGAGGATAGTTTGGGATTGGTAGTGTAAGAGGAGGAATTTAAGAATGATTTAGTGTAATAGGGAGAAGAAGGGGAGGAGGAGGAGGAGGATAGTTTGGGATTGGTAGTGTAAGAGGAGGAATTTAAGAATGATTTAGTGTAATAGGGAGAAGAAGGGGAGGAGGAGGAGGAGGAGGAGGATAGTTTGGGATTGGTAGTGTAAGAGGAGGAACTTAAGAATGATTTAGTGTAATAGGGAGAAGAAAGGGAGGAGGAGGAGGAGGATAGTTTGGGATTGGTAGTGTAAGAGGAGGAATTTAAGAATTATCTAATGTAATAGGGAGAAGAAGGGGAGGAGGAGGAGGAGGATAGTTTGGGATTGGTAGTGTAAGAGGAGGAATTTAAGAATGATTTAGTGTAATAGGGAGAAGAAGGGGAGGAGGAGGATAGTTTGGGATTGGTAGTGCAAGTGGAGGAATTTAAGAATTATTTAATGTAATAGGGAGAAGAAGGGGAGGAGAAGGAGGATAGTTTGGGTAGTGTAAGAGGAGGAGTTTAAGAATGATTTAGTGTAATAGGGAGAAGAAGGGGAGGAGGAGGAGGAGGATAGTTTGGGATTGGTAGTGTAAGAGGAGGAATTTAAGAATGATTTAGTGTAATAGGGAGAAGAAGGGGAGGAGGAGGAGGAGGATAGTTTGGGATTGGTAGTGTAAGAGGAGGAATTTAAGAATGATTTAATGTAATAGGGAGAAGAAGGGGAGGAGGAGGAGGAGGAGGAGGAGGAGGAGGAGGAGGAGGAGGAGGAGGAGGAGGAGGAGGAGGAGGAGAAGGTTAGTGTATGCGTCTTAGTGCGCGCCCTCACTAAATTGGACGTCTTCAGAACCTGTATGACTCACGGCCGTTCCATTCCTAAGGGGCACAAAGAGTCTCCGTCGGAATATTCAAAAGGAGTAAAAGATGTGATCCTAGCAAAGCCTAACACTGACAAGGACAAACATCTATCAACAGAATTTACTTTTGTTCTCAGAGGACAGTTTCCCACTTAATGGAATTAATTCTAGAAATATTGTATAGAAATAGAAATATAAAAACAAAGAAAAATATAAATGGATAAACTAATAAAGAAATAATTTAATAGTTAGATAAATATATAAGTAAATATATAGATAAATAGGAATAGATGAATAAATAAATATATAGATATGTAAAAATGAATAGATATATAAGTATATAAAAATAAATCAATAAATGGATAAATGAATAAATGATTAAATATATGAATAAATAAATGAATAAATAAGAAAATGAATAGATTAATAAGTAAACATAAGAAAAAAAAATAGAAAAAAAAAATGAAGAGACAAGTAGAAGAAGGCGCTATAAGACGACAAAGTTGAGGCTGATGAACCTGGGCCAATAATTATTATTATTATTTTTTTTTTTTTAGTCTCCAGAGTAGAAAGGTTGTCGAGGGTCAAGGCAAGTAAGAAAAAGGGATGTGAATGTCAAGGACGGGGAACTGGGGTCATGTTTGCGCACAAGGTCACAGCATTACCTATAGATCGGTCATATACGAGATCTGAGCTCTCTTTCCAAAGGGAAATAGCTGTCTATAACGAGTCCAACACGTGATCCAAAGACCGTGGTGAACCATGGTGAATCACACACACACACATGCAACACACACACATGCAACATACACACACACGCACACACACACACACACACACACACACACACACACACACACACACACACACACACACACACACACACACACACACACACACACACACACACACACACACACACACACACACATGTAACATACACACATACACACACATGCACACACGCGCGCACATACACACGCGCCTCATACGCACAAACACACAAACTTATACACACACATAAACTCTCGCTCACACACACAAATACACACACAAACACACGTACATACACACAAAGAAACAAACAAACAAACGAACGAATTAACGAACAAACAAACAAACTAACTAACTAACTAACTAACTAACTAACTAACTAACTAACTAACTAACTAACTAACTAACTAACTAACACACAAACAAACACACAAACACATATACATACGCACAAAGAAAGAAACAAACAAATAGACAAACACAAGCATACACACGCATATAGACACACACACACACGCGTACAGAAACACACACACATACATACACACATAAGCACACCCTCACACAAGCACACCCACGCACATACACGCACGCACACAGGCGCGCATTCACACCCACACCCACAAACAGCTTTCAAAGACACAGAAAAGACAAAGCTTAAAAAGAAAAAAAAAAACGCATAAAGACAAAAGGAAGTCCTTGTTCTAGATCAGTGGATGGTTGGTCCAAATTTTGTTTGTGACTCATCCTCTTGTCTTTGTCGTTGTCTTTGTTGACCCGTCGCTGGCATGCTGGTCCTGTCTAGCTCCGGGCTAACAGTCATTGAGAAGGGAGTTGGGAAGGAAAGCCATTGAAGTATGTAAGGTCAAACATTTGAGATCCATTTAAAGTCGAGTAAACGTATCAGTCGCTTTTGTAACGGTCTCCTCAATATCTGTATGCATTTGGTCCTGCGCTCGCGTATGCACATTGTGTACTTTTACCTGGGTCTCATTACAGTACATCTGGTGTCATGTGCACAGTGAGACCAGTAGATTTGTGTACATAACCAGGCACTCAACCCAACCCTCATCCTGGGCCCTCAACTCTTCTTCTTCTTTTTTTTTTTTCCTCCTCTCCCGTGTTACTCCATACCTTGACCCTCCAGTCCAGTCCGTAACCTCTTGCTGCAGCTCTATAGCTTGGGACTGTTTTTGAGCCCAGATCCATACATTTACACTTTCTCCATCCTCTTTTACACCCTCCCAAACTTGAATCAAATCTTTCCCTTCTTTTCCACCATTTACTTAAGTTTCCATGATTGCCTGGCGCGACCGAGCGTGCGCACAGATGCACACACACACAATCATACACACACAAACACACACACACACACACACACACACACACACACACACACACACACACACACACACACACACACACACACACACACACACACACACACACACACACACACACACACACACACACACACACACACACACACACAAATGGAAAAATGCTAATATTGTACCAATATATAAAGGAGTAAACAAAGAAGAACCAACAAATTACAGACCGGTCTCCCTCACAAGCACTGTAGCCAAAATTTGTGAAAAAATTATCAAAAATAAATGGATAAAACACCTAAAAGTAAATAATATAATAAATCCGAGACAATTTGGATTTAGGCGGAAGACCATGTGCCACAAACTTAAGCTGTTTCTACTCAAGACTAATAGATATAATACAAGAAAGGGATGGATGGGGTGATTGTGCTTTCCTAGACTTACAAAAAGCCTTCGACAAAGTAACACACAAACATAGGAGGATTTCTTGCATGGCAGAAAAATGAGAGTAGTGCTCAGAGAAAAGAGTTCAGCTTGGGAGGAGGTGATTAGTGGAGTTCCACAGGGATTGGTATTGGCTCCAATAATGTTCGCTATTTATGTGAATGACATGGATGAAGATGTGGATTGTTACATGAGCTTCTTTGCAGATGATGCTAAATTGCTGAGGAAAGTGAATACTGAAATCACTACAGAAAGACCTACACAAGGTCTGGAAATGGAGTAAAAGTGGGAGGTAGACTTCAATGTTAAGATATGTAGCATAATGGAGCTCGTAAAAAGAAACAAAAATCAAGATAACATAAAATCGGAACAAAGGAAGTAAAGAAAGTGGGATCTGAAAAAGACATGGAAGTAATTATCTCAAATGACATGTACCCTGATAAACAGATAAACAAAATTGTCGGAGAATCTTACAACTTGCTAAGATCAATAAACGTGGCTTTTACTTATTTAGACGAAGAAATGGTTTTAAAAATATCATTCATACGTAAAAGGCCTAGGTTAGAGTACGCTGCGACATTATGGTCACCCAGTAAAAAAAATTATATAAAGAAAATTGAACGAATCCAGAAAACAGCCACGAAAATGGCCCCAACACTTTCAAACCTGTCATATGAGGAGAGAGTGGATAAACTGAAATTACCGACTTTGGAACAAATAAGAGAAAGAGGCGACCTGCTGACCATTTATAGAATCATGAAAGGCACGGAAATCCTTGATAGAGAGAACTTACTAAATTGGGATAAGAGAAATACAAGGGGATATGAAAAGAAACTCAAAAAAGATATTTATAGAAGAGACCTGAAAAAAAACAGTTTTCCGTACAGAGTGATGGATATCTGGAACAAACTAAATAAAACAATAGTGTGTGTAATAAACTATACCCAAATTTAAGAGCAAACTAGACACTGCGAAATACAAAGACGGGACGTCACGAGCATAGCTCCAATTCCCGTAAGATACAACTAGATAGATACAACTATAACTAAGTAAACACACACATACACACACACACACACACACACACACAGACACACACACACACACACGCATATATATATATATATATATATATATACATACATATATATACATACATATACATATATATATACATATATATACATTATATATATAAATATATATATATATATATATATATATATAATATATATATATATATATGTGTGTGTGTGTGTGTGTGTGTGTGTGTGTGTGTGTGTGTGTGTGTGTGTGTGTGTGTGTGTGTATGTATATATATATATATATATATATATATATATATATATATATATATATATATATATACTCGTATAATCATACATATATATGCGAATAAATCACAAAAGCACGTGATTCACAAAATGTGTAATAAAACCACTTGGAAAATAAAATGAAAGGTGACCGAACGTTTTCGTCTATTTAAGACATTTTCAAAGGTACAGAGTAAGGAAACAGTGGCAATATATATACAAAAGAAGCACACTAGGGGGGAATTAGGGCAAGTCCATTGTGACCTCATTCTTTCAGCACTGCCGGACGTTTGAGCCAGCTACTGTCAACAATTTTGTATGTTATAAAGCTATCTAATTTATACATTCCCATACTCATATTCATGTTTTTCTCAAATGAAGCTTTTATATAACATTATTCTATGATATTCCTCTCCTTAACGTCCTTACTTAAGACAATTTTCTTTGTGTTATCCCAATCAATGCAACGATTTAAATCCTTTAAATGCAAAAACAACCCACTTGAAACTTGCCCTGTTCTGATGCTATATTTATGTTGGTTTATTCTCAATTCTAAATCCTTGCCTGTTTGTCCAATATAATTAAAGTTACAATTTTTGCAACATACAAAATTGTTGACAGTAACCGGCTCAAACGTCCAGCAGTGCTAAGAGAGTGAGGTCACAATAGACTTGTCCTAATTCCCCCTAGTGTGCTTCTTTTCTGTATATATTGTCACTGTTTCCTTACTCTGTACCTTTGAAAATGTCTTAAATAGACGAAAACGTTCGGTCACCTTTCATTTTATTTTCCAAGTGGTTTTATTACACACATATATATGTATATATATATATATATATATATATATATATATATATGTATATATATATATATATATATATAATATATATATATATGTATTTCTGTTAATACTTAGGCACATCTGACATCACTGTAAGAGAATATTTCTCTGACTTTCTGTTTCAACTTTTCCCTACAAAATCCAAACTCTAGATTCTTTATCCTGGCCCATCACCCACGTTATGACAGATTCACACATATGCGTGCATTCTGTCGATGAAGCTTGGATATTCGTGTGTGTGCGTGCGTGTCCATACGTGCGTGAATTGTGTGCGTGTTTGTGTGTGTGTGTGTGTGTGTGTGTGTGTGTGTGTGTGTGTGTGTGTGTGTGTGTGTGTGTGTGTGTGTGTGTGTGTGTGTGTGTGTGTGTGTGTGTGTGTGTGTGTGTGTGTGTGTGTGTGTGTGTGTGTGTGTGTGTGTGTGTGTGTGTGTGTGAGTGAGAAAGAGAGAGAGAGGTTCGCCATGGTCTTGAATCACGTGTTGAACTCGTGATCGACAGGTATTACCCTCCTGGGTAGGAGCTCAAAGCTCATATATGACCGATCTATGGGTAATGCTGTGACATTACACACGCCCCTCAGAATCGACACAAAGGCTCCTGGGTACAGGGCTATATTTATCTTCAATCTGTTGTATGGCTCAGAGATATGGACCCTGTACAACCTCCGGAAGCGTATCATGGAGAATATTAACATCAGATGTCTCTAGAAGATTTTTGGTGTATCGTGGAAGGATAAGATCACCCATGATGAACTATACCACCGTATTCAAATCACCGGCATTGAAACGATCATGGCAGAACGACACTTGCGCTGGATGGGTCACACCATAATGACGCCAGAATTCGGCTGCCACGGCTGATCCTGTATGGACAATTCTCTGAAGGTAATAGAAGTGTGGGTGGCCCAAAGAAGAGGTACAAAGACCTACTCAAGAAATGTGACATACAAACCCAAGAGCTGGAAGCTCTGGGTGTAGAGGGATCAACCTAGCGAGCTGTATGTGACACAGCAATTGAGCGATCGAACAAATGTCCAGTAACTGAACAGAGCAGAAAACCGCGCCCAACGACAAGCAGCTTGCGGAGGGAGACAAGGTCTCCCGGCTCCTTACTCTCACTTTTCTTCTTCTCCCATTCCCCTTTCCTTTAACATTCCTTTCTTTCCTTTCTCTCCTTCCCGATCCACCACCTTTTTCTATTCTCATTATCATCCTTATTATTATTATTTTTTTTTTCTTGCCTGAAGGCTTTCTATTCAACCTTCTGTCACTCCCTGGCCTATATTCGTCTTACTTTTTTAATTCTACGTTGTAGGTCTTTTCATTATTCTTTCTTATTCCTCATTCTCTCATCACTCCCTTTCTCTCACCTTCCTTTCTCCTGCTCTTCTCCTTTATTCCCCCTTTTCTCCTCACACTCGCTTTGTTGCGCTGCCTTGCCTTGCGTATCTTTCTCGACTATGTTGTCCTGCATGTTGGTTCACTTCCTTTTCATTTACATTCTACCTGGATTTTTCACCCCAAATCTTATTTCCCCTTCACATCCTCTGCGCTCTCTCTCTCTCTCTCTCTCTCTCTCTCTCTCTCTCTCTCTCTATGAACACACTCTGAAACACACCGAAACACACACACACACACACACACACACACACACACACACACACACACACACACACACACACACACACACACACACACACACACACACACACACACACACACACACACACACACACACACACACACACACACACACACACACACACACACACACACACACACACACACACACACACACACACACACACACACACACACACACACACACACACACACACACACATAATCACACACACACACACACACATACACATAAACACAGTTGCACGCATGCACGCACACGCGTACGAACACAAACACACAACATATATGTATATATATATATATATATATATATATATATATATATATGTGTGTGTGTGTGTGTGTGTGTATTTTTATTTTATGTAAATATATATATATGTATATATATATATATATATATATTTGCAGAAACCACCGGGAAATTGAAAAAACAGATACCGAACGTTTTCGTCTATTTAGACATTTTCAAAGGTACAAAAAAGCAATACAGAAAGAAACAATAAATACATAAGAAGACAAGGATACTCGGAGAGGTCCCATGTTACATTTTATCACACACAATTTTGTCAATAATAAAATTGTCCAATTTAAATAAACCCAAACTCAAGTTCATGTTATTTCCAAAATTTCTTTTTATAAAACAAGATTCAATAATATTTCTTTCTATAATATTATTACAAGAAGTAATTATTTTAGAATTTCCCCAGTCAATATTATGACCATAATCCCTTTGGTGGACAAATAATCCACTGGACACTTGCCCCGTTCTAATACTATATTTATGTTGGCCTATTCTTTTTTCTAAGCCTTTGCCTGTTTGGCCTATATAAATAAAATCACAATTTTTACATGGTATATTATAAATACATCCTTCTTTACTTCTTGGGGAATTTTTAATTAACAGACTCTTAATGTTGTTATTATTTTTGAATACTATCTGGATACCAAATTTTTCAAAAATGCTAGGAAGATGGATTAAATTTTCGTGGTACGGAATTGTTAGCATATTTTTATAATTAAATGGTTTGACCTGCGACGTATTAAGAAAACATTTCCTAGCTTTGATTTTTGTTTTATCAATAAGATGTTTTGGATATTTTAAATTTTCTCCAATGTCATAGATGAATTGTATTTCTTGATCCAAGAACTCAGGGGAACAAATTCTATAAGCTCTCAGGAACATTGAAGAAAAAACTGACAGCTTAGATTTTTGACTGTGATAAGAGTAAAAATGAATGTACGAGAGGACATTGGTCGGCTTCCTGTAAACGTCAAATTTAAAATATCTTCCACATCGGTAAATATTTACATCTAAAAATGGTAACATAGTATTTTCTTCAACCTCTACTGTGAATTTAATGGAATGCACCAAATTATTTAAATCTGACAAAAAAGTATCCAAATATTGATCATTAGGCCAAATGCATAATATGTCGTCAACATACCTGTACCAAACTGCATTAATTGGAAGAATGTTTGGTAATAACTCTCTTTCAAAAAACTCCATATACAAATTGCTAAGAATTGGAGACAGACAGTTCCCCATGGCCATACCAAATGTTTGAGTATAAAAGTTTCCATTAAATTCAAACTTAGAGTCTATTACACATAATTTGATTAAACTAATAATAGTATGAGCAGTGAATAAACTTTTAATATCGAAACTAACCAACTTAAAATCAAATGTGATATTATGTCCAAGCAGCTTTTCGGTTAAGTCAACATTATCTTTGATATGAGAGTGGGAAATTGTCCCAACAAGAGGACTAAGAAGAGACACTAACCATTTTGACAACTTATATGTGCAAGACCCAATAGAACAAGTAATGGGCCTAACTGGATTATTAACTTTATGAGTTTTAATTAGACCATACATGTATGGAAGTGACGGAGATATAGTAACACATTTTTTTTATCAGTTCGTCGTTACCTTTCAAAATTGTTTTAAGCTTCTTATTAAATTCACTATTAACATTTTCTAGAGGGTTCTTGCTCAATTTAATATATGTCTCTTCATCACTTAGTAATATTTCCATTTTTTCTATGTAATCCTTTTTGTTTGAAGAAACGTTTAGGAACACTTAAAGCATGGTACACAAAACCCTTACAAATATTAATATCTTGATTATTTTTCCAAATTGCAAAAACTCTTAGCAATATCTACATAGTTCACCTGCTGATTATTGGCAACGAATTTCAAACCATATCCTAGAGCACATTTCGCGTCGTCACTCAAAGGTTTGTCCGATAAATTAAGAACAAAATTAGGGTTGGCATCCTTATTCCAACCACTATTATTAATCAAATGTTTCAACTTCTTATTAAGTTTAACATCTACTTTATGGCAAACGAACCTTAATTTAGCATATATGTAATCTAATAATTTCACTTTCCACTGGTTTGGAATAGAATTATGAAAAACGCCTTTCTTTTCTT
>NC_134802.1:39580693-39583193 GCF_046742065.1 Oratosquilla oratoria | reverse complement strand
AATTCCTTTTTTCAACTAACCTTCCTCTCTCCACTCCCTCTATTTCTATTTCTATCTCTATATTGCCCGCTTCTTACCTTCTCCCTTCGTCATCTATCACATGTCCTTCCCCCATCCACTCTCTCTTTATTCAACTGTCCTTTGTCTATCCTCCACTCCCTCCTTTTCCTATCCAATGCCAGTTCAACTTCCTGCTTAACTTCTAGCTTCTCCTCATTAACCCTCCACATCCTGTTGAACATCATCCATACAACTCCACCCTTATCTACTACAAGTCCCTTTCATCTCCTCCTCCTCTTCCTCCCTCCGTAGCAGACCTCCTCACTCCATTCCGCTCTTCAACCTCTGTGTCATCCTCCCGTCACTCCATCATTGCTCCCCTACTTCACTCCCTCGCACACTCCTCTACCCCGTCCTCCAACCACGGAGTAGAGTTGTTCCATCTCTCCACATCCTACCTACCCTCCCTCCACACAACTCTACCCGTATCTACCCTCGTCTATCTCCATAATAGACCTCTGGTACACTCCGCTTCTCATTCTTATTATTATCCTAACCCTTCTATCACTCCATCTTCATCTCCCTCGTTCACTCCCTCGCGAACACTAGTGCCCCTTCCTCCCTTTATTAAATATGAAAAAATGTTCTTCCCTCGCGTGGCTACCCCGGATACAAAGGATTACAAAGGATTACAAAGGCGGAGCATGCCGACAGGAGACCTTTTGGTCCATATCTAGGTCGGATGCGAAAAAATCATAATGATAATAAATTAATCAATAAAAACTATAATAATGTAAATAACAAATAAAATACGTAAATAAATGCATAGGTATAGTTAGATAATAAGCAAACAGGTAAATAGAAAATAATAATAAATTTACATATAACTAATAATAAATGAGAATCAAACAGACAAATAACAAAACAAAAACAAATAATATAAAATAAATAATAATCATCACAGCATCTTGCTTACGCGTTTATCTAAATGATTCTTAAAGCTTCGAACTGAACTGCCTCTTCAGTGCGCGCATTTCCTTTCCTCACACCCAGATCCCCATTTCACAGACTTTCATGGCGACAGCTCAGCCCACTGGAAGCCACCCCATAAATTTGGCCCATCCACTGCAACCCTGTTCCCTTTTACCTCTTTGCCACAATACACCTTTGCCACAATACACCTCCTTCCCAACCTCCCTCCCACACCATTTTTTGTTACTTCATTCGAGTTTTCTAGTTTCTAATATCAAGTGTCCATCCCAACTACAAACATACATGCGTTATCGCACCTTATTCCAACATTTCTGTTATACCCCTAATTAATCTGCGGCTGTTTTTCGATAATGACCCAATTACTAACTCAGAAGCCTAAGACAAGAGATGCTTATAACATTAGATCTACGTGCACGGACAGTTAGAGAAGTAAGCAATTACCAAGAACCGTTGGAGATAGAGTGTATATTTGCGTACTTACTGTATGTCGACTTAACACGTTAGACTCAGAGTCTCTTAATACCCCACATTTAATAGGTGTGATAGGACAGAACTATTTTCTTCTATCTGTCGAGCTCCTTGATCGTACCTGCAGAAAATAGAAATATTTCTTTAAATACACTGTATGTGTACGCACGGGTATATCTGTGTATGTAATACACACACAAACATATCTACATATATAAATATATATTCATTCACACATAACTACTACAACAATACACACACACACACATACTGTACACACACAAACACACACACACACACACACACACACACACACACACACACACACACACACACACACACACACACACACACACACACACACACACACACACACACACACACACACACACATATATATATATATATATATATATATATATGTGTGTGTGTGTGTGCGTGTGTGTGTGTGTGTGTGTGTGTGTGTGTGTGTGTGTGTGTGTGTGTGTGTGTGTGTGTGTGTGTGTGTGTGTGTGTGTGTGTGTGTGTGTGTGTGTGTGTGTGTGTGTGTGTGTGTGTGTGTGTGTGTGTGTGTGTGCATATATATATATATGTGTGTGTGTGTGTGTGTGTGTGTGTGTGTGTGTGTGTGTGTGTGTGTGTGTGTGTGTGTGTGTGTGTGTGTGTGTGTGTGTGTGTGTGTGTGTGTGTGTGTGTGTGTGTGTGTGTGTGTGTGTGTGTGTGTGTGTGTGTGTGTGTGTGTGTGTGTGTTTGTGCGTGTGGCGTACGTGCACCCAACAAGCATTGTAGCATCTGTGCAAATTGTATGCATTTGGAGTTGGAGTGTATAGGACCTGACGCTGGTATTCACTGACAGGCCAGAAAGGGTCTCCGCGTTAGGTCAAGTTGCCTCATGGCGTCGGGTTAGGCAAGACAGTCAGCCAGCTAGTTCTCTTTACTCAACTTCTTACGCGTCACTAGGCTTTCGTGGTAAAATATAAAACGAAACTGTGCACCACTCCCTCCCTATGCCACCTAGTCCACAGTAACACATTCATGT
>NC_134802.1:39565693-39568193 GCF_046742065.1 Oratosquilla oratoria | reverse complement strand
ACACACCAGAGAATATCAAGCTATGCTCGAAGGAGTAAACATTGTCTTGTGCAATTATAATCTAGCTGTTGAGGATAACTTCTGATCATTTTCACTCAAATACATGATGGAAGCATCACTGTTCATAATGATAACAAACGTGAACTGTGGCAACGCCGACAGTGATAGTAAGAAGCTATCACTGTTAGAGATTACTTCAGGATGCAGGTCATAATGGTGGTCGTGATAATGTTGGTGTTTCCTGTGATGCCAATGGTACTTGGGGGATGGTGGTGGTAGCGTGATAGTAGTGGTGATGATGGTTGTGATGGTGTGGTGGCAGTGATGGTGGTGGTAATGGTTGTGATGTTGGTGGTGGTGATGATGATGGTGGGAGTAGTGGTGGTGATCCTGGCTGGTGGTAGTGGTGGTGATGGTGATGACGGTGGTGGTGGTGGTGATGGTGGTAGTGACGGTGGTGACCGTGTTTCGGGTGGTCTTGGACGCCATTGGTGGTGACAGTGTTGGCACTGATGGTGTTGGCAATAACTATGTTGATAACGCTGATAGCCCCTCGTGCTGGAAGAGTGCCGAGATCGGGTGCCTGGGCTTAATTAATGAAGCCCGTAAAATGTGTTTACCGCATTACAGACCAGGTCGTGCGCAGGAGCACGCGCACACCTTTGATATACGACACTTGAAAACGGTGGTCACACTAACTTCGCGAAATGGGGGAGATGAGAAACAGGATAAAGTGGGGAGATGGAGGAAAGAATGGAGAGGATACAGCGGGGGAGATGGAAGAGGGAACGCGAGGATAAGCTGGGGGAAATTGTGTTTAGTGGGCATTTTTTGGGAAATGGGAGAAGTGAGAGGAATTAGGTGGAGATGGGGGGAGCGGGGGAGAGCGAAAGTGAAGAGTGGAGAACCAGCGAAGTGAGGGAATGAGTTCGGTGTGAAGGACGGAGATGAGGAAGAGAAAATAACGAACAGGAGGTGGGGACGAAATTGGGGGGGGGGGAAATTTAAGTGGAGAGGAGGACGTGGTGGAGAAAAATGCGCATAATAGGGACGGGGGGAGGGGGTGGGGGTAGCTGATGGATGGGGGGGGGGCAGGAGGATAAATTGACAGGAATAGAAAATGGTCTCCGTTGAGGAGGGAACGGAGGGATAGATGGACTGGTAGAAGGGAACGAAAGAGTGTGAAGTAGAAAAAGAGGTGGAAAGGGTAGTAGATGATGAAGAATGGAGGATGAGAGCTGGAGATTGAACCGATTAATAAACGGTTTGAGCGAGGAGAAGGCTATCGGTTTTAACACCTTTGCTGTGTTGGAAGTTCTCCTCATTTGGATCAAATTGCCAAATTGTAGCTAGAAGAAACAATAAAGTTTTCAACCCTCTCGCTAGGAAGGGTTCCACTTCACCAAATAAAACTGTGTAACAACAACTAACAAGTACGAAAGCTATAAAACGTAGCAAGAGGTTCAGTGCAAAGCTCTGCAGGAGTGGTTGTGATTGTGGTTGTGGTGGTGGTTGTGGTTGTGGTTGTGGTTGCGGTTGTGGTTGCGGTTGTGGTTGTGGTTGTAGTTGTGGTTGTGGTTGTGGTTGTGGTTGTGGTTGTGGTTGTGGTTGTGGTTGTGGTTGTGGTTGTGGTTGTGGTTGTGGTTGTGGTTGTGGTTGTGGTTGTGGTTGTAGTTGTGGTTGTGGTTGTGGTTGTGGTTGTGGTTGTGGTTGTGGATGTGGTTGTGGTTGTGGTTGTGGTTGTGGTTGTGGATGTGGTTGTGGTTGTGGTTGTGGTTGTGGTGGTGGTGGTTGTGGTGATCGTGGTTGTGGTGGCATTGATGGCAGTAGTAGTGGTGTTTGTGATGGTCGTAGTGGTATTGATGCCTTCATTAATTTTAAAGACGGACAACCTTTCCTACAATGCATATTTAATGACTTTGAGCTCTGAATGACATTAGAATTTTTCATTCAGCTACAAAGCTGCAGGAGAGGGTGAGACGTGCTCTTTTGGAATTGGTATCTTCTCCTCCTCCTCCTCCCCCCCAACCTACCCTTTCCTTAACTGAAGCTTATCTGGACAAAATTTCATACAGCATAGGCACCTTAGGTCACAGTATAACATCGCACCCAACGCTGTTTCAGTCAGGCCACGCCCACCGGCCAACCCACCCACCTGACTCATGTGAAAGTGAACTTGGGTGTGAAAGTATGCAGGGAGGGAGGGAGGGAGGGAGGAAGAGGTCACCTGTTACTTGCCCATGGGTCCTCTGTGTGAGTGAGGAAAAACCTCGAGGGGTCCCAGGGAACTTCGATTTCCTTCATCCCTTGCAAACTCACAATGCCTGTTATCGATGCCTTCAGGAGATACATTAGCGGCAGCGGTTTTACTAGTGGTGTTTTATTAGTGGTAAGAAAGGAGGAAGAAGAGGGAAATGTGGTGGAGGAGTAGGGGAAGTAGAAAGGAAGGAAGAGTAGGAGAAGGAAGAGTAGAAGAAGGAAGAGGAAAAAGAGGAGATGG
>NC_134802.1:39550693-39558193 GCF_046742065.1 Oratosquilla oratoria | reverse complement strand
TCGAATGTATCCGACAGAGGAACAGATCTGTGTAAATGAGCCGCCGGGTGAGAAGATTAGGGGCCGAGGTGGAGAGGGGCGATAGGAAAGGAGGGAGAGAGGAAAGAAGGAGATTTGGGTAAAAGTGATGAGGGAGAGAGGAAAGAAGGAGATTTGGGTAAAAGTGATGAGGGAGAAGAGGTAGCGAAATGGTGAGAGAAGAGAGGGAGGGAGAGGAAGAAGGGATGTTGGTATGGTGGTAGGAGTGGTGACGTTGGTACTGATTTTGGTGTCGATGTTACTGGTATTGGAGGCGGGAGTAGCGTAGATGTTGGTGAGGCTGGTAGTCGTGGTGGTGGCGGTGGTGTTGGTGGCTGGAGAGCTGTATGCTGCTGGGACTCCGAAGACAGTTGGTGGTCCCAATCACGTCCAAACGTACTTCAGGCTCTACTGGTGTGCCTTCTGCTACATCATTATTCCTATTTATATTTTCCTTTTTGTGTTGGTTGTACCTTTAATTCCTGTTATTCAATATTATTGTTATCGTAGATGTTTCTAATTACATACATATACCAAGGCTTTTTCCCCCTTACAAGGGAGGTAGACAAAAAGAAAAAGGCATAGAAACCATTCCCACCCATTCCATCCCTAAATACAATCCACTCCCCTCCACCCTCCACCCTCCCTCTTATCTTAGCACCTCCTGGATGACGGGTCATCCTTGCACCTTGTCCACTGACCTGGGTCAGAGGCAGTGTCGCAAGACACAGCACATCCACAGCAAGGCCGCTTCATTAAATCGGCGACACCCCTTCTCTCCGTCGATATCATATGAGCAGTTTGTCTGAAATACCCTGGTCAACAAACCTTTCATGACTTACTTCAGCATCAGGCATCAGCTTTTGTCATGACATTCTTGTAGAATTGGATTAGGTGCCACTTTTGTCCTGTAATTTCGAGCCCTGACTTGTGTCGACATAATCACGAAGTCAAGACGCTAGCGACTGAATCACGAATGATGCTACAAAATGGACCGTCGGTCCCCCGAGCACGTTTTCACCGAATCTTCATATGCAGGCAAACACTCAGAGAAGCTCGGAGGACCGACGGTTCTTTGTGTAGAACTGTTCATGGCTCAGTCGCTAGCGTCTTGGCTTCAATGGTATGTCAGCGGCACAAGTCAAGGTTCGAATCCCAGGGCACATCTTCTAAGATATATATATATATATATATATATATATATATATATATATATATATATATATATATATATATATATATATATATATATAGATATATATATATATACACACACACCAAGGGCTTTTTCTCACTTGTAAGGGAGGTAGCCAAGTCAAAAGCCAGGCACCCACTCCCACTCCTTTCACTCTCCTCCACCACCCTTTCTTCCCTCTCATCTTAGCTCCTCGTGGATGACGGGTCATACCTGCATCCCACCCACTGCCCTGAGTCAGAAGAAATACAAGAAGATGCAGTACATCCAAGGCCGCTTCACCTAATTGGCATATTGAATATTCGCACTGTGGGATACATTTTTCCACCATTTTTGTTCTTTACAATATCCTTTTCCTGATATCTAATTCCGTGTGTATTATATATATTTTTTTCTGAATTGACACTTTGAGCCGTTGTGCTTTTTACCTGATCACAGCAACTGCAGGCGATTCTTTTGCAGCTCTTGTTTATTAGACGGTTGGCATTTGCCAAGTGGGTAGGTGGGTGGGTGTTGGGGGGGGGGAAGCGTAGGAGGGGAGTTTGCCTCCTCGTCGGCTTGTTGACTGATCCGTGATTTTCCAAAAGCATTTTCTTTTTGTATTCATGGCAGAGTATTATTGAAGTTCAAATGATGTTGTTTTGCAAATGAAATGTGAAAGAGTCAAAGAAAAGACAGAGGTAGGAGGGGGAGGTGGGAGAGGGAGGTAGGGGAGGAGAGAGAGGGAGGGGGAGAGGGGAAGAGGGAGGCAAATGAGGGGGGGGAAGGGGAGGCTGGGAAGGGGAGAGGAGAAGGGGGAAGGGGATACGGGGCGCTTTGTCCGGGACAGCTTTCTTTTCTCCCTTTCTCTATCTCTCTCTCTCTCTCTCTCTCTCTCTCTCTCTCTCTCTCTCTCTATTTCTCTCTCTCTCTCTCTCTCTCTCTCTCTCTCTCTCTCTCTCTCTCTCTCTCTCTCTCTCTCTCTCTCTCTCTCTCTCTCTATATATATATATATATATATATATGTATATATATATATATATATATACATATATATAGAAAATTTTTTTTATCGGTTTGATGTCGCTGCTATTAGCGAATTACTCTCATATATATATACTATATATATACATATATATATATATATATATATATATGTATGTATGTATATATACGAGTATATTAATTTATCTATCAATCTTTATATCACTATCGCTCACAAAACAAGTAATACTGAATGTGAAGAAGAAACCCCGTTAATGATGCTCTTATAAACAGGGAAAAGTTTACATTGGGACAATGCTCCATAATTAGGGATGAGGATGCATTCGAAAAGAAGACAATTTTCCCCAACAGATGACGCCAGCAGTGGTCAGGACGAGCCCCGGACGACATGGAGCGACAGCTCTTGTCTTCTTGTTTAAAGGGACACTGAGATCAATTGATGAAAACAATTCTGTTTTCACCGGGCTTTGTTGGAACGCGAAATCAGGGTTCACCTTTCGCGTGTTCATCCTCCTAGAGTAAACGAGGATGATCGGGCTAAAGTAGGCAGTGGAAGGGGAGGGAGATTAACAAGTGGGTGTTCATTGTATAAAGCGTAGATGTCAGTAGGTGTGTGTGTGGGAGTGGGCAGGAGTGAAGGCGAAAAAGCAGGACGATAAAATGTCACTAGTGAAGGACAGAAAAATTATATATACACAGTGACATTAGTAGAGTTAGCACGACATGTAAACATATTCACACACTCATGAATACGTCGGCATACGAATATTGACACTCGTATTCATGATGTATTTGTGCTTGTCTTTGTATGTGCATGTGTGTCTGTGTGTTTGTGTGTGTGTGTTTGTGTGTGTGTGTTTGTGTGTGTGTATATATGTGTGTGTGTGTGTGTGTAACCATTCCTAATAACATTTAGTCGTTATTATTTTCAGTTATGCGCATTTCTTTACACTTATTTGTGGTAAATTTCATTAGCAAATTCGGAGACCATTGGAGTAATTTGTCTAAATCTCGTTGAATATCTAATTGATTCAAGTGACCATTTGCCATTGAGTAGAACTTAGTATCACCATTTAATCTGGGGACAGTAGAGTAAGTCACTGATATAAATATATATATATATAGAGTCAAAGTCACTGATATAAATTATGAAGAAAAGGAGATGATGATGATTTCTCTCTAGACAGTTGGAAGGGTACACTCTGTCCATATTCTGCTGAGAAGGTTTAATGAAAAAGGATCCTGCAGTAAGGTATTGTGTTGTATCATGTTATAGTATATACTATCTGGAAACGGGACAATTTTCTTAGAGCTGGAGAAAGAAGTGTGGTATTCTGCTTCTGTGAATGGACAGTTGTAGTCTTGGGGGATATGGGAGTGTGTAAAATCTAGGAATGGCTATGATTCGGATGTAATCTTGGCTCCGTGATTTGTGGGGCGACATATTAAGGGATTGTGTGTTTGCTATTGTTTCGGCCACTGAAGGAGGTGAAGATATGGTCTGTTTATTGATTTGGAGAACAGGAGGGAATATGAGGATGATTTATTGGATTTTTTCTCCACATTTTTGAGATAAAGGTTTAAGAGCTGATTATTGAAATGCGACTTTCCCATGAATTCGGGAGTGCTTGGCGCGTTATCCGTCGGGTTGTTCGTTCTTTTTCTTTTTCTTTTTCTTTTTTCTTTTTCTTTTTTCTTTTTCTTTTTCTTTTTCTTTTTCTTTTTTTTCTTTTTCAAGAGTATATATATAATATATATATATATATATATATATATATATATATATATATATATATACATATACATATATATATATATATATATATATATATATATTAGGTTTAAGTGTTTTTAAAGTCGGTGGAAGGCCAACTTTGCTTATTAGACTGTGTCTTCATTCTATAAGTAGACCGTATGTCGTTATGTTGATGATGAGTTTTATCTTTTCCTTTTTTTTTTTTTTTTTTACTGAGAAGTGTACCGCTAAGGCTATGTGATTACATAAGAACATAAGAATGAAGGAGACTGCAAGAGACCATAAGGCCTACACTAGGCAGCTCAGTATCCATCACCACCTGTCATCCCCATCCATAAAGTTGTCTAATCGTTTTTTAAAACAACTGATAGTTTCAGCGCTTACTACATGGTTACTAAGTTTATTCCATTTGTCGACCACCCTATTAGTAAACCAATTCTTGCCTATTTCCTTCATAAATCTAAATTTGTCCAGTTTATACCCATTACTGCGAGTCCTGCCCTGTTGTTTTATTATGATGACCTTGTTTGCATCACCCTTGTTATAACCTTTGATCCTTTGAGGTTTTGGCTTATGTACTCCATTATATCTTTTATGATTTCTCCTGGAGAATTGGATCTTTCTTTGAGTGGAAGTTGTTGGTTTTGTGGTGGATGAGGGGAGTGGAGGAATGTGTTTGTGGGTGAGGACTGTGGTAGACTGGAGAAGGTACTTGTTTGTACAGGAAGCCCTTGGCTTCTTTTCTTGGGGTGGAAGACTTGTATGTTTTGTGATGGTGAGGGAAGGTAATGAATGGGTCTGTGGTTGAGAGTTTTTTGTGTATTGGAGGAGGTAGAGGATTGTATAGGAAGTTCTTGTACTTAAGACAGTAATGGTTATAAACTGGACAAATTTAGATTTAAAAAGGAAATACGCAAGAATTGGTTTACAAATAGGGTGGTCGACGAATGGAATAAACTTAGTAACCATGCAGTAAGCGCTGAAACTATCAGTTGATTTAAGAAACGATTAGACAACTTTATGGATGGGGATGACAGGTGGTGACGGATACGGAGCTGCCTAGTGTAGGCCTTATGGTCTCTTGCAGTCTCCTTCATTCTTATGTTCTTATGTTTTTAAGACGGGTTGAGGGTGAGGGATTGAGCTGCGGGTTCTAGTAACACTGTTGAAGTGGATATAGGAATTTGTAAAGGTGGTTCTTGCATCTTATAGATTATCTTTCTTAGCGTGGTTGTTCGAATGGATTTATGCTGGGAAAGGATCATCTGATTGACTGTATTAAGAGTATAAGAATGAAGGAGACTCCAAGAGACTATGAGGCCTACATTAGGCAGTTCCATGCCCATTACCACCTGTCATCCCCATCCATAAAGTTATCTGTTTCTTAAAACAACTGATAGTTTCACCGCTCACTAGATGGTTACTGAGTCTGTTCTATTCGTTGACCACCCAATTAGTAAACTAATTCTTGCCTATTTCCTTCTTAAATCTAAATTTGTCAAGTTTAAAACCATTACTGTGAATCCTGACCTGTTGTCCTAATATGATGACCTTGTTTGCGTCACCCTTGTTAAAGCCTTTGATCCACTTAAACACCTCTATTAGATCACCCCGAACTCTGCGTCTTTCCAGATTTTAAGTTAAGATGCCTAAACCTCTCTTCTTAAGGTAAATTTCTGAGCCCATGTATTACCTTTGCGTATCTTGCGATATGTCTAGTATGCTCAAAGCGTTGGCAGTTGAAGCATAGTATATCTCTACTACATGCAGTATTTTACATAGCCTACAGTCAGGTAGGTTGAGTTCTGGTTGATTCAAGGTTACTATTAGTATTAGAGTATTGTTCTTTGTACCGTTGGCAGTTGAAGCATAGTATATCTCTACTACATACAGTATTTTACATAACCTACAGTCAGGTAGTTGAGTTCTGGTTGATTCAAGGTTACTATAAGTGTTAGAGTATTGTTCTTTGTACCGTTGGCAGTTGGTGCATAGTATATCTCTACTACATATAGTATTTTACATAACCTACAGTCAGGTAAGTTGAGTTCTGGTTGATTCAGGGTTACTATTAAGTGTTAGAGTATTGTTCTTTGTACCGTTGGCAGTTGGTGCATAGTATATCTCTACTACATATAGTATTTTACATAACCTACAGTCAGGTAAGTTGAGTTCTGGTTGATTCAAGGTTACTATTAGTGTTAGAGTATTGTTCTTTGTACCATTGTTGGTTTTCTCAACTTAGCATGGTTTTATTACTTTTGATCGTCTCATAGTTCTTTCTATTACTTCTTATTCTGTGTAGTATCATAGAGGAGGAATGTGGACAACTCTTACCCTGGAGATAAATATTTTGTGGTTGTGTTTGAATTAGGGTGTCTGTGAGGGTTGTTAGGTCTTCGACTTTGTCATATGAAGTTCATGATTCTAGTTCTGTTGGTAGTGTTTCTCCTTGGGGCTACATATCATGGGGAGTTCTGCATTTCCCTTCAAACCCATTGTATCTCATTATGGAACAATTCTTTGTTATCACACTGTTGATGGTAGAACTAAGAATCTTGAGTAGAACGAGTCAAGGTTCATTTGGTCTTGGTTTGGGTCGAATTAGTGATTAGCAGGGCTGCGAAAGCTCGAGAATGCAATAGCTCTTAGTAGAACCGGTTCTGTATTTACTGATTGTGGTGTTTGAGTCAGTTGATAACGCCGACGGCGACGATTATTACTCTGTTTGGAAAGGGTAGGTAGTTGTTTTGGTGCTATCATTGTAGATTGTTCTTGAGTTTGGGTAGAGGAGGCTTTTTCACTTCGCTCAAATGGAGGTGTTGTGGGGTGGGGCTGGAGTGCAATAGAGGGACCTTGATTTGGGAAGCTTGCTCCTCCCAACGCACATTAACCTTGTCGGTGGCCCGAAACTGTTCGTATATGAACGCAGGAGACAGTGACGATACGCAAAGGAAGCTGATATATCACACACAGTGATGCCCAAGTCACCCCAGGTCCTGAGGTGAACAGCGTTCGGGGGCCATTACTCAGAGTAGATGCCTAACCTCTGCGCCGCGGCGAGGATTCGAACCGAGGCCACGGCGGGCCCCCAGCCATCAGCCAATGCAAGCTTCAACCCCCCACCGCGCTGCCCAGCCACGACAGTAACCTCCCCAGTAAACAGCTTAAGTTTACGGGCCCGGGTTGGGCTCGATCTGTCGACATCGCGATCACAAGGCCAGCGCACTACCACAGTACTAGTCAGGAGGCTCCCCATCTTGTTGTTGTTTGGTTATTACTGTTATCCTTCATACCGGGTTATGGGTGACCATGCTTGAAGTGGCTTGATAGGCAGGTTCGAGTCTGGAATGCTATGTTTGGTGCACCTTCTCTATCCCTTTCTTGACGTGGGGTTCAACAGAGCGGGTTCTTCGTGGGGCTGCTTAGCTTAACAGGGTGCTCGTTGAGCTGTGCTATTCCCTATCCTTGCTCAGAGCGGCTACTAGGACTAAACCACCTGTCGTGTGGGGTGTGACTAAAATCTTCCAGAGATCATCACTTCCTG
>NC_134802.1:39535693-39540693 GCF_046742065.1 Oratosquilla oratoria | reverse complement strand
GCTCTCAGCCAATCAGTCGTCTCCGTTGCCGTGAGTTCACCGCTCTTGGCCAATCAGTCGTCACCGTTTCCGTGACGTCACCACCCTCTTAGCCAATCAGGGGCCTGTTTTTATATTTAGAAGATGTTACCATGTTACTGGGCCGACTATACCCGGCGATGTCCTCTTTTCGGCGGAACCGCCTTTTTCACCATTTCGACAACAAATTCTGTTTTTAGTACATAGATATGTTCCGCCGTGAAGGGTGCTTTTGACCACTCAGCGCATACGGTATTAATTAGAACACGATCAATGGCAATTGTTGAATTATATTTTAGTCCATTTTGTTGTTGCGGATAGGGCCCCGCGGAGATGAGAGGGGCAAGATGAGAAATACGGCAACCAAATTAAAAGGAAAAGACGTTGAAACACAAAGACCGAAATGTTCTGCACGCAGCCGACTCCATATTTCAACCGTCGGATGTTCAGCTTCTCACAGTCGAGGCTGTTTAGCCTGACACTTAGGTTTTAGTAAAACTGTCCTTTCCTTCCTTGACAGAATAAAATCGTCCGGTTCACCCCGATCAAAGGATTACAAAGGATTACAAAGGCGGAGCATGCCGACAGGAGACCTTTTGATCCATATCTAGGTCGGGTGAAAAAAAAAAAAATCATATTAATAATAAATTAAAACTATAATAATGTAAAAATAACAAATAAAATCAACTATCATAAAGTCTACCAGTCTCCGTATTCATGAAATAGTGATCAGGTTTTGGGTGTACAAACCTCTTCCTGGGCACACAGGGTGCTTATCGGAGATCAGTTAAGAATTTATCTTGGTCTAGAGCATCTATTTCACGATGAAAGTGAGCATCTATTTCAGTATGAAAAAAGATTTGTTCATCGACTGCCGATGTAACAGATGAAAGAAAGAAGGAAAGAGAGAAAGAAAGAAAGAAAGAAAGAAAGAAGGAAGGAAAGAAGGAAAGAAGGAAAGAAGGAAAGAAGGAAAGAAGGAAAGAAGGAAAGAAGGAAAGAAGGAAAGAAGGAAAGAAGGAAAGAAGGAAAGAAGGAAAGAAGGAAAGAAGGAAAGAAGAAAGAAGAAAGAAGAAAAAAGAAAAAAGAAAAAAGAAAAAAGAAAGAAGAAAGAAAGAAAGAAAGAAAGAAAGAAAGAAAGAAAGAAAGAAAGAAAGAAAGAAAGAAGAAAAGAAAGAAAGAAAGAAAGAAAGAAAGAAAGAAAGAAAGAAAGAAAGAAAGAAAGAAAGAAAGAAAGAAGGAAAGAAAGAAAGAAAGAAGGAAAGAAAGAAAGAAAGAAAGAAAAAAGAAAGAAAGAAGGAAAGAAGGAAAGAAGGAAAGAAGGAAAGAAGGAAAGAAGGAAAGAAAGAAAGAAAGAAAGAAAGAAAGAAAGTAAGAAAGAAAGAAAGAAAGAAAGAGGGAAGGAAGGAAAGAAAGAAAGAGAGAAAGAAGGAAAGAAAGAAAAGAAAGAAAGAGAGAGAGAAAGAAAGAAAGAAGGAAAGAAAGAAAAGAAAGAGAGAAAGAAAGAAAAAGAAAGAAAGAAGGAAAGAAATAGAGAAAGAAAGAAAGAAAGAAAGAAAGAAAGAAAGAAAGAATGAGAGAAATATATATAACTTTCGTTGCAGTGACGCACGATACATACTGTACTTTAGTTTTTTCACGACACATACTGTGCTTTTGGTTTGCCAAAGGGTATGTGATTTTTCTCATTCAACAGAGGGTGGTGGTGATAGAGGTGTGGACAGAGGGGCAAAATCACGACAAAACAGGGAATCGAAAAAAAAAAAAAAAAAATCCGGGCCGTCATATTGCTGCATAAAATCACCTGGTTGCCTTAGTCCGAGCAAAACTCTCTCATGGGAGGTCACTTGGTTGAAAGGGGTTGATTTTGAAAGTTCGCAAGAATAAATACTAAACAAAAAACAAATGTGCAGGTCCAAAGAGGCAACAGGAAAACCTCCGAAAATAACAATATCTAAATGCATAATTCTATATGAACAACAGTGATCTGTTTCGCTGTGGTAGTGGTTTCTTCAGATGAAAGAATATCACCTGGTGGTAGCTGTAATAAACAGATCCTAAAATAAAATGCAGCGATAAATTTAAGTTACTTGGATAAGTCTATAGAAACGATGATCTTGATATGGTTTAACGTCACAAGCTCACCCTTATCGGAAGGCTAGAACGGTGCCCCTCACAGAGATGTTTGTAGCGTGGAATTTGATGAACCATGCCCTTGGTTTAACTTCGCCTGTGGCAGGATTCGAGCCGCCATCCCCTCGACCTTTGCCGCAAGTAACGACGCCCTAACCCGCTCAGCCAGCAAGCTTCTTGATGATGATGATGATGATGATGATGATGATGATGATGATGATGATGATGATGATGATGATGATGATGATGATGATGATGATGATGATGATGATGATGATGATGATGATGATGATGATGATGATGATGATGATGATGATGATGATGATGACGATGATGATGATGATGACGATGATGATGATGATGATGATGATGATGATGATGATGATGATGATGATGATGATGATGATGATGATGATGATGATGATGATGATGATGATGATGATGATGATGATGATGACGACTATAACAATGGCGATGATGATGACGACGATAATGATGATGACTATAACAATGGCGATGATGATGACGACGATAATGATGATGACGACTATACCAATGGCGATGATGATGACGACTATAACAATAGCGATGATGATGACGACGATAATGATGATGATGACGACTATAACAATGGCGATGGTGATGACGACGATAATGATGATGACGACTATACCAATGGCGATGATGATGACGACGATAATAATGATGACGACTATAACAATAGCGATGATAACGACGATGCCTACTATGGTTATGACGCGGGCAATGATGATACCTGCAGTAATTTCTGGAATATCTATCTCAATCGAGAGCGAGGGAACATGGTCCCGCCCCAAAAAGAGAGTCAGATTGCTTTTCCAATCAATAATTTGGATCTGTGGATACCGGGGGCTGGATTGGAAAACAGTCATGGTTACGGGGATATTCGGAGAGGATTGGGTAAAACTCGAGCTGAAGAGGACTCGAAGAGGAACGATTATCGTTTTACACTGAGGAGCCACGAGACTAATTGCTTTGTCTTGCCAACGATGAGAAGGGAAAATTATCGTCAAATTTCCCGATAATGAGGAAAAATATGACATCACACACAACACGTATGCAAACGAGCTAGTGTACAGGACATGTATAAACTCTTCGATATATTGCTATGAACAAATATGAATGAGGTCAATAGCATTGGAAGGGTTAATCGAGATAACTTTGACCCTAACGCGCTACGTAGGGGGTTTCCCTTGGATGATTGAAATTACCAGGCGACAGTCAGAAAAAAAAAAGAGAAAAGCCGGTAAACAGAAATAAAAGATTAAAATATTTCTGAATACGACTGCACAAGGAAACAAGCTTTCATACACGCACGCATGGCGCGCAGGTATAGTGCATATATATATATATATATATGTATATATATATATATATATATATATATATATATACATACATATACATATATATATATATATTTATTTATATATATATATATATATATATATTATAATTTGTCATATTTATATATGTATATATATATATATATATATATATATATATATATATATATATATATATATATATATGCAGAAAGATCACTATAAACAACACGTGATCCACAAACTTTGCTGGTAGCCACTAAGGAAATCGGAAGAAAACAGTGATTCCGAAGCGCTTTCGTGTAATTTACATCTTCCCCTGAAGATGTGAATTACACTAAAGCGCTTGGGAATTACTGTTTTCTTCAGATTTCCTTATTGGTTACCAGCAAAAAAAAAAAAAAAAATATATATATATATATATATATATATATATATACATATATCTATACAGTACATACACACATATATATCATAAGCGAGTGAATGCTCTAACACACTGGTAAGACACACTAAATATCCCGCTATTGGAGAAAAGAAAGGTGTTTGAAGAGACGTATATTGCGATCACTAACTGTAAACCTTTTCAGAATGGTTTTACAGATGGTGGGTTAACTTATATATACTAAGAGGAGATACGTAAAGGGGACATGGAGAAGTAAGCATACTAGTGCGTGGTCTGTTTCACCCCAAGTTGGAATAACCTCAAGGTCAAACTGACCCCGGGTCAAACGTTTGCGCGACAGGTCATAGGTTCAGGTCTGGGCGGACAACTTGACGTATGATATTGTTGACGGCCAAATTGGTCATGGTGTCAGGGGACCATTGTCCTTTTGAAATATCAAAATTAGGTAGTTGTTTGATCAGGGTGGACTCAAAAAAATTTCTTCTGTAGTTACTGTGTGATTTATAAGTTAAATCAGCCTTGCCCCAGTCCATTCGGTGATTTAATTCAGCAGTATGGAGGTAGTGCTGAATATTCCTGGGCGTATTTAGTTTCATTTTCATGCTCCCTGATCCTAGTGGGGAAATTTCTTTTCGTTTGGTCTGCTCTAAAGTGTATTGGGGACAAACGGGAAAGGACCTTCCCACTAGGAGTCGAATCAAGTAGAGAAGAAAAGGTTAAAGGTGCAGATGGAGAGATGATGACGGAAGAGGAGGCGATAAGGGGAAGACGGGCAGAGTATTTTAGGAAACTGCTAAATGTGGAGGAGGATAAGGAGGGAGTGGTGGTAGTAGGAAGATGACAGTGATGGGCGAGGAAAATGGAGGAGAAATAAGAAAAGATGAGGTACAAATGGTTATCAAAACGATGAGACCAGGTGAAACGCCTAAATTAGATATGGGTCATGCAGAGAGTCTGAAGAAAGAAGGTGCAGTAATAATGGACTGGCTAGTGAGGTTGTTTAATGTGAGCCTAAGGGTGGATAGAATGCCGGAGGACTGGAAGAAAGCCGGTATAGTTTCGCTTTACGAGGGAAAAGG
>NC_134802.1:39528193-39530693 GCF_046742065.1 Oratosquilla oratoria | reverse complement strand
GAAAATGATGAAATGAGGCAAAAGTCCATAAAAACGACGGTAACGGTTACGGATGTGGAAGGCGACGAGAAGGTGGTGATGGCTATGTGGAGCAGGACAAGAGGTATGAAAAGAAATAAAGTGGAAGAATCATGTGGAGAAGAGGAGTCGGGGAGTCAAGCCTATAAGGAGCATGAAGAAATGAAGCTGATCATAAAAAAAAAAAAAAAAAAGTATGAGGAGAAAGAAAAATGAGAAGAGAAGGTGATTTATAAAGAAGGGAGAGGTGGAAAGAAGAAAATAGATGAAAAATATAATGATAAGGACCAGAAGTCTGAGAAGAAACTGAGCATGAGGAGAAGTAAAAAAAAACGAAAAAAAAAAAAAAAAAAAAAACGATGGTAATGAGGAGGAGGAGGAGGAGGAGGGCGAGCATAAGGGGAAGGACGAAAAGGAAAAAAAAAATGAGGATGAAGAAGTGGTAAGGCGGTGGTCAAAGACATTGACGACGACACCCCGGATTGGGCTGCGGGTTGGAGGGAATCGCGTCTCGGTGCCGGAAGAGAATGGGATATCGTCTGCTCGTCTGTTAGTCTGTTTCTGTCCGTCTAAACACCAGTTCGTCAGTCTCTGTTTCTCTATCTCTGCACCCGTAAGTGTTGTGCATGAGTGTGTGTGTGTGTGTATGTGTGTGTGTGTGTGTGTGTGTGTGTGTGTGTGTGTGTGTGTGTGTGTGTGTGTGTGTGTGTGTGTGTGTGTGTGTGTGTGTGTGTGTGTGTGTCTGTGTGCGTGTGTGTGTGTGTGTTTGTGTGTGTGTGTGTGTGTGTGTGTGTGTGTGTGTGTGTGTGTGTGTGTGTGTGTGTGTGTGTGTGTGTGTGTGTGTGTGTGTGTGTGTGTGTTTACCTAACTGTGGTATACAGGAAAGGAGGAATGCTCGTTGGCCCAGTCTTCAATTTATCATACCTAACCTCGAATACAAGTACAGTTCCACCTCATTCTATTTTCTTTATTTCCAATTATAATATTTAGATTTGGATTCATGTATTGTTCTGCTTGGGGTATGTCACCCAAGCTATTCTAGGTATTTATGTATCTTTATGGAAAATTGTTTTTCTCCACATCCTTTACACATGTAGTCTTCCTTTGTTGTTTCTCATGACCTGTTAAAGCCCTCCTATCATTAATCAATAGATCTCTTCTGTCAATGTAGTCTATCCCCTTCAGTGATGTGAATACTGTAATGATATCATCTCTTTCTCTTCAATCTTTCAAAGTTCTCAGACCCAATGCTTCCCTTCTATCCTTAATCAAGAGATCTCTTCTGTCAATGTAGTCTATCCCCTTCTATCCTTAATCAAGAGATCTCTTCTGTCAATGTAGTCTATCCCCTTCAGTGATGTGAATACTGTAATTATATCATCTCTTTCTCTTCAATCTTTCAAAGTTGTCAGACCCAATGCTTCCCTTCTATCCTTAATCAAGAGATCTCTTCTGTCAATGTAGTCTATCCCCTTCAATGATCTGAATACTGTAATCATATCATCTCTTTCTCTTCAATCTTTCAAAGTTGTCAGACCCAATGCTTCCCTTCTATCCTTAATCAAGAGATCTCTTCTGTCAATGTAGTCTATCCCCTTCAATGATCTGAATACTGTAATCATATCATCTCTTTCTCTTCAATCTTTCAAAGTTGTCAGGAGGATTCTGCATATGGATTTGAATTTCAAATCCATATGCAGAATCCTCCTCAAACTGCGTGAGGAGATTCCCAAAGCAACGGCATGCCTTCGTGCAGAACGTCTTGGCGACTGGATGATTGCTGCTCTCACCCTCTCGACATTTTCTGGTGTTCTGATGGACCTGCGTCGGCCATGTGTATCTCTTCTTAGTGTGCTACCAGTTGCCTCCAACTGCCTAACCCAGGACCGAATTGTGTTCGCCTGAGGAACAGCATTGTTGCGTGGAATATTGAACCGTCGCCGAAAAGCTCTTTGCGTTGCAATCACAGATTGATTGTTCTCAAAATATGCGCGCACAGCAAAGCCACGATGTGCTCCCGTCCACACCATGTCGGCTACTGAAATGGGGATGTCTGAGGAGCGGAACAAAACCACCCGCACCCCCCTCCCCTCCCCTCCCCTCCCCCCGAGCACTGACTCCTCTAAACTGCTCAATCGGTTCTGCCCCACCCTGTATAATGTTGTGTTGTCTCCTTACTTCCACTTTTGTGAATTAGTATCACATTAGCCCTTTTCCAATAAAGTGGCCGTATGCTTTCTTTTAACGAACATGCAATAAGATCGTGAAATTTGTCTGCCAATTGTTCCTGACATTTCTTAAGTTTTCAGTTTGAGATCCCGTCAGGACCTGGAATTTTTGTCACATTCAATGATCCCAAAAGATAGAACCTTTCCCTCCCTTCTACATTTACTGCATATCTTGTAAACCTAAATTCTTGTTCCCCTCACCTTTTTCTAAAAACTACTCTCCTTCATGAAGCCAGATTGGAAAATTTCAATCA
>NC_134802.1:39518193-39523193 GCF_046742065.1 Oratosquilla oratoria | reverse complement strand
TGGGCACATGCTAGATCCGCTTACGCAGAACGTCCGACTTTTCCTTGTAGCGTCTGCATATGATGCCGGTCACTCTCATCGCCATCTCCACAGTGCATAACCTAACGGTAAGTGACACATAAAGCGTTTGTGACACTCCATGGCATTCCTCAGATACAGTTGGTGTATGGACCAATTTGTCTCCTATTGTTCTCCGCCTGCTTCCCCTTTTCCTTCCCCTCCTCTTCCTTCCTCACCTACTCTACCGAATCTACCTTCTACTCCTCCTTCCCCTCCTCCTCCTCCTCCTCCCGGAAAATGTCATCGCAAATACCCTCGTCACATCCTCATAAATGTAGTTGGTGCCGCCTACACTATATTTTCCTCCCATACAACTTCCTGTGTTTATAAATATCTACTTCTTTCTCTGACTTTCCTTTCTTTCCTCTACACTCTTTTCCTCTCTCTCTCTCTCTCTCTCTCTCTCTCTCTCTCTCTCTCTCTCTCTCTCTCTCTCTCTCTCTATCTCTCTCTCTCTCTCTCTCTCTCTCTCTCTCTCTCTCTCTCTCTCTCTCTCTCTCTCTCTCTCTCTCTCTCTCTCTCTCTCTCTCTCTCTCTCTCTCTCTCTCTCTCTCTCTCTCTCTCTCTCTCTCTCTCTCTCTCTCTCTCTCTCTCTCTCTCTCTCTCTCTCTCTCTTACCACTCCTTGCTTTCTTCTCCGTTCTCTCGTCCTCTCTCCGGCGTCACTGTCTTGCACCCTTCCTAAAGTATATCGTTGTGTGTCATACTCCGAGCTTCAGAAGTCTCCTTTCCCTACGCTTGTGGATCTTATGGTTTAAAGAAGTGGATCTCAACAAGGTTCCCTTGGACCCTTGTGGTCAACAGAAGGATCCAGAAATCGGAAGGAAGTATTAATGACTAAGGGAGAATGTTATTCAGAAGGGAAATAGTTCCTATTTAAGGAGTGCTTAAGGATGCCGATTTGGCTTTTGAACCTCTGCGGCTTAGTCTTTTGTTATGTTTTGTTCTAGATAGTTCTTATCTGAACGTTTCTCGGTCTATCATTCACCTGATGATGAGGAATGGGATGATAAGATGTAAAACATTATGAAGAAACATAGTTTCGGGAGAACCTTCTACTCCACACACACACATACACACACACACACACACACACACACACACACACACACACACACACACACACACACACACACACACACACACACACACACACACACACACACACACACACACACACACACACACACACACACACACGCACGCACACGCACGCGCGCGCGCGCGTACATTTGATTTTCTATCTCATCCCTGGAAAATAATCTTTATATATTGTAAGTATACAAATAAATGGGTTATTAGATGAATAGGTACATACATAAATAATAAACAAATAAAAATAGGTAAATAGATAGGTAAAGAGATCAACGACTAAATATATGAATAAACAAATGCATTCATTATATATATATATATATATATATACATATATATATACATATATACATATATATACATATATATATATATATATATATATATATAGATGAATACGCAAGTAAAATAGAAATAAACTAATGAATAAATCATCAGTTACATAAATGAATCAAATGAGTTATCAGTATCCAACCAAAATAAATGGGTTATACTAATGGAAGAGTGAAAGAGGAACTGCTGGGTTTAGATAACTTTCTTGCGCCAACGGTGGCTGCAAGTCCCTGTCCCCGTCCGCTAGATTGCATCAGGTCGGCGGTTGACGTAATTGCTCGCCGTGTCGCTGTTGCTGACCCATTGCCACGACGAGTGACTGCCGGTGTGGTCTTTCCGACCGCGAGGCATCATATATTGCCATAAGGTCTGTTCTATTCAGACTTTTAATTTCTAATTTTTAAATGGATTGTTTCAATCTTACGATCATTCAGATTTACTTCTTTCACCATTTCTCACAACAACCGACTTCCCAACAATCCTTTTATCTTCATGGTGTATCTACTTCTCTATCTACTCACCATATGGTGTATCTACTTTTCCCCCAGCTGTATAATATTTCTTTTATCTGAGCTTGGTCCCTGCTATGCACAAGATATCAGGTTTCTTTACCATCAAGTAATATTTTATCTGTAACCTCTTCAATAGTGGGCTACTTTTAGGTTTCTTGTTGTGTATTTCAAGCTATATCGCCTTCCTGTCTTTTTCGAAACCATTTATTCACACTCTAATTGTTTTCCTTCTGCCCTAATTCTATTTTTCCCATAAGCTTCTTTTGCATGTTCCCGTGTCATTCTCAATCGTATCTTTCCTAATCCAAATTTGTTTTTACTTTTTTCTTTGCTAACTTCCAAGATTTGCTGATTGCCTCATTTGCTATGGCTTGCGACTTAAATTTCATTAGACGTGGCCTAACCTAAACACATCGTCAATACGATCAGTTGAATCCGAATAATTTCCTTTAACCATGGAAGCAATGGTCCTCTCCATCTCATATTCCTGTCTTCCATAAAGTAAAGCTGTCTTCCTGCTAAACAGAAATTATGACACACGTAGTCTGATCATTACATCTCTGATAAGGGATACCTCCTTTTTTTTTCTTCTTCTTTTTTAACCTTCTTACTTTTCCCAGCCTTCTTATTATCTTCTTGCTGTTCTATGATCCCTTGGGTTTACTGAATCCTTCTGTTATCACACAGCCAGCCTTCCCAAAAACCCAACAGTTTAATGATCTATATGCGCGCAATAAACCTGTGTGTGTGTGTATGTGTGTGTGTGTGTGTGTGTGTGTGTGTGTGTGTGTGTGTGTGTGTGTGTGTGTGTGTGTGTGTGTGTGTGTGTGTGTGTGTGTGTATGTGTGTGTGTGTGGTGTGGTGTGTGTGTGTGTGTGTGTGATTCACCATGGTCTTGAATCACGTGTTGGACTCGTGATCGACAGCTATTTTCCCTCCCGGGTAATGCTATGACCTTACACGCAGACACACACACCCATCTCCCAGCCCACGATAGTTGGAGTAACAACTCACAGCGCAGCGATACTGAAATTATTTCAGCCCTTGGCGGGATTCGAACCCAGACCATCGTAGTGGCAGCCGGGAACTCTAACCACTGCACCAGCGAGTCGTGTGTGTGTGTGTGTGTGTGTGTGTGTGTGTGTGTGTGTGTGTGTGTGTGTGTGTGTGTGTGTGTGTGTGTGTGTGTGTTTGTGTGTGTATGTGTGTGTGTGTGTTTGTGTGTGTGTTTGTGTGTGTGTGTGTGTGTGTGTGTATGTGTGTGTGTGTGGTGTGGTGTGTGTGTGTGTGTGTGTGATTCACCATGGTCTTGAATCACGTGTTGGACTCGTGATCGACAGCTATTTTCCCTCCCAGAAGAGAGATCAGAGCTCATATATGACCGATCTACTGTATGGGTAATGCTATGACCTTACACGCAGACACACACACCCATCTCCCAGCCCACGATAGTTGGAGTAACAACTCACAGCGCAGCGCAGCGATACTGAAATTATTTCAGCCCTGGGCGGGATTCGAACCCGGACCTCCGTAGTGGCAGCCGGGAACTCTAACCACTGCGCCAGCGAGTCGTGTGTGTGTGTGTGTGTGTGTGTGTGTGTGTGTGTGTGTGTGTGTGTGTGTGTGTGTGTGTGTGTGTGTGTGTGTGTGTGTGTGTGTGTGTGTGTGTGTGTGTGTGTGTCTGTCCATGCGTGTGTGGCATGTATGTGTGCACGTGCGGATGTATCCAACTTCCGTGGGCTTGTTTTCATGTATATTTGCGTACGTGAGTACGCGCTTGTGTTTTTTTACGAGCGGTTCAGAGATATTACCAGGAAAAATAAATCAAGTGGGAGGAAAGAAAGATGAAGGAGAGGAGGAGAGGAAAGAAGAATGAAGGAGAGGAAGAGAGGAAAGAAGGAATGAAAAGAGAAAAGGAAAGAAGAGTAAGGGAAACTGAATGTATTAGAAATAGAGATCGTTGCAACGAGGAACGCTGCCACAGAAAACGAGCAAAAACCCAGACGAAACGCGATGCTTCTAACGAAAACAAAAGATTCGGTGGACGAAGGGAAAGAGGGAGGGAAGGAGAACGGAAGGAAAGAAAGAAATGAAGGGAAACATGGTAAATATGAGAGCAAAGATAAAGGAAACAAGGCAGAGGAGAGGATAATAGAAAGAGAAGAGTCAGGAAGAGCAGAGCACGCACACTTTGGAAAAAAGTTTAATACTCAATAAAGCCCTAGTGTAGTTATCATCAGATTCATCTCTTTATTACAAACAATAAGATTTTATGTTCGCGATGGAGGAATCTTGGGGAGTATAGAGAAGGGGAGAAAGGAGAAAAGCTTACTACGGCGCTTAAAGGATCCTTAAGGACTCCTTTAAAGGGGTTGAGTGGTTGGGCTTTGGTTGTTGGGAGAAAATTTATTGGGAGAAGACCTCGTGACAAAAGTAAAATCAGTGGAGAAGAAGAATATTAAATCTGGAAATGCGAGAAAGAGGCGAGGAGAAGGAAAAGGAGGAGGAGGAGGAGGAGGAGGAGGAGGAGGAAGAAAAGGAGGAAAGAGTTGTGGAACTGAGTGAGTGAGACGTTTGAGAAGAAGCCGACACTGACCAAACGGGAAGAGTCGAAAATAAAGAAAATAAAATGAAGAATTTATGTGAAAGGAGACGGGGATGGGGGGGGGAATAATGGATGTAAGGGGAGGTAATTGAGGGGAGCATAGAGGGAATACGAGACTTGCGCTCCTGTTATGAAAGAAAAGGAAAAGATGAACCTTCGTGTGTGGTGGGGGTGTATGTTAACAAAGAGACGTACATTTTTTGAGGATATGTTTATTTATTAAACACTGAGAGAGGAATAGGAGAATGCATAGTTTTCAATAGAAAATGAAATGTAAACACAAACACCCGCTCCATCACCCTGGGCGTAGGTTATTAATTAGATGATGACGACAAATAATTCGAATGTCGGTCTAAAAACCCAAGGTTAGTTTTGATAGAAACAGAAAAGGAGGGG
>NC_134802.1:39488193-39498193 GCF_046742065.1 Oratosquilla oratoria | reverse complement strand
GGACTTAAACGACACCTCCAGAAGACCCATAAAACCCCAATCACCAGATCCATTTTAGAGAAAAATAAAAAAAATTATAAACAGAGTGACAAGCGACGTCTCGCCCTCCTTGAAGCCCTTCACATCAAGTACAGCCAACCCACAATGAACACCCAGCAGGAAGCTCCCACCATCCTTCCCAACCTCAAACCCTTCAGAAACCGCTAAAACAGGCGCCCCAACAACTACACAAACCAACCCGGTCAAGTGCAGACACTCTGGACGCGACGGATGCTCAGGCCACAGTAATGGTCATCTGCAGTAATCCTCTCCCAGTGTTCCTGTTACACTCTCCCAGCATTCCCTTTTTACATACCCAGTTTTTACATGTACTCTCTCCCAGTCCTAGCCCACAGTAATGGTAACCTGAATGTGATCTCTCCCAGTATATATATGTACCTTCTCCCAGTGTTTATTTCTACCTTTATAACCTTACTTTATTTGTATATTACAATTGAAAATGGTAACTGTGATTAGCGAAACGTCTTCTGTCTTGTTCCACCCATTAGATAGCTTCTACCGGTAACTTTAAAATCTTCATTGAGAATTCATCAGAGCCAAATTTACTGTCGCATATAATTCAATATGCCTTAAGAAAAAATTATATATATTATGGAATAAATCACTCATTCTAGTGAAGACTTTCAAATAATAAAGTATGGTGTGTGTGTATGTGTGTGTGTGTGTGTGTGCGTGTGTGTGTGTATCTGTGTATGTGATTCATCATGCTCTTGGATCACGTGTTGGACTCGTGATCGACAGCTATTTCCCTCCCGGAAGAGAGCTCTGAGCTCATATAAGACCGATCTATGGGTAATGTTGTGACCTTACACACACACACACACTCCCAACTCCCCGCACATGAGAGTTGGAGTAACGACTCGCAGCGCAGCTATACTGAAATTATTGCAATCCTGGGCGATATTCGAACCCGAACCTCCGTAGTGGCAGCCGGGAACTCTACCAACCGTGTGTGTGCGTGTGTGTGTGTGTGTGTGTGTGTGTGTGTGTGTGTGTGTGTGTGTGTGTGTGTGTGTGTGTGTGTGTGTGTGTGTGTGTGTGTGTGTGTGTGTGTGTGTGAGTGTGTGTGTTTGTATTTGTTTGCGTGTGTGTGTGTGTGTGTGCGTGTGTGCGTGTGTGTGTTTGTATTTGTTTGCGTGTGTGCGTGTGTGATTGCATGCGTTTGCGTGTGTTTGTGTGTGTCTGCGTCTGGTTGTGGACTGATACCTACATTGTCCATACCTAAGTTTTCTGAAAGGGAGGGGGAAGGTGATATGAAATGTAAATGGTGGAAGAGGCGACAAAAGTGGAGGACTTAGTAAAGGAGAAAGAATTCTGGGTGTGGATAAAGAAAGCCCAGATGGTAGGGAGTTAGATAAGAGGAACATCCTAAACGATAAATATAACTAAACAGGAGAGCAATTAAGACATTTGGTAAAAGCGATTGTCAAAATTAAGAATACAGGAAACGGAAATAAAGGGGAGATGGATGAAAGAACTAAGATAGGGAGAGGAAGAAAAGTAGAGAGAGAGAGAGAGAGAGAGAAAGAGAGAGAGAGAGAGAGAGAGAGAGAGAGAGAGAGAGAGAGAGAGAGAGAGAGAGAGAGAGAGAGAGAGAGAGAGAGAGAGAGAGAGAGGGAGGGGGGAAACATATGGTAACTTATACAAAGAAAAATATGTGACATAATTCAATAACTTGAGTGCATAGACGTTTAGGGATGAATAGCTGGGAATCCGCAAAGCGGGGGACGTAAAGGAGCAAATCGATAAATGAAGGAAATTATGGAGGAAGAGGTGGTAGAGAACGAAGACGAGGAGATGGTGATACTCGAGAAAACGATGATGGAAGAGGTTTGGTGTTGGTGGTGAGGGTAGTGTTGGTGATATTGGCTGTATTGGTGGTGGAGAACTAGATCGGGAACTGTCAAATTTGGTCAGAAAACGGGAGTCAGGTTAGCCCTTTAAAAACAGACGCTTCCTCATCCGGTTGTGTTCTGGTGAAGAGGAAGAACAGGAAGCGGTTTTATGTCGTTGAGGGAACGAAGTGTGGCCGCATCATGGGAGGTCTGTGTGACCAGTCGATCGGAACGTCCTTCAAACCGTATTTCTCCCTTCCCAGCCCTCCTTTCCCCCCAAGAAACAACAACAACAACAATATATTATGGAGTATGTCACTGTATTGACTAGGTTTAATGACTGTTTATGTCCGTATTTGCACGATTGCTTCTGCACTTGTCAGGAAAGTGTGTATATTTATTTTGGATCTGCCTTCTCGTGTTTGTCTTCGTGATCTGGCGCCCCTCGCAAGCCTTTCACTTTGGACTTTCTTTTGTCCAATGACGCAATTATTCTTGCCGAAGTGATTGTTTGCAGACCGTGAGTACGATCAGAATTATTATCTTTCTTTGCGCTTTATAGCCTGCCTTTTGCTGTTCACGGAGGATCACGTTGAGTAAAATGTCTTGGCGGCGACCAGAGCAGAAACACCACTGGAGACACCAAACTCTGATCCATGACGTATCAGAACTCTGCATTAATGAACATTTGATCAATCTATCTACATAGTGGTTTTCTTATAATAGGATTATTGTGTTTTACAAAGTCACATTTGCGTAGTTATGATATATCATAGTTGTACGCAATAGCACATGTCAATGCACGGTAAATAGATTTTCGTCTGGCCAAGGCCAGAGGGACTGTTTCGGCAGCAGGGCGAACAGAAGTTGTTCGATTCTGTTATAGGGAATCCCTTTGAACAAAAGGTACTAACTGGTTGAAGAAGCTTCAAGAACGTCACTGGTTCACAGCCTGGGATCTGAGATCCCTAAAGGTCCCCGGAAGCTTCTATGAGGGTTCAAATACTTAAAGCAAGTAGCAAAACGTTTGTGGATACCAGTGAACAAAATTAATGGTCTTCAGGTGGTTAAAAAATAGATATAAGTGGGTGAGGAGGGATCTGTGAATAAACAAACTAAGAAAGTCTTGATAACTATGACTAAATCAAAAGAGTTTTTGAGAGTTCTGCCGAGTTTTTTTTTTTCCAGAACTGGTGACGTAAGGAGGTGTCTCAATAAAATCGTCTGTTGTCTGAAAAAAAGTCACACAAACGATCTCTGCCGTCTGTGGTTTAGTTGAGGTAGAATCAAACCTAAATCCCTCAGTTGAATAAAATAATTTGACAAGAGCTTAAAGCAGATGATCCCCGCCGTCTACGAGTGATTTGACAAAGTAGTATGCAGAAACATGCAACAAAAGAAAATTCAGGGCAGCATGAGAAATGTAATCTTAATATTAATGTTCAACACGCTGGATTGAAAAAATGGCTCGACGATTCTTCTGTCTTGTGGCAATTAAAAGAAAATGCCATAGCTGTTGACGTTCATCATTCAGCGTTGGTAGTTTAGGTAACAAACTTAAAAACCTTCTGGACGTGTGCACGGTAAAGAGGAACATCCTGGTAGTTCTGTAGTTGAGAAACGCAATCTCAGTTGTTTATATCTGTGGTGATCATTCCTTGTTAGTTGTGTCTTTAATGATAATTTTGTGATTCTGTTGCCGATAACAGCCAGTTGATGTTGGTAATGCTACCATCTGTGCTGATGGCATGTGCTCTTTGTATGTGTTTCTGTTGGTAAGATTATTTTAGTCAAGACGTCGGTGTTGTAATAAATCACCTGTATTCCTAAAAATAAGGACATCATTGGTGTGTTTGACCCGTTCGCTGTGCAGGGCATTCCTTCGTCTGAATAAAACCAGTTGAGGGTAGCTTGAAATTTTTTAGAAGTTGTTAATGGTAGACGGTCTTCATCCAAGGTTACTTAAGTCCTGTACAGCCTAGACATACCCTTTTTATAAGGTATTTGCCTCAAGTATGGCTCAAGGCATACTGCCTTCCAAATGGAAATTATCTAAAGTTGTACCTTTATTCAAGAAAAACTCGCTCAGATCCCCTAAATTATAGACCTATAAGCTTGATTTCAGTCTGTTGTAAGATTCTAGAAAGAATAGTAGCTAATCACATTTGTGGCTATCTTATCTGACTGTAAACGAGGTAGTTAGCCAACCAGGTAATTAGTGAGTGGTGGGGGGTTTAAGATAAAGACAGATTCTTAAAGACGTTTGCAAGTAGTCGGGTACTAGCTACGATCCTTCCTCCTGCTAGATGTTTACACAGTTCTTGTTCTTTTTCAGCTCCTTAACCACAAGAACAATTAGTTCTACTGTCACGACTACTGCTGCTATTATTGCTATGACAAAAAAAAATTCTATATTTCTTTTTTCTTCTTCCACACAAGTCTTCAGATGACGTCTTTTTTTATTTTGATGCTAAGGGTATGTGTAAATCCTGAGATCACTAATAATAGGCCTGATCTTACCGTTGTAGGAACTGAACCGTCATCATTTTCGATGAAGACAGTGGGTGTCTGGCTAAAGTTTTGATAGGATTCCTGCAGAATGATTATGCTGGCTAGGTCAGGGGGAAGGGTGAGAAAGGATAGAATGAGTAGTTATTAATGACAAGTGTTGCTTCAAGTTTCACCGAATAGAAAGCCGCAGCCCCACAATAACCGGCAACAATCCTCTGTTCCTCCCATAGATCACTATAAAATCTCCTTACGTGAAAAAGACTGCGGTGAAGGTGTCAGGAATGGGCAGACTGTTCAAATTGTGGCCAGGGTTAGTTTACTGGCGAAAATATATATATTTTTTCTAGAAGTTTGAAGGCCAAAATCCTTAAAAGTGATTCGTCTGGTCAGGTAGTGAAGCGTAAAGGTTACACAGATTCAAGTGTATGTTTTTTCAAGGATAGATATTGATGGGCACAAAGGGTTCAGAAGAGGGAATTTTTAATGTCGTAAGTGGGGAACCTGAGTGGGACTCGAAATGAAGTGGGAAGACGAGGAGAAAGGAAGGATGGAAGCAAGGGAAAGGGGGAGAAAGGAGAGAAATGAAGATGTCTGGGTGGAAAGCGTACTTAGGTGTATTCATGTACAATCAGATGGTATTAATGTAATTGTAATTTTGTTTGCATTCATATATGTAATAAAATTATACTTATGAGTAAAAACAGCAACGACTGCAATAGCACTGTAGGAGAGAGGCCAAACGCAGAGTATAGGATCCAATATATTTAACGTTTCGCCCGGCTGGGCGAAACGTTGAATACTGTATATTGGATCCCATACTCTGCGTTTGACCTCTCTCCTACAAAAATATACTTATTTGTGCTTGTATACACATGTGCTCATGGACGTACGCAAGCACATTCGTGCATAGTTGCACATGCGCACAAATACACACGCACACACATTCACAGGCGTAGCCAATAACCAGCGGTTTTATTATTGAGAATAATACCGCGCCGAAGAAGCAGAATGATATGGGTGGTAAAGGAGAAACGGAGGGATAGAGGAAGTTATCAGCGTACAGAGAGCGGGGTTCATACGCAAATACATATGTATTTGGAAAATATATATATATATATATCGGTCTTCTTCAGTAAGCTGTCTACAAACAGTTGGAAAAAAAAAAAAAAAAAAAAAGTACCATATATATATATATATATATATAAATATATATATATATATATATATATATATATATATATATATATATATATATATATATATATATATATATATATATATATATATATATTTTTTTTTTTTTTTTTTTTTTTCCACGTTTCTGTGAAAATCCTTTTGGATGAAACTGTAAACTGAACAGGTAGTCCGTTACGAGTACCATCTCGTCTTTTTCAATGGACACTATCCTTTTCTAAGACTTCTACCACTATCCGATGAGTTTTACTAGTGTTTTCTTAGTGATAGAGTAATATAGATTAGAAGCAAGATAGAAAAGGCACAACTAAGGTGGCTTGGGCACTTGGAGAGAATGGATGAGGAGAGAATTGCAAAGAAAAGATGGAACTGAAGACCAGAAGGTAGCATATCTAGAGGTAGACCAAAGAAAAGATGGAAAGATGGCGTTGAAGAAATCCTAGAGGCAAATGGATTAGGAAAAATAGAGGATTTGAGGGAAGAAGAAAGCTTTGAGAGGAGAATTTGGAGAAGTGTGCTGGCCCGACTGACAGACTGAAAGCCTACCTGCGAGCAGAAGTAAGAAGTAAGATTGAACATTCTTCCGTAACACGTAATATTTTTAACAGTGACATACTATATGAATTCTGTTCCGTTCCAAAACTAGGAGATTTTGTGCAGCTCAAGTTGGATTCTGCTCCGGCCCAGACATCTTCAAGTCAAAATTCATCACTTCAGTTTAAATAAAATCTCTTTTTCTTAGCCAGATCAAAACTCAATAAGTCTGTCACCGCATTGAAATCACTATTTCTTTGTCTTCCAACTACAATGAAGAGCAAATGTTGCTTCATTGGGGAAAACTGATAAGAATCTTCATCGAAATTACTCCCCAAGAAGTCATGGGTGGAGCGGACAGGGAGGCCTGACGTTGACTTAGATCCTTCATTCCCAACGGGAGAGATAGAGTAGCGACATCCAAAACAAAATAATGAGTACCACCCGATATGAAAAGATTTAACAAATCTAAAGATAACGATTTAGGAAAATGAATTAGGTGACGTACTTTATAAGTTTCATTCAGGCTACTGATCCGTTCCCAGAATAAGAAAGGAGAATATTAGGATCATTCTGTCTGGACTTACCAAGGACCCAGTCGCTTCTTTACATGACGTAGCTATTCCAGGGACCTCTGGAATGTCAATAGTGCAGAGACTGAGTGAACAATATAGCAATCGTGAGACGGGTCGTCCCATTACCGTTATCTCTACTGGATACCTTTGGTTGAGATACTCGGGATCCGACACCTTCGTCCATTTGGACCGAGTGCATGTAGGTAGAGATCGTACGCTCCTGAGAGGGAATAGAGCTGGCGCTCATTCGTTCACAGTGAAGTTCCTCACACTTTACTTTGTTGCCTTTTACTCTTCCTGTTTTTCCTCCTACCCTATCTAGCCCTTCTTTTGTTCCTCCTCCTCCTCCTCCTCGTCCTTGTCCTCTCTATCGTCGTCAACTTCCTTCTCCTTCTCATCCTCCTCCTCCTCCCCTCCTCCTCCTCGTCCTCGTCCTTGTCCTCTCTATCGTCGTCAACATCCTTCTCCTCCTTCTCCTCCTCCTCATCCTCCCCCTCCTCCTCCTCGTCCTTGTCCTCTCTATCGTCATCAACTTCCTTCTCCTCCTCCTCCTCCTCCCCCTCCCCCTCCTCCTCCTCGTACCCCCTCCTCTTCCTCCTCCACCTCCCCTGTCTCATATCTTTTCATACTCTTGATTCTCTCCCTCCTCTTCCTCCTGTCATATTTGAAATCGAAGACTATTCGATGCGGTCTTGGCGCAGTGTCCATCGATGACCAGACTTCCCACAATTTCTTCCCTCGAGTTCAGTCGAGGATGACCCATTCTATAAACGAGTTGCCCCTCCCAGTCGACCCGTATCGCCCTCCCAGCTCACGCTTCCTCTTCCCTCCCTTTCACACTGACACCCACAGCCTACGCTCCTCTCTCTCTCTCACACACACACACACACACACACACACACACACACACACACACACACACACACACACACACACACACACACACACACACACACACACACACACACACACACACACACACACACACACACACACACACACACACACACACACACACACACACACACACACACACACACACACACACACACACACACACACACACACACACACACACACACACACACACACACACACACACACAAACACATATATACATGGCTTGGTGGCGCGGTTGGTAGAGACTCAGACTGTCAATACGGAGGTGTCGGCGGTTCCAAGTTCGAATCCTGCCCAGGGCTGAAATTATTTCAGTATCACTGCCCTTCGAGTCGTTACTCCAATTCTCGTGGGCGGGGAGTTGGGTGTGTGTGTACGTGTAAGGTCATAGCATTACCCATAGATCGGACACACAAGCTCTGAGCTCTCTTCCGGGAGGGAAATAACTGTCGATCACGAGTCCAACACGTAATCCAAAGACCAAGGTGAATCACATACAGTTACTCTTCACTCAGCGAAAATTCTATTTATTTGGATTGATTCGACTTTCATCCATTTAACGGCCCTCCCCCTCATCCTCCTCATCCTCTTCATCTTCCTCTTCTTCCGCCTCCTGCTTTTCCTCCTGAGTCGGTGCCCATCTTCTTCGCAACTCTTGAAACAAAAAAAATGGTGAAAAAGGTATAGGAAAAGATATAGGATAAAAAATTCATGATATTCTACGAACACACATATTCTCTCCTCTCTCCCAGCTCTTTTTTTTTTTTTTTTTTTTTTCTATCTCACTTGTCCTTTTTTTCGGTAACCACCTACAGGGATTTCTTTAAGAAGGATCTTTCTCCTCTCTTCCTCCTCTTCCACGTTCTCTTATTTGCCTTCCTTCCCTTCTGTTTTCTCCTCCTTCTTCACCTCCTCCTACTCCTCTTCCTCCTCCCCTTTTCTCTATTCCAAGTTTCCTTTTCGGAAGGTTATCTTTGCTGCCTTCGTGGTTGTCTTTGCCGCCATGTGACGTCATCATAATCGTGTTTGTTATTGTCATCGTTTTATTTTCTTCCCTCTTTCTTTCTTTGTATATCTTTTCCTATGCATTCACTCATCTACCTCTACTGCTGTTGCTGCTGTCATCGTTGTCATCATTGTGTTTGATATCGCAGTTGTTGTCATATTTTTCGTTTTCATTGGTGTCATTTTCTTTACTGTTCTATAGTGTCATCATCGTCGTCATGACTTTCTCGGTAGATTTCGCCTTATTTCACATGTTTCTCGTCTGACCTTCGAGTCTTTACTTACCTTTTGTGTTTCATTCTTCTTCTATTCATCAATTCTCCGTGTTTCACCTGTGGTCCCTTTCCTACCTTCTCCACCTCAGTAAAACACTACATGACAACTATACCCATGGCCATTCAAATATAAGCCACCACTATCAAAAATCTTTGTACAGCCAGGTAGAGGAAAACGAGGGGGAAGACGCCGGACTCTGGAAAAGACTTCTTCGGAGAGCAACACAACGCTCGGCCGATTTCGATCTAAGTCTTATTCCAGAGAAAGATCCAAGTCGAAACCGGCCGAGAAGTATGTTGCTCCTCTCCCGAAAAAGGTCATTCCAGAATCCTGTGTTTCATTCCCTAGTCTTCCTATAGACCACCACAATGACACCACCACCATATCACTTCACCGTTACCACCATACTCACGACTACCACCAGTTTCGGTACAATATCCACTACCAATCCATTTGCACCACGACCAGAAGCATAGTCATCATTACCACGACCAAACCAACCGCCATTGCCACCGCAGAGATCACTACAACCACCACTATATCAACACCACTCCTCCCCCCGGCACTGTAGCTAGGAGCATCACCACCATCGCCGCCACCACCACCGCCAAGCGTCCCCACCACCGCAGGCAACTGAACCATTCCAATCCTCTTTCGTTGCCGTCGCGGCCATTGTCTCCTGGTTCACGCTTCTAGATTTATCCTCACTTTTCCCCTCCCGCTTTCTCCATCCCCCTTCTTCTTTTCTTCTCTCCCTCCCCCCCCCTCCTACCCCACTTCCTAACAACAACAACCCCTCCCAAAGCTGTCTATCACCCCTCTTCCTCCCCCTCCCCCCGCCTCCTCATTCTTCGTTTCGCCTGTTTTCCTTCACCTTCTTCGTCTCCATTTTCCCTCGCTCTCTCGTACTCTCCTTCTCTCTCACCCCCTTCCTCTCTCTCTCTCGTACTCTCCTTCTCTCTCACCCCCTTCCTCTCTCTCTCTCTCTCTCTCTCTCTCTCTCTCTCTCTCTCTCTCTCTCTCTCTCTCTCTCTCTCTCTCTCTCTCTCTCTCTCTCGTTATCTCTTTCTATTTCTCTGTCTTTCTATCGTTATCCCTCTCTCTCTTTTT
>NC_134802.1:39468193-39473193 GCF_046742065.1 Oratosquilla oratoria | reverse complement strand
AACAAAACGGAAGGAAAGATTTAATGTGGGATAGAAATGGCGATGATGAAGAAGGAAGGGGAAAGAGAAAGGGTGAAGAGAAGTATATGATATGATAACCTACGTATAAAGAATAACCCGTACCGAGTCCAGCGATATATTCAGGATGAAAAATATAAGAAGAGGGAATACCCGACGGGGAGGAAGACGAGGAAAAGAAGGGAGAGGAATGTGAGTACGTCTTGCCACACGCACATACATACGCACACCATAAAGTGAAAGATGAGAACATCATATAGGCAAGACAGAAAAAGAATTAGGTATTCTCACTAAAGAATATCTGGATTAGAAAACAATGTCATTAGAATCACGGGAGAGACATGTGAATATATGAGAGTAATACATGAAAGTCTAATCCATCCTATATGCAGTAATAGTGTGATCACTTAAAAAAGATATCTATTTATGAACCTATCTATCTACGAAAAGACTTTTTCACCCCTCACCCCTTACAGAGGACGTAACCAGCCCAGTCCTGCACCAACTCATCCATCAAACATTTGTTTATATTCTGTTTTAGCTCCTTGTGAATGAAGGGCTACCCCTGGGCCCCACCCATTGCCAAGGTCAGGAATATTTCAGCAAGACACAGCATATCCATAGCAGTTACCATAGTCTAAACTTTTTAACCACTACAGCTTAATTTACATGGCAACCTTTCCTGCACATCCCTTCATGCGATAATAGGGGAGCCAACGAGAAAACTCTTCGTGTCACGTCAATCTATAGTCCATACAGAACCATATTCTACTCATATCTATCTCTAACGCTCTCCCTTTCTACTCATCAGTCATTTCCCTTTAACTCAGAGAAGCCAACGAGAAAACTCTTCGTGTCACGTCAATCTATAGTCCATACAGAACCATATTCTACTCATATCTATCTCTAACCCTCTCCCTTTCCTGCTCATCAAGGCGTCCTTCATCTCATCCACCCATCACATTCTCGGTCTTCCTTTCAAGTTCTTCCCATGCACCGCTACCGTCCACACTCTTTTTGTTAACCCGTTCTCTCCATGTGCCCAAACCATTCAGCCTTATCTGCCCAGCTCCTTTCCCATCCTCGCTTTCCGCCTCACCTCATTCCTCACTCAATCTTCACAACATTCACCATATTTCTCAAGCACTTCATATCAAATACATTTAAATTCCTCTTTTCTGCCGCACTTAAAAATCAAGTCTCTTTCCCATACAGTGCCATAGGCAAAATCACCCTTTTATATAATATTTTTTTACATCCATGCCTAGATACCTATTTCCCATGACAATTTCTATTTCCCCAAGATATTAACTTGTTTCCCTCATCCTACATTCCCCCTCCACTCACACACCTCCACTCCCTGCTACATGTGACCCTAAATGCTTAAAACAATTCACTTCATCAAGCCAACTCGCCCCTTGTACATGTCATCACTTTACTTTTACTCACATTTACTTTCGACTTTCTCATACCTTCCTAAACTCCGTAGCCACCTCCCATAGATCCTCATCTGGCCCAGCCACAAGCGCTGAGTCACAAGCAATCAAGAGCTGCCTCACTTACTACTTTCTTCTATTCTCTTTAACCATTTTCATTCCTCAGCTCATCCTCGCATTTCCCATCTATATACATATTGCACAGCCATGATGAAAAATACAGCCCTGGTGCAGCCTATTTTCACATCAAACCACAGACTCTCACCCTAATACAAGCTTTATTACACATGTAAAAGCTTTAAACAACCCTTAATAGCTTTTCCCTGTCCCACATACCTGCAACACTTCCCACAGTGCCTTCCTGTCAACCTTGTCATAAGCCTTTTCTCGATCCATAAAAGTCTAAAAAAACATTCTTATCTTCTGCCAAAAACGTCTGCATATCTGCCTTACTACAGAAAAAAAAAAAAAAAATCCGGGCACCCTCTACCTCTCTGAATCCACACTGGTCCTCTCCAGTCAGTCCCTCTTTCCTCTCCTACCTCTATCATTAAAGCCCTCCTATATGCCATTCCAAGTATGCCAAAGAAACTAATCCCTCTAAAACTACCAAATTCACAATTGTTCTAATTTCCTTTGTAAAGCAGAAATATACAAGCACTCCCCCATTTCTCTGGCACATTCCCCTTTCTTTGGTATACATTAAGCAACCTCACTAGCTAATCCACCATAACCGTACCTCCGTTTTTCAGATACTCTACATGATGCCCGGTCAACCCATGTACCTTATCAGCTCTTATCATTTTCAAAGATCCTTGTACCCCCTTTTTTCCTATATCTCTTCCATTTTCCTTCACTATCACCGTCATTTTCAAATTTCCACTGACGCAGTCATTCAATCCCTATCCTCCTCCACATTCAAAAATTATCTAATAGACTCTACCCATCTTCCCCTCACTACTTTCAATTCCATTAACATCTGTTCATCTGCACCTTTTACCTTTTCTTCTCTGCCTGTCACATCCCCACACTCTCTTCTCTTCTTTCCAAATTATATTTTTATTCTTTTCAAAGTTTTCTGTCATAACCCTATCCCATTCTACACCTGCCTCCATATGATTCCCGCGTCCTACTTTGCATCAAATCCCCAAATGCTCTCCCTCTTTTTTCTACTACCATCTTCACCTAATCAACCCACCACTTACTACCACCCTTCCTATTCCCTACCAGCCTCCTCGTTCTATACATCTTTAATACCTTACCACTGCCTCATTGCAACAAATCCGTTGCTCTTCTACTGTCACCTCTTCTCTATACTTTACCATTTGCCACACTTCTCTCAGCTCCTCTTGGTATTCCTTCTCCTTTTCCTTCTCATTTAAATTGTCCACTCCAAGCACCCCTCTACCTTTCGACCTTTTCCTGTTTCCCCACCCATCTTCCATAATCAACATCATTTCACTAAAAAAAATCTGATATTCCCACAGTTTCTCCTTTAAGATAATGAACATTCATGACTACTACTACACAGTCCATTACCGCCCTGCCAACCATCCAATTCACTATAAAGAAGAAACAGCTATAAAAAAGGAGTAGTTTGGTTTTATGACGAGTAAAGGGACGACAGATGCAGTGTTTGTGCTAAAGCAGATGATGGAAAAACACCGGGAAATGCATAAGGAACTACATATAGTATTTGCAGATCTGGAGAAGGCGTACGACGGAGTATCGTGAAGTTTGGAGGAGTATGATGTTAGTTCAAGAAATATATGAAGTTAGACGACAGATTAGAAGCAGTGTAAGGTTAACAGAGTTAATACCAATTGGAGTTGGACTACATTCATTTGATCATGAATGTTATGTTTCACAGTATAAAAGATCAGTCTCCTAGATGCATGTTGTTTGCCAATGGCATCATGCTATGCAGTAACAGCAGAGGTAGTAGAATTAATACCAGTGGAGTGGATGGCTGCTGAGGAAGATAGAAGGCTTAAGATCAGCAGAAAGAAGACGGAGTACCTGAGGTATAATGAAGATCAAGACTCCAAGGTTAGTTTTTAAGGGGAAAGGTTAGAGAGCAAATACGTTTAGATATTCGAGTCCCAGGTACCCTATCAGATCTCATCATTTTCAGAATTCCTTGCATCTCGTCTTTTCCTAGATCTCTTCCATTTTCTCTACCAACACCGTTATATTCATAGTTCATTCCATTTATACAATCAATCAATCTCTATCCTCCTCCATATCCAACAATTATCTAAAATATTCGATTCGAAGATTTCTCAGGACGGAAATTTGGACTCAGAGATAACACAAAGAATACATTCAGGGTGGAACAACTGGAGAAAAATGTCAAACCAAGGAGCCTGGGAATTATCGCCCTATCTCCTTGACGAGCTACCTGGGGAAAATCATGGAGAGGATGGTCCTACGCAGATTGCAGTGGAAACTGGGTCCACCCCCGGAGAATCTTAACGGTTTCACTACAGGGGTAGGAACGGCTCAAAACATTGGAACGCTAGTGAATCACGTGAAGCAAGGTCATTCAATGGTCGTCTTCTTTGACCTGGAGAAGGCGTTTGAATTTGCCAGTTCAGCGGCAATACTGGAAGGTCTCGCTGACAGAGGAATTCAGGTGCAGCTCCTACAGTGGACAGCGGCCTATCTATACAACAGGAGAATCAGAGTCCGTCTACAAAGAGCGGAGTTCTGCTACCATTTCCTAGAAAATGGTACACCACAAGGTGGGATAGTAAGTCCAACTCTGTTTAACGAGCTAATGACAAAACTGTTTTCCACTCCTCTGCCTACAGGATCCTATGTGGATGATGTGGCACTGGCGGTGAAAGGAAGGAGAGCCAAATCCAGGAGGCCACAAATAAGCATGGATAGGATATCCGTGAGATGCGAGGAATTCTGCCTTAAAACATAATCACCAAAAACCAAAGTCATATATTTTGAAAATAAAGTAACCCCAATGAACAATGAAGCGCACACATGTACCTTGGTGTGTAGATCGACTCCAAGCTGTCATTTAAGACAGAAATGGCTTACGTCAGGGAAAGGACCCTTGCATGAATCAACATCCTGAGGTCTTTGTCAAGTAGAGAAGCCGAAGCCACCAGTGCTGTTCTTCGATTTTTCTATAACAGTGCAGTACGACTACTAATAGGCTATGCCAGTAGTGTTTTTGCTGGTATTTCCGAGACCGAGATGGTCAAGCTGGTCATAGTGCAAAACAGGGATGTGCGCGTGATACTTGGTGCAGCACCCTGGGCTCCTCTTGCCAATATGCGGCAGGAGAAGGGACTACTGCCAATCAGTGCTAGGATCTCCGGACTAGTAGTCGCCTTCGCCACTAAAGTTATCCAGATACAGCAGGACTCCTTCCTACGGCGGCGGGTGATTGTGACCCTGCAACAAAATCCTGTTGTCTTCCCGCAGAACAGATGGTCTGCGAAGTTAAGTTTACACGCTGCATCAAGGACCTGTATCTGAAGCACCTTATCCTTCTGAAAAGAATGGTATGCCGGTTGAAGGTCATGT
>NC_134802.1:39443193-39455693 GCF_046742065.1 Oratosquilla oratoria | reverse complement strand
CACATGAACACACACCCGAGAGACAGGAGGTGGCAAAGCATCTCGTGCCTGAGTTGTTTGACATATCCGGGGGATAACAATACTTCTAATTGGCCCGTATATCGGTCAGAATTATCACGCATTCTGAATGGCATATATATATATATACATATATATATATATATATATATATATATATATGTATATATGTATGTATGTATATATATACGTATATATATATATATATATGTATGTATATATATATATATATATATATACATTATATATATATACATATATATATATATATATATATGTGTGTGTGTGTGTGTGTGCAGGAGTAAAATAAAAATAATATGTGAATTTATTTCTTCCAACGTTTCGACCAACTTGGTCTTCTTTAGAGAGTTATCTACAGGAAGTTTTTACATAGGTTATAATTTATATCACTTTTGAAGGATACTAGGTCAGGTTATAGCGCCTGGGCGTGACCAGTCGTCCCGTGGTCCACCTGTCTCGTCGCGTCAAGCACGAGGACACTTGCTACCTTTTGGAGAAGGTAAGAAAAACAATCGAAGCTGCATACATTAATGATGATATGTTTAACGTCACACACTCCCCCCTATCGGGAGGCCAGGACGGTGCCCCTCACAGAGGGCTTTGTAGCGTAGAATTTAATGAACCATGCCCTTGGTTCAACTTCGCCGGTGGCAGGATTCGAACCGCCCTCACCTTGACCTTCGCCCTAACCCGCTCAGCCAGCGAGCTTTCATTAATATTAATGAAAACACCAGCGGAAGAAATGAATTTATTTGTTTATCAAAGGTAGCAAGTGTCCTTGTGCTAGACGCGACGAAACGGGTGGAACACGGGACAACTGATCACCGGCCACGCGCCATGACCTGACCGAGTATCCTTCAAAATTTACATAAATTGTAACCTATGTAAAACGTTTCTGTAGATAACTCTCTGAAGAAGGCCTAGTTGGTCGAAACGTTAGAGTAAATTCAATTCCTAAACCATCTTCGCTTTACTCCCAACATCTAATCTCTCATTTGTCTTTTCTTCTCTCTCTCTCTCTCTCTCTCTCTCTCTCTCTATATATATATATATATATATATATATATATATATGTATATATATACATATATATACATATACATATATATATATTACAAAGGATTACAAAGGCAAAGCATGCCGACAGGAGACCTTTTGATCCATATCTAGGTCGGATGCAAAAAAAAAAAAAAAATAAAAAAAATAAAAAAAAAAAAAAAATAAAAAAAAAAATCATATTAATAATAAATTAAAACTATAACAATGTAAATAACAATTAAAATACATAAATAAATGCATTGGTATAGTTGAATAACAAACAAACAGGTAAATAGTAAATGATAATAAATTGACATATAACTAATAATAAATGAAAATCAGACAGACAAATTATAACAAAACAAAAACAAATAATATAACATAAATTATAATAATTACAGCATCTTACTTAGGTATTTATCTAAATGATTCTTAAAGCTTCGAACTGAACTACATTGCACTACCTGTGCAGGAAGTTTATTCCATTCATTAACTACACGGTTGGCAAAGTTGTTTCTACCTACTTCCAAATTGAATCTATTTCCGGACAGTTTGAGACCATTGTTTCTTGTCTGATTCTCATTCAATGTGAAAATGTGGTCACTTTTGATGTTGTCAATTCCCTTTAAAATCTTAAAGACCTGTATCAAGTCACCTCTGAGTCTACGCTTTTTTAGGGAAAACAGATTCATGTGCTTAAGTCGATTTTCGTATGATTTATTTTTGATATGTGGAATCAGTTTTGTGGCTCGCCGTTGTACTTTTTCCAGTCTGTCAATGTATATATATATGTATATATATATGTATATATATATATATATATATATATAAATATACATATATATGTATATACAATATATATATCTATATATATATATATATATATATATATATATATATATATATATATATATATATATATATATATGAAAGAATATTGAAATACCACAATGATAAAATGCTATCACCCTCCGCTGTCGGAGAAAAATGAAAACTGAGAAACTGTGAGATCTTATCGTGACCGCTAACTCTGGTAGTCCTTAACAAATAGTTAAAATAGAAAGAGTACAGAAAACATAAAGAACATATTGTTGTATGCAAGGGATTATGGGGAGACTTAACTAATATGCCAAAAGTTTGGTTGACCTTCCGATTGACCTTGTGTGTGTGTTTGTTTGTGTGTGTGTGTGTGTGTGTGTGTGTGTGTGTGTGTGTGTGTGTGTGTGTGTGTGTGTGTGTGTGTGTGTGTGTGTGTGTGTGTGTGTGTGTGTGTGTGTGTGTGTGTGTGTGTGTGCGCGCGCGTTCGCGCGGGGGTGGGTGATCATAGGGTACGTGGTCGGAAGTTTTTTTTATAGCCAAATAGGCGTCGGATTTGATCGCTGTCCTTTAGACACCACTGATGAATAGGAAAGATTGTACAATTTTTGTTCTAAAACAGCACTGATGGAAAAATAATAACAAATATTCTCCCAGTTCATATGGTGACTAGTTACTAAAATGTTGAAATATAGCTGAGTTTTCTAATGCACGTCTGATAGAAAATTTGTGTTCTTTGTCTCCCGTCTAACTCATGGTAATCTTTACAAGATAAATCACCTTGACCTTTTTCATCTTTTAGTATTTGATGATCATTAACGACCACTTAGAGAATGTTCGTGACACAGATATAGATAACACTATCTTGGTCTTTAGAAAGTATTTCTGTTTATGAATATATGGACTCATTGTAGGTTAACATGTTTTTCTTGTCGCATATTTCTCCGGAAATAGGAATTAATTATCTGTAGAAACTGGCTTTGGCTTTATTGAAATATTTATTCAAGACCTAGATCAGGTAGCTAGTTTCTTCAACCGGGATTTTGCATAGTTATTTCTGTGTAAAAAAATCTTGTGGCCATATGTAGTAAAAAGCCTGTGGAATAGCTCCGCTACAACACCGCTTTTAAATGTCAAAATGCCAGCTGGAAACGTGAAAATAACTTTCATTTGACACTATCATCCTTCTACTTACTGAACTCTTCCTTCTGTAACTACGACATCAGTGTGTGTGTGAATGACCAAAATGATACACTGACTCAGAAATTTGCCTTACGAAGAGAGGCTTAGGCACTTTAACTTACACTCTCTGGAAAGACGCAGAGTGCGGGCTGATCTAATAGAGGTGTTCAAGTGGATCAAAAGCTTTAACAAGGGTGATGCAAACAAGGTCATCATATTAAAACAACAGGGCAGGACTCGCAGTAATGGTTATAAACTGGACAAATTTAGATTTAAAAAGGAAATAGGCAAGAATTGGTTTACTAATAGGGTGGTCGACGAATGGAATAAACTTAGTAACCATGTAGTAAGCGCTGAAACTATCAGTTGTTTTAAGAAACGATTAGACAACTTTATGGATGGTATGACAGGTGGTGATGGATACAGAGCTGCCTAGTATAGGCCTTATGGTCTCTTGCAGTCTCCTTCATTCTTATGTTCTTATGTTCTTATGAAAAAGCTCTGCCTGTTGGGGACAGCATCCATTATACACCAAAATAAAAATATCCTTATATGTTGAAACCAGTAGAAGCAGTATAGCTATATGGGTTCGGTTAAGATATATACGGTAGTAAAAGTAGACTCAGCAAGTTGAAAGGCGTCGCTACTTAAGGTGGAGAGGGGGAACCCGAAGGACGCAGAGAATCAGGAGGGGAGGGGAGGAGGAATTGAAAGGGGAATATGAGGAGGTTGAGCAATCTAGACCTGTGTTTTTTCGTTTCAGCGGGGGAATGTGTAGATAATTTATTCACGCGATAGCCAACCTCCCTCAGTGGTCTAACCACTTTACAACCATCCCTGACTGGGGTAACTGAGGAAGGAACTTCCCACATTACCGAGCACGTTTCCTTTTAACTGCTCTCATTATGAACGACAGTGTGGTGAGAGCGGCACCTGGGTCTGTCCCTGGACTCAAATCGCGTCGTGTTGTTGTAAGCCAGATTCACTCACACCGCTAGCCCCTGCCTGCCCCTTCCCGGCTCTCCCTTGGAGTGCCCAAGTGGTGGCCCCTCCTTTGGCACTACGCCCAAGACGACAACAACAAAAGGAGCCCTCCTTCCTTCCAATCGAAATCTCTTAAGGACATTGTCTGCTCATTGATTTCCACTGGCCTCGTTGACGCTGCTTGAAGAGGGATGCCTGTTTCTGTGCACGTTGGGGATGCACACAAAGACACATTTATTAAGGGAGGAAAACTGTAGATGAAACATGCGTATAAACACACACGCACACGAGCACACAGAATTTCCTCCTTCTATATCTCGGATTTCCTCCCACCCATCGCTGCTATTTCATACTTCGTGTATCCTTGTAAACACATACCCTGTTTAAGTAAGTTTCATTTTGATAAATTTCATTTAACTCATCGGAGTCAACACCTTTAACATATGCCTGGTGGAGCAAGTTTGGCTGCTTATGCCGTCGCCACTACGGATTCCACCTGCATCTGCATTTCATGTAAGATTCCGCGCTGCAGCTTTTTTTTCTTCCAAATGTTGTTGTTGTTGATGATGGTGGTGGTGATGATGATGATGATGATGATGATGATGATGATGATGATGATGATGATGATGATGATGATGATGATGATGATGATGATGATGATGATGATGATGATGATGATGGTGGTGGTGGTGGTGGTGGTGGTGGTGGTGGTGGCGATGATGATGATGATGATGATGATGATGATGATGATGATGATGATGATGATGATGATGATGATGATGATGATGATGATGATGATGATGATGATGATGGTGGTGGTGGTGGTGGTGGTGGTGGTGATGATGATGATGATGATGATGATGATGATGATGATGATGATGATGATGATGATGATGATGATGATGATGATGATGATGATGATGATGATGATGACGATGATGATGACGATGACGATGATGATGATGATGACGATGATGATGATGATGGTGGTGGTGGTGGTGGTGGTGGTGGTGGTGGTGGTGGTGGTGGTGGTGGTGGTGGTGGTGGTGGTGGTGGTGGTGGTGGTGGTGGTGGTGGTGGTGGTGGTGGTGGTGGTGGTGGTGGTGGTGGTGGTGGTGGTGGTGGTGGTGAGAGTAGTGGCGGTGGTGAGGTGGAGGGTGATAGTAAGGATGAGTACTATTGTAGTGATGGTAATGGTGATGCTGGTAGTGGTGGTGATAGAGATGGGAGGAATCATTGCAGGTGTTGGGGGCGTTGGTGATAGTGGTAGTGATAAAAATGGCAGCTACTAATGACGCTGTTAAGCTCTTACTGCTTCCACTTTCATTGTTCGTGTTGCTGGGCTTTGAAATCCTACTCTGCCCCTATCGACCAAATCCTTAACAACATTGCCTCGACTTCTTCACTGCCTGAATCAGGAATTCCCTGCTCCTATCCAAGTCCAGAACTCTTATAACTTGTGGGTAGTCTTCCTCCCTTCCTTTTCCCCTTCTTCCTCTTCCTCCACCCTCACCTCCTTATTTTCCTCTTCCTTTTCTTCCTCCTATTCCTCCACATACTATTATTCCTACTGCTCTTACTAGTCTTCTTTCTCTTTCTCCTCCCTCTACTCCCTTTCCTCCTCCTCCTCTTCCTCCTTCCTTATCCTCCTCTTCCTCCTTACTCTCTTCCCCTTCCTTATCCTCCTCCTCCTCCTCCTCCTCTTCGGCCACTAGGCCCTCAAGAGTTGTCTACCTTTTTAACTCTTTGCCAAGCTTTATGACTCGTAAACCCGCTCGCTCTCCAATCTATTTCCTGCCGCACTCCTAAACTCTCATTTTCATCTGCTCTAGTGCTCTTGGGCATTGTGACCAGACTCTCTCCTCCTCCGTCTCCTCCTGCCCTCCTTTTTTTTTGCTTTCTGTTCCTCTTGCTCTACCTTACTTCTTCCCTCGGCGTTAGTCTCCGAAGGAGGTACACTTCTAATTTTGGCTTTTGGCTGAATTTCCAATTCTTTGAGATTTGGGTTATGCCGTCTCTTCTCAAGATCGAACTGTGTCTTCTCCATGGAGAAATGAACCGTTCTGTCTGTGACACCAGTTCCTCCTGGTGAGAGCCAGACAACGTTTTCTTGGTGAAGATGAGGACGAATTTCTTCAACTACAGAACGGAGGCCCTGACGTTTCGGAGCCCCGCCCCTCCCCTCCCCGTCCCGCCTTTTGTTGGTCTAGTGGCCTTCGGCTGAGGTGCCCTTCTATTTGTTTGCTTGTTTCTTATCTATGAAGCACACTTCAGACCCACTGTCCCCTCGGAAGTATTTTGCTTTCATCGTTGTCGTCCTCTTAGACGCACTTGTCTTCGTTGTCTTCATCTTTGTCGTCGTCGTCGTCGTTGTTGTGGTTGTCGTTGTTGTGATTCGTAGTCGCTATTTGTTGTCATCGTATTCGTTGTCATTGGTCTTGTTGTTGTGATGGATGGTGACGTGGAAAATGAGACGCTTGTTTTAGTCTTTCTATATATTTTGGACACAGTAAGTTTATCAAACACTTTGTAGTAATCACATATATGTTCTTACACAATTGTAACCACAATCTGGCAAGTCACAAATAAGTTCACAAACCCTAACACCCATACTCTCTGACCTTGTCTTTCTGCTTCTTTATCTCTGTTTCTGTCCCTGTTTCTGTTCCTCTCTCCTGTCTAGCCTACGATTAAACAGACTCTTTGAGTTACCCATTTCTATATGTTCTTCTATTCTTTCTACTTCATAACTGACTTTGTACATTCTATTTTGTCACTAATGTCTTTATCATGATATGAACTATAATATTCTATTTCTGATTAGTTTATCTGACCTTTGGTATATTCTAAACTTAATTCTGTTCTAACTTCTGATTTTTGCATTCTGAGTTCTGCGTCTTCCGTACTTTTTTTCACCATGACTTTTTCTAGTAAGTGACAAGCTAAAACGTCATCAGTCCTGATACGACTCGTTTCTTAACACATTCCTAATCTCTGAGACCCGTATTTCTGAGTGCATGGCTAGTCTATTTTGCCTACTCAAGCATACAATGCAATACAATACACTGCAATGCAATACAATAGTCATCGTTGTTGTTGTCGTCGTCATCGTTGTTGTCGTTGTCAACGTTGTCGTTGTTGTCGCCATCATGCTTCATGACCATTCATATTATTGTTCGCATTGAGTATTTCCAGCAAAACATTTCCTCGAGGAGAACGGCACTCAGTTCCTGTTTCATGGGGGCAGCGGTTTCCACCGAGAGGTAATGGGCTTTCTTCCCTTACTTGATTAAAGTTCCTTATTTTCCTTAATTGAGGTCTCTGAGGGCCCGTTGCTCCTCCAAAGTCGTGCCGTAGCCTCTCTTCCACGATGAGATGCCAGTTTTTCCTCTCGGGCGTTGATTTTATTCTACCCACCATCTGCAATTTTATTCAGACGAAGAGTTGAATGAAGAGGTTCTCAGTCTTCATGAATCCCATTAGCTGGGAACCATCTCTTCGGCTGAATAAAAATCGCTTTATATTGTCCAGAACATGTCTATGAAAGTTGAAAAGGGTTACAAATATCTTTATTACCTCGTTTTCTGTTGATATATTTTACAAGAGTCTCTACCAGATTATTTTCATTTGAAACCTGTTGGAAAAAATCAATATTTCTTTCCTTCTCGTAAAACATCTCCATATCATGCAATTACGCTCTAGTTTTGTTCTCGATTTGTGTAATAGGGTGTCTATTCCTCCATCCTCCTCCACCTCATCTCTCTCTCTCTCTCTCTATATATATATATATATATATATATATATATATATACACACACACACACACATATATATATATATATATATATATATATATATATATACATATATATATATATATATATATATATATATATACCTATCTAGCCACCTTTATTCTTCTAAAAAAAATGGGGGGAAATAAATGAATACTACAGATGAGAAAACAAATAACACAAATGTGGCGAACTACGAAATTCACTAGAAACGAAAGCATGAGTGCCCTTACCCATGAAGCAATTTTGAGCAACGGATGAAAAGATTATAACACCAAAACGGAAATACAATGTGCTAAACTTCTCAAAAACAAATTTCAATTCCACGACTCCAAAAAACAGGGAAATAGCTAAGGATATATGAATAATCAAACTAGAAAAAGATGGTGGTCCCCTTCACGACAAAGATGTGGAAGGAGCATTAAAAAACAGAACAGGGCTCTCATAAAACCTCGGTCATTCATTTAAAACACCTTGACCCAAATGCAATAAAGGCCTTGATTGATACTTTCGGCCACTACTGGTTGCACAACAAAGTCCCAACAGTCCCTAGAAGACTGTTTATATGATAACCATATTAAAATCGATCAAAACACCAGAAAAACGAGCATCCTACAGACGGTCCTCATTACTATTCGCCATATCCAAGTTAATCGAGAAACTAATCGCAGAGACATGGCTAATCTACCCACTTCCCCAAACGAACATGGATTCAAGGACAGCCACTCCACCAGTACACTTCTCATAAACATCTCACAGGTCCTGGAGTGATTTAAAAAGAATGTACGGTAGACCAGTAGGACCGTTGTGGTAATAACAAACATGAAAAAGCCATATGGTAAAGTTCATAGTCACATATTCCAAAGAAAGATTATAGAGACAAAATTCCACAATAGTAGGAAATGGCCGATAAACTTTTTATCTGGCAGACATTTCAGAATAATCCATAACAAACAAGTTTTCGAGAATTAAAGACTTTACAATGGGGTCCCCCAAGGAGCAATGCGCTCACTAACATTGTTCAACCACTTCACAAGTGACCTCCCAACACCAAATCCAGATAATAACACAAAAGTGTTCATACATGCAGATGACATAACGACAATTACCTAGTGTAACAAATACAAAACAGCTGCGAAGGAATCACAAGGTTAGTTAAGAAAACTAGAGCAGTGGTTTAGAACAATATAGAATGGAGCCTTCCTTTCAGACATCAAGACACTTTTCACTGCAAACAGACGTCAATCAAAGAAATATTATTATCATTATCAATTGAGAGCATACGACAGGGGGAGAGTTGTTCCCAAATAACTCTCGACAAGTTCCAATAATTTGCCTCAGCGATAAATCATACTTCAGTAAAATTGAATGGCTATACCTCCTTTAGAAAATAATACAAAACTTCTTGGCTTTACAAACGATATTTAAATGACATTCAGCTCACATCCAAAACCTGGCAATATAAATCAACGAAAAAACAAACATACTAATATGAGCATCAAGCATTGGCTTTGGACAAAGAAAGCTGTACTCGCAATTTATATACAGTTCTTGAGAATTATTCCCGACTACGCTTCTATTGCATGGTTCCCAATAATCAAGAAAATATAGACATCCGACAAACTATACAAAATAAAGCGACGAAAATAATGACAGATGCACCAAAACCACCCAAATAGAATATCTGCTTCAGAAAAGAGAACTTCCCAATAGAACATCACATCAAAATGACAGGTAGAGTTCTATGAGCCTTATTCCTTCTCATCCATCTCATTTCATAACACAAATATAACCAAATGAACTTAGCAAAAAACTACAACAGCAGCATACTATTCAGACAACTACAACATCCTACTACATACGTACAAAAATGCAGTCACACTCACACCACAGAACAAGCACTACAAGACCGACCACCAAATACTAATTGATGGGACGATATTCTCTCTCTCTCTCTCTCTCTCTCTCTCTCTCTCTCTCTCTCTCTCTCTCTCTCTCTCTCTCTCTCTCTCTCTCTCCCTCTCTCTCTCTCTCTCTCTCTCTCTCTCTCTCTCTCTCTCTCTCTCTCTCTCTCTCTCTCTCTCTCTCTCTCTCTCTCTCTCTCTCTCTCTCTCTCTCTCTCTCTCTCTCTCTCTCTCTCTCTCTCTTTTTTACAATTCCAATACGAGTACCGTTACTGCTCTAAACTTCCGATGCTAATAAATGATTAATAAATGTACTTCGTACATAAAGTATCTGTTTCTCAAACCAGCAGCAGGACCTGAAAATAATCATGAAATATAATCATTGCAGTTATCGCAATCGGAAGTTTAGAGCAGTATCGGAACTCGTGTCTGTATCGTTAAGAAATTTAGTAACACCTAAGCAAGATGCTCCAATGATTATAATTTATTTTATATTATTTGTTTTTGTTTTGTTATCATTTGTCTGTTTGATTTTCATTTATTATTAGTTATATGTTAATTTATCATTATTTACTATTTACCTGTTTATTTATTATTTAACTATACCTATGCATCTATTTATTTTATTTGTTATTTACATTATTATAGTTTTTATTTATTCATTTATTATTATTATGATTATTTTTCGTATCCGACCTAGATATGGACCAAAAGGTCTCCTGTCGGCATGCTCCGCCTTTGTAATCCTTTGTAATACTTTGTCCCATTACTCCCAAATACCCTAATCCAATCAAGCACCACTCGCCAGATATTACCTCAATAGAAAAATCCTTCCCCCCGAGAGAAGCAAGAACCACACGACTACGCTGAAGTAATCCTCCAGCACTCAAACCATGCCAACACAGAATAGTCATGGACATAGACACAAACTATTCCTGATGTGACCTTCACACAGAAAACTCCGAATATCTTGTCTTTCCCAAACAACAACGCACTATTACTTCTCTGAGTGACTTACTGGCCGATCGGGTGACCGTTGCCGGTTACCTGGGTGAAGCGGGTCTCCTGCAAGAGAGATCTGGAACAACGATTGACTTATCTCTTCACCACACTTCGCTTAACCTCCCTCTATTAGTCTACATTCCGTCGTTCTCTTCAACTACATAGGGTCTGTATAATGAATGCCTTATCCACTTTAAAATTTCCTCAATTTCCCCCTTTATCCACTTTACCATTTCTTCAGTTTCCCTCTATTTCCCTCCTCTCCTGTCATTTTATGGGTTTTCTCTCCTGTTAGGTGTATCCTATATAGGATCTCACCCTCCTCCCAACTTTTTCCAGTATTCTTTGCTTGCCTTCCACCTCCTTCCATTTTTTACTCCCACTCCCTCCCCAGACCCATCTCGTCGTACTCACTCTTATTCAGGACTTGGTTCTCAGCAGCGGCCAGCTTTCCCCCTGAGGGCTGTCACCGTCCTTCTCAAAGATTCAATTTTTTTTTTTTTTTTTTTTTTTTAAGGTTTCGGGTACATTTTCATAGCTCCCGGCGTTCTTCGAGCGTTCTAAGCCTTTCCTTTAAGCTCCCGTCCCTCGTCTACGGTTCCCAACACTTGCCGACTCAAGGAAGACCTTTAGCCCGTTTCCAGCTTTTCACTGTGGCCCTGGACCTTCAACCAAAGCTTTGAGACCTTGTCTGAGGCTTTTTCTGTCCTAAAGTTTTGAATATTTACAGAGTTCAATTCTTATCCTATGGTTATCATCACTGCTGCGATGTTCTTCACTTCCCCGTAAGTATCCAAACCTTTCCCTAAGGGTGCGAGCCATCCCTAAAAAGTTAGAACTTTGCTCTATACATATGAGCCATTCATTTCGAGTTGGAGCTTTTCACAAGGTTATGTGGTCTTCGAAAAAAAGAAGGTATGCAGTGACAACGTTCCAGAGAATAGAGGAGATAGGTGGAGAAAGAGAAAGAATGAGAGACAAAAAAAAAAAAAAAAAAAAATTGTCACATATCATAAGCGTAACTAGGTGTTCCCCTGAGATTTTAGGTCTCAGGTCCTCTTTCGCCACGTCTTTCTTTCTCTCTTTTCCTCTTTCTCTTCCTCCACCTCTCCTTTCTTCTCTTCTACCTCCTCATCCCTCTTTTCTTCTACTTCCTCCTCTTCTTCACGTTTTTATAATCAAAGGATTAATAATTTCTTGTCGGAATAGAAACCACAAAAAAGGAGGAGGCGTTTTGTTATTTGTCAAAATTATTATCAGCTCTTGTGAACTAGGAAAGAGAAAGCAAGAAACTTATGGGTTCAATTAAAGTAAAAAAAAAAAAAAAGGACAAATATAATTGACATTTTATGACGGGATATATCTAACTTTTACAATCATAATTTACTGATAATTGGAAATTCAGTTTTACTTATACTAATCAGGTGACTTCGGAGCATGGAATTGCAGTCAGTTGCATAGTTGACTTTCTCAGTGACAATTACTTCATGTAGCATGTAGAAGAACCCACAAAATTAAGAAACATACTCGACATACTGATCACTATCCACGACATATTGATAGCAGATGAAACCACTGCATGTGGAGATTACAATCAAACTGGATTCAAGTTGCAAAACAGCTCAAGCATGATCAGTTGCATATCTACAATACTTGAATTCAAAAGACCTTGTTTTACAGGATCCCAAGAGCTTAAGCTCATGGACTGGAAGTCATTACTAGGCGAAAAAACAGTTGAAGA
>NC_134802.1:39415693-39438193 GCF_046742065.1 Oratosquilla oratoria | reverse complement strand
CTCATCTCGGCGGCATCTGTCTCAATCCAATCACCATTAACATCATGGCCGGCTCCACGGCCGCCACCACCACCACTCGCTATCGTCGCGTTATTTCCCTCCACCGCAGATATTATCATCGTCACCATCATTACCATCGCCTTGTTCACGCACCATCATCACCATCTCAATCACAGCCTGCCTCATGGTAGTTATCATTACTTCAAGAAGTAATATAGCATACTTTCGTCAATACTGCCAGCATCATTGTTATCATTACCATTACTAGCATCGTTGTCTTAACCATTCTTTAATTTTCCTCGTTACCTTCGACCACTAACGCTGCTGCCATCACCACCTCTACTTGTGTTGAACGACTAGACCTCCTAGACAGCGTAATCTACTACCGAAATCTACCTATCTTCTTCTACCGTCTCTACACGTCTATCGGCTTTCGCACATATGCATTACTGCGATACATGATCTCTACACCGGGTGCAGAGATCATGCATCGCAGTAATGCATATGTGCGGTAGATGAAGATAGGTAGATTTCGGTAGTAGATTACGCTGTCTAGGAGGTCTAGTCGTTGAACATGGATGCTTCTACTCCGGGTAGTAGATTGCGCTGTTTAGGAGGTCTAGTCGTTCAACACTTGCACTCTTGGTCCATGCTATGGCCGTGACCTCCATTCATTTCTGCCCTCAACACCAATAAAACCAGTGCCAGAATTACCATATCTACCGATGTCACTTTCACTTTTATTGCAGTCCACCATCGCTTAGAGCTACCGGTATTACAACCACTACTACTACCACCACTACCACTATAAATACCACAATTATTGAAGCTACCACTACCACCACCACTACTCCAGAAATTGTATGTTCGTTTGTTATTATGTAAACCATTTGTAATTGAAGCCTGAAGACGCCTCCATTTTTACATTAAACCCACTTCTACTATCACAACCACCCTCCGCCATCTTTGTCATTACTCCTGAAGCCTTGTGGGCATTTGTCCATCAGTAAACATGAAAACATGCAGCTAAGAGTCGCTAGATGCAGCTGAGAGTCGCATACAGTCTCGGGCAGCTGCATTTGCTTTACCACCATCTTCTGCAATCATGAGTTTGACACCCTCGACACCACTACTGCCACAACACCAACGTCATTACCCACAACACAACACTAACGGATTATCTCCAATAACAGAAATATCACCAATGTCGTCACAATCACCAACCATTCATCTTCATATCCACAGTACCAACTTAGGAATATTTTGATGAGAAGAAAGACATAAGTGTGGAGATGAGGAGGAGCAGGATTGTGAAGGAGGAAGAGATGAGGATGAAGAGGTGAAGATGAAGAGGAGGTGAGGTGGAAGAGGTGAGGAGTAGATGAGGGAGAGGCGAGGAGGAGGAGGATATGAGGAGAAGGAGGAGGAACAGGAAAAGAAATAAAAAGAAACAGAATTATGTGCAAAGATCAAAGAATAGGCGCAGAAGAAAAGTGTAAGAAAGGGATTAATGAAGGTCTTGACTCCAGAAAATAAGACGGAAACAGAATATCGAGAAGAAAGGGGAGTGGGATCAGAATGATGAAAGAACGAGGAGTAGGAGTAGGACAAGTAAAAGGAGAAGGTGGTGGGAGAGGAGGGAGGAGGAGGAAGAGGAGGAGGATGGAAGGAAGAGGAGAAGTGAAGGAAAATGTGGAGAAAGAGGGACAAAAGGAGGAGGAGGAGACGGAGGAAGAGGAGAAGAAGCAGGAGGAATTTTAAAATGATTAGATGGGAAAGAAGAAAAAACAAAGGAGGAAAAGAACAAATGGATATTATGGAGTAGGAAGAGGTGACAGAGGAGATAAACAATATGAGAAACTGAGACAGCAGGATTAGGAGCTTTAGGGAAAGAAGACGGAGGGAAAGATGTGGAGGCTATAGTTACCAGAGTGGAGGTAAAACGAGATGGTAACGGAGAGAGGCACCTGGAAGAGGTAAAACTAAAAGAAGTGAGGCCACAAATTTAGATGAACGAAGGAAGAGTGAAGAAAATTGAGAGGGGGAATAAGAATAAGAAATAGGATGGAAAAATACGACCAGTGAAAGGAAGTATAGGAAGTTTTAGGAATGGGAAAGTTGAAGAAGGGGTCAAGAGGAAAGAGGTGTCATTCCCCAACGGATGGCATTAGCGTTCACGTGGCAGATCGGAATATAAACCCTTATACTGGTGTTCAGTGAGAGGAGATATAGGAAGTTTTAGGAGAGGGAAAAAGGAAGAAGGGATCAAGAGGAAAGAGGTGTCATTCAGCAACGGATGGCATTAGGGTTCACGTGGCAAATCGGAATATAAACCCCTTATACTAGTGTAGCATGAGTTAACACGCGGTTCACTAACGTCCAGCTAGCTCTGCGCACACAAGCATATATTCGCAAGAGAACCTAAATAAGCTCTGAACATTGATTACATATACCTAGGCTACATGACGTAAGAGAGAGGTTGGGAGGGAGTGGAAAGGGGAGAGAGGAGAGGAGAGCTCTGAGAAATTAATGAAATGCGAGAAGGATAAACAAAATAATCTTTTATTTTCCAACATTTCAGTTATCATCCTCTCTGCGACGTAGATAAGCATGAACGCCTTTGACGGAAGTAAGGGATTTAAATCCATGGGGTCGTCGTGCATCGACTTCCGGGCGAACTCGAATTAACGCTGAGCTTCTGGAAGATGTCGGATAGCGGCGCAATGAGAAAAAAAAAAAACGAAGTGAATGAAAACAATCTATGAATATGAATAAATGAAAGAAGAGGAGAAGGAGGAGGAGAAGAAATGGAGGTGCAGGAGGAAGGGGAAGAAATAGGGATAAATGAAAATGAAAATTTTAAAAAGACTGGAGAAAGGAAAAGTACAAAAGGGGCTATGTATTCGTACTTTAGAATTAAAAAAAAAGGAAAAGAAACGGGGAAACGCGTCGGACAAAGGGGAGGAATGGTAATATAAGGAGGATAATGAAGAAGAGGAAGAATAGGATAGTGAGTTGTAGGAATAGGAATAGAGGTAGGAAGAGGAGGAGGAGGAGGAGTAGGAGGAGGAGGAGGAGGAGGAGGAGGAGGAATGGGAGTGGGAATAGGACAAGAAATAAGAGTGGAGGAAAGTGGAGCTACGATTAGAAGGATTAGGAGAAAGAGAAAGAGGAGGAGGAGAAGGAAGAGGAGGAGGAGAAGGAGAAAGAGGAGGAGGTGGATGAGGAGGATATGGACTAGAAAGAAAGAGGAAAGGGGAAGGAGTCGATGGAAGAATAGGAGGAGGAGGAAGAGGAGAAGGAAAATGAAAGGGGGAAGAGAGGAAGGAGGGGGGAATAAATTGTATTAGGGAGGAGAGGAGAAGAGCATGAAGAAGGTGAAGAGGGGAAGAGGAGGATGAAGAGGAAGAACGAGGAGGAGGAGAGGAGGAGGAAGAAGAGGGGCACGAGGAGAGGCATGAGTAGGAGCAATCTTGGGAAAGCAACCATCCCCCAAATTGAGCGTCCAGCACTCATTTGGCCCGAGTATGAATTTTGCTGTAATACGCCACAGGTACAGACTCTCTCCTGCCTCATCTCTCCATCGTCTCCATCATATTTCCTTCGGGTTTTTTTTTTTTCGTTTTTTTTTTTTTTTCTCCGGTATATCCTGTCTTTTTCCTCTTTTTCTTCCTTTTGCATTTTGTTCTTCCTACTGTTGTTCATCCTTTTCGTCACCATGTCATATTTTTATAATGCTCTTTTCTCTGTTATTCTAATATCTCTTTTTGTCTTTATCTCTCTCTCTCTCTCTCTCTCTCTCTCTCTCTCTCTCTCTCTCTCTCTCTCTCTCTCTCTCTCTCTCTCTCTCTCTCTCTCTCTCTCTCTCTTCTCTCTTTCTCTTTTGTCTATCTATCTATCTCAATCTCTATTTCTCTGTCTATATGTCTCTATTTTTCTGTATTTCTATGTCTGCATCTCTATCTATGTCACTTGTCTTAATCTGTCTCTCTATCTCTCTTCTTACTTTACAATTATTCACGTTCTTCACTCTTCGCCTACCCTCCCTTGCTCTCTTGAAATCATATTCTGTTGCCCTCCTCTTTCTTCCTTCTCTTTCTTCCTCCTCTTTCTTCCTCCTCTTTCCCCCTTCAAAAGCCCTTCGTTCCTCTTCTCTCCTCAGTCTTATCCCTCCTCCCTTCCACTTTCTTCCACATTTTACCTTTCGTAATCCGCTCTTTCTTCCGTTTTTCCCCTTCCCTCTTTGCTCTCTTCTGTTCCCCCTCCTCCTCGATCTCCCAAGCCACTCTCTCTATTTTCATATTCTATTTCCCATTTTTATTTTTTCGTACTTTCTATATTTTCTCACAATTTGCTCATTCTTTTATGGACCTTTTACCTCTTCTCTCGACTCAAATTTCCACCCCTCTCTTTCTCTCTTTCTCTTTCCTTTTGTACGTATAACACATTATTTCTTCCCTGCCCATTCTTCTCCAGAGCCTCTGGATAACATAATACGTTCACCAAAGATGCCTCTCTCCTAACCCTTTCTCCTCCTCCTCTTTTTTTCTCTCTTCCATTTTCTCTTGTTTGTTTCTCATCCTCAATCTAATCCTTTTCCCTCTCCCATTCCTCCTCCTCCTCTTCTTACTCTTTACTTCCTCCCTGATACTCTGCTCTTCTCCATAATTAATCCTCATATTATATCATGATCACGAATGAACGAAGGAGGACAAGGAGGAGGAGGAGGAGGAAGAGGAGAAGGACGAGGTGGCTGCTTAAGAGCAGGTAGCGCCAATAGCTGCTATATGCCCAGAGTTTATGGGACACTGTTAGTGGGAGGCTGACGAGAGGTGAGGAATAATGAAAAAAGAAAAGAGTAAGAAGGTAAGAAGAAAGGTAAGAAGGTAAGAAGGAAAAATAACAATAGAGGAGGAATAGAGGTACATATAAAATGAGAGGAGGCAAATCTATCTCAACAAAAATAAACTGTTTCCGCAATTAGTTCTTTTGAAATATTACTGTGCAATTATACAACGCTTTGCAACAAGTCAAACACATTTTAACTTCCTGATGATAAGTGGGAGGAACTCAGGTGTCAGAATATATTGAACAGAAGATCCTGAGTGTAAAAACTTCACATTGTGTTAGATACGATATCTACTTTGAAGTTCATCTTCCCTGTTTACATTGCGACTGAAGGGATGGAGAGGAAGAATAGAATAGAAAGGATGATCAAGAACAAGGGAGTGTACTGATAAGTTTTCTGCTGTACTGACGCACAGCACATTCTTTCCAGTCAGGGGGCGAAATCAACTCTAGAGGATTTCATTTTATCAAGTCCCCTTATGGAGAAGATATTTGCGAGGCAGACAGGAGGAAAGGGAAGGACTCAAGAAGTAGAGAAGAAGGAAGGGAGGATGATGACATGAGGGATGGAGTCTAATGGGAAGGAGCATGTGATAATGAAGATTATTACCATAGCTATGATATGACAAAGGAACTAATAAGATATAGGGTGATTAAATGTTAATGATAACAAATGTTTTGTAATGTAGTGGTTGTAGAATTGAAGATAATGATAAGGAGAAAGGGGTAACAAACTGATACGGATAGAATGAGAGGGAAGAGGATAAATGGGGCCTAGCGCCGTGCAGAACCAGTGTCTAGCGAAGACACAGAAGATGGCGACGACTCGGGCGGAGGGACGAAACCACTGGAAGGAAGGACAGGCGACGATTCCAAGCAAGAAGAAAAAACCAAGGAAAAGAAAGTAGGGCCCATTAATAATAATAATAATAATTGTTATTATATCATTATTATTGTTATTATTATTATTTTTATTGTTATTATCATTATTATTATCATTATTATTATTATTATTATCATTATTATTATTATTATTATTATTATTATTATTATTATTATTATTATTATTATTATTATTATTATTATTATTATTATTATTATTATTATTATTATTATTATTATTATTATTATTATTATTATCATTATTATTATTATTATCATTATTATTATTATTATTATTATTATTATTATCTTTATTATAATTACTATTATTATTATTATAATGAAAGTAAGAATAAGAACAAGAATAAGAATAAGAATAAGAATAAGAATAAGAATAAGAATAAGAATAAGAATAAGAATAAGAATAAGAATAAGAATAAGAATAAGAATAAGAATAAGAATAAGAATAAGAATAAGAATAAGAATAAGAACAACAATAAGAATATGAATGAGAACATAATAGCACAATCATCACCAGTGCCACGACAACCGCCGGCAGCCAAGCCACAAACAACGACGAAAGAACGATAACATGAACAAAGGAGGGATAAGATGTGTGAAGAATCCTCGACTTAATAGACAAAGACAAGAAAAGGAAAGAATGGTGGAAGAGAGGGCGAAGAATTAAAAAGTAAAGAAGGACGGAGGGAAGGAAAGGAAGGAAGGAAGGAAGGAAGGAGGGAAAGAAAGGAAGGAAGGAAGGAAGGAAGGAAGGAAGGAAGGAAGGAAGGAAGGAACGAACAAAGGGAAATTGAAAGGAGGGAAGGAAGCAAGGAAGGACGGAAGGACGAAAGCCAGGAAGAGAGGGCGGAAGGATGCGAGGAAGAAATAATGCAGGGAATAAAGAAAAAATAAAAGGAAGTTGGGGGAAGTGATGAAAGGGGAGAAAAAGAAGGGAAAGGTGATACGAGGAGAAGAAGATGAAAAGCGATAAGGTATTAACGGAGGCAGAGTTTGTGCGGTAAGGGACGGCCTGAACCGTCCGTTCGTTAAGACATTGACAGTAGAGGCCCTGGAGGTATAGACAGGGGCTGCGAGAGGGACAGAGCCAGGGGCAGAGGGACGGAAGGCAGCAGGAACATAGGCTGGGTTATAGACAGGCAGTAGGAATAAAGACAGAGATATGGACAGAGGTTAGTAAAGGAAGGGTTAAGTAAAATGTAGGGCTACGTAAGAGGGATAGGAATTTGGACTGAGGCAAAGGATTACAAAGGGATTACAAAGGCGGAGCATGCCGACAGGAGTCCTTTCGGTCCATATCTAGGTCGGATGTGAAAAAATCGTAATAATGATAAACAAATAAATGAATAAATAAGAACTATAATAATGTAAATAATAAATAAAATAAATAAATGCATAGGTATAATTACATAATAAACAGGTAAATAGTAAGTAATGATAAATTGACATAACTAATAATAAATGAGAATCAAACAAATAATAACAAACAAACGGACAAATGATAACAAAACAAATAAACAAATAACATAAAATAAAGTATAGTCATTACAGCATCTTGCTTAGGTGTTTATCTAAATGATTCTTAAACTTCGAACTGAACTACTTTGCACTGCCTCTGCAATGTTAGGTGCAGGTTAGGACTGGAACAGGGTTGGAATAGATACAGAAATGAAATCTGGTAAAAGGATAGTGGAAGGGCGTGGAAGATGAGAAATAAAGGAAATCGAGAAGTGGATACCTAGCAAGTGGAAGAAAAGAACGGGGACCAAATCGGGATAGATACGGTGTGTGTGTGTGTGTGTATTTACCTAGTTGTATCTTACGGGAAGGGGGAGCTAAGCTCGTGGTGTCCCGTCTTTGTATCTCTCCATATCCAGTTTGCTCTTAAATTCTTGCATTGCGCGCGCGCGTGTATTTACCTAATTGTATTTACCTAGTGTGTGTGTGTGTGTGTGTGTGTGTGTGTGTGTGTGTGTGTGTGTGTGTGTGTGTGTGTGTGTGTGTGTGTGTGTGTGTGTGTGTGTGTGTGTGTGTGTGTGTGTGTGTGTGTGTGTGTGTGTGTGTGTGTGTGTGTGTGTGTGTGTGTGTGTGTGTGTGTGTGTGTGTGTGTGTGTGTGTGTGTGTGTGTGTGCGCGCGCGCGTGTGTGCTTGTATATTCAATATCGACGTTTATCTATACGTTTAGCGTCGCCGTTCCATTCCTGCACGTAGCGGAACATAAGAAGAAGGAGCGTGTGTCATAACTCTACCTCACAAGGAAGACGAAACGTCGAATCTTCACTCCTCCACTTAAGCTCCCATAAAGAGGGAAATGAATATAATACGAGACAAAGTTATTTATAAAGTAAATGGAAGGTAACGTATATATACTTAATATTTGCTTATTTCTAACGCATCTCCATGAAAGTTTTTTGGGTATACATGTATGTATTGACATGTATATATTTATTGATGAACAAACAGTGCCACCGTAGCCTTGTCATCAAATGGTACGAGGATAAATACAATTTTCCCCGAGATCCGCTTCTATTCAAACAGCTGGAGAGATGGACAAACAAACGAACTAACAAACACGGAAAACGGAGTCGGTGGAAAGCTTCTTGAGCAAACGTTTATATAGGATTGACCCCCCCCACCCACCCACCCACACACACACACACGCGCGCGCGCGCGCGCGCGCGCACACACACACACACACACACACACACACACACACACACACACACACACACACACACACACACACACACACACACACACACACACACACACACACACACACACACACACACACACACACACACACACACAACCACCGTCCGCCCCCACACCGCTCACTCCCTCGATTTTGGCCGCTTCCCTTCCCCTTTCTTCTTTTGTTTCTTCATTCCGTCTTCTCTTTCTTTTCTTCCCACTCCCCCTCCCTCTCCGGCACTCCTCTATGCTCCGTTCTCACTTTTTTTAACACTTTTTTGTTTTTGTTTCTTGTTTCTCATAATTCTTTCTTTCTCCTTCCTTCACTGAGTTCAGATTACAACATTTGTAAAAGACCCGCTACACTACATAGCAGAACACCCACACACACCAAGAAACATTAAAACTACACCCAAAGACCTTTATTACGCACAGATACTCTCTTCTCTTCCTCCACAACCACCAAATACCAGCCTCCGGAAACATATTCATAATCATATCACTCACCGCTCCATTAACACACTGAAAGACAACACACTGCTGCATGCCAGACCCCCTGATATCCACCCTTCTGAATCCTCTCTCCCACGAAAGGACAGAGTCCACTTGGCCAGACTGCGATGCGGTCACCACCCAGCACTTCTAAGCTACCAGAAGAGGCTGGACGACCGTGTTGTGAACAGCTGCCCAGGATGTAACACTTCACCCCATACCATACAACACATAATGGAAGACTGCATTATACACAATCATGCACGCAAACAACACAACATACACTCTATAAAGGATTTGTGGGAAAACCCAGTTTCGGCTGTGGCCTTCCTTGGGGAGACGGGACTGCTCGGACAGACAGTCTAGGGAACGACAACAACAACAACAACCCCTCTCCCCACAATCTTACTCCCTTATGTCTCCACCGTACTATTAATCTTTCTACCTCATTCCTAACATCTTCCTTTCTCTTTCTTCTACCCTCCTTCCCTCCGAGAACAAGGCAACGTAAAACGATTCCTGGCGCTTTTGCAAATCAGAACAAGTAGGAAAGCTGATGAAAACCAGATTAAGCTCCACAGGTGATCTTCGAGTTCAAGCGAGGTGGGGTCAGATGAGGCTGTGTATTTGGGGGGAAGAAGCGTTTAAGGCAAAGAGAAAGAAAATAATGACCATTAACTCCTTCAATAGAGCAACGAGACTGACTATATATCTGCTCTGTTTAACGACAGGAGACGATTTTATTCATTAGAGTGGATCGTATTCCAACTTGAATAGGATCTTGATCGATTGAGCCGGAGTCCATCGAGGTAAATTATTAGATTTGCGTCCTGTCCTCAACGGGAACAAAATATCTGAAATACAGTATACCTGCTCTGTTTAACGACAGGAGACGATTTTATTCAATTGAGTGGATCGCATTCAATGGGACCTCGGTCAATTGAACATTCTTCACGACGGAGTCCGTCGAGGTAAATTACTAGATTTGCGTTCTGTCCTCAACGAGAACAAAATACTCTGAAGTGCAGTACATCACTGTGGCGAAGGAGAAGACACAGACTTTTGAAAGAAAGGAGGAGGGAGAAAGTGGGCCAGAAGGAAAGACGTGAAAATAGAATTTAGATATTTTGATCAATAAAAGGACGGATAGGTGCAACGGAGAAACCAGACGAACAGGAAAAAAAAAATGAAAAAATAAGGAGAAAGAGATTATTAGTGGTCTTGGAAGTCGGGATACAGTAATCTCCCGAACAGAAAAATATCTCCCATTTTCTTGCCACGAATCCCGCAGCCCCAAACTCCCACTCTCACCTCCTCCTCCTCCTTCTCCTCCTTCTCCTCCTCCTCCTCCTCCTCCTCCTTCTCCTCCTCCTCCTCCTCCCCTGCTCCTCCGAGGAAGTCAACACGGAGAGAGCCTTCATGGTCGAGGCGCGTGCGCACTTGTACATTAGTGTGTGTGTGTGTGTGTGTGTGTGTGTGTGTGTGTGTGTGTGTGTGTGTGTGTGTGTGTGTGTGTGTGTGTGTGTGTGTGTGTGTGTGTGTGTGTGTGTGTGTGTGTGTGTGTGTGTGTGTGTGTGTGTGTGTGTGTGTGTGTGTGTGTGTGTGTCTGTGTGAGTGTGTGCTTGTGCGTGCGCGCGCGTGGGTGTGTATCACAATGGTCTTGAGTCACGTTTTGGACTCATGACCGACAGCTAGTATTCTCCTGGATGAGAGATCAGAGTTCATATACTGTATAGCCCAATCTATAAGTAATGGTGTGTAGTCTTACACACACACACACACACACACACACACACACACACACACACACACACACACACACACACACACACACACACACACACACACACACACACACACACACACACACACACACACACACACACACACACGCTCGGTGGCGGATTGGTAAAGCACTGGCCTCACAAGCCAGAGAACCGGGGTTCGATTCCCCGGCCGGGCGGAGATAAGTTGGGTTTGTCTCCTTTCACGTGTAACCCCTGTTCACCTAGCAGTGAGTAGGTACGGGACGTTAGTCAAGGAGTTGTGACCTTGCTGTCCCGGTGTGTGGTGTGTGAGTGGTCTCAGACCTACCCAGGGATCGGCAAATAATGAGCTCTGAGCTCACTGCCGTAGGGTGGTGTCTGGCTGTCTCGACAGAGACTGCAGCAGATCCGAGGTGAATACACACACACCTTGTCCACCAGTGCTGAAGTGCTGGCTCGCAATGCAGCGATGCTGATTATCATTATTATTATTATTTTCAGCCCTGGGCGGTATTCGAATTCAGATTGCTAAATTAGCGGTATAGAACGGTACCATTACACCGTTGAGCCATGCATGTATTTCTGTGTATGTCTTGCCTTGTCTTGTAGTTTTGGTGTTAACACAAATGGCCTTTCTGGGGACACGTCGCCTTACATATGGTGAGAAATGCTACCGCATGTGAGGTTTCTTTGGCATGTTGGAATGGCTGAGGTTGTGATTCAAGTCTGAAATCAATGTTATCATGTTATCAGCTCGACCATGCTGATTAGGTGTTAGCATATACTTACTATATGCGATAGTAGTCTACCGCACCTCTGATGTCTACTGTTGCGGAAAGGGGTTGGTAAGTCCTGAAAGTATTTTTGCACTGACCGAGGATCGAACCTGACCATCCGCGCTTCAAGGGAGGACAACATCATCACTTTTGCGTGCGTTTGCATATGTGTATGACTAAACCTTTTCTTTAAGCGGCCAACAGGTCTTTACCAAAATGCTTCGAACCAGAGATCTTTATTGAACCATCTGAATACTTCATTCCGTCATCACATCCAAGGAAATGCATAATGATGAAGAAGTTACTTTGGCCTTACAGCTTGCTGGCGCACTACATGATGGACTCAGTTCCTGCTAAGAACAATAAGCGAAGGAGTGGACTCTGGTTTGAAGGTCTTCAGCGATCAAGACCTCCCATCAAGTCTGTCTCTACCCTCTCAAATATTCAAATATGCTTGAGACCTCGTGGCCTTAACGTAAACGAAGCCTATCATGTCCGTCATCATACTAGAAGGGTTGAGATTGTACAGCAGACACTGCAGCGCTGCAATCGTTGCTGAAGGATAAGATGAAGATTTTCAGAGAAAAAGGGTTTTGTTGACGAGGTGAGGACGCGCTTGCACGAACCATGCATGTGATTGTGTGTGTGTCTTGCCTTCTCTTGTAGTTTTGGTGTTAACATAGTTGCCTGTTATCACTATTGCGTCTTGAAGTGCCGATGTGTCAGGAGAACACTGAGGCCTATCAGCGTCAGCACAAAATCGGGAACACTCATCAAACCTGGTGGCACACTTTCCAGAGTTTTTAGATTTCCGTCCCTTAATTGCCTATCAATTGTGTCTCTATGAAGTTGATATTTAGGGACTGTGACATCCCTACGAACCATGGTCACACGTCATCTTTTTATGACAAGAGGCCAATCTTCAATAGAAAAGTATTTCAATTTCTATTCTTCTTCCTTTCTACTACTCTCCTTAGATCTCTATAATACCACTTTGACTAGGCCTCTCGATGCAATATCATCCCAAAGAATAGGAGCGTTGGTTATGGCCAACGAAATATTTTCGTCCGTAACATCATTTCATTCAGTAGAAGATTGGTCCCCCGGAAAGAAGGATTCAAAATGACATCGACAACTCTCAATCTGGCTGCATACTTTATATGTTTTATCAACCCTTATCCCAGCATCTAAACCAGTGGTTCTCAACCTGTGGTTCAATGACTCATTGTGGGCTACAGTGGTTCACAAATAGAACCACGAATCGAAAACTAGTAATACTTAGTGGATACACTATGGTCCTATTCACTAGTGATAGGATTTCTACGAGGCTATAGAACAGCAATACATAAGAACGGGATATATAAGGAGAGTGTCTAGCATCTCTTCATAAAGAGGCGTATCTATTTCTGTGCATATGTTGTGACAGGTGTCTCTGACATGCAGGTAAGTTTGGTTGGGTGTAAAGAAAGGAGAAAGAGGAGAGTGGAGGAAGAGTAGGAGAGGAAAGCAGAAGACAGGGAAGGGAAGGGAGGCTATGGAAGACCCTCAGATGCTGAGGAGCAATATAGGAAAGTTTACCAACGTTGCAGTTGGAGAAGTGATGATGGAGTGGGTCGTGAATTAAAGGGGGAGAAGGGCAAGGAGAACTGAAGGGTAGTGAAATAAATACGAAACAAAACGAATATTAACCAATAAGAAAAATCAAGTCATTTGAAGATATCTCTCTAACTTTTTGTCCATATGAGGAAACAAAAAGACGCGATGGGGTAATGACGGAAGGTGTCTGGAGGTAATTAGTTCTACAGCCAATCGGGAACGAGAAGACACAGAGGAATAAGGAATCCGTGAAAGGAGAGCATTTGAATGAGAGAAGGGGGAACTGTTGAAATGAAATGGTTAAGTGTGGGGAAAGCAACGAGAGTTCGATGGGGAGAGTAAAAGGACATAAGGGCGCAGAAGAAGTCTGTTCGCCAAACAATATCTCGTGAATTTTCCCTCATTGATCGACCAAAACTTCCTCTTTTGTCCTCTTCTTTTGCTATGGTATTACCTTATATACATGTACACTGTGTACGGGTGAGTGTGTTGGTATATGTAGGTTTATGACCGTGCGTGTTTATGTGATTTTTCTGTGCATGCGCAGATAGTTTGTGCAGGTTATACAAAGAACGGAAGCAGAGCCTGTGGTCCTGATCAGGGAAACGATGTCAGCGGAGAGACGCGAGAGCCGGAGTGAATGAGAGAGAGAGAGAGAGAGAGAGAGAGAGAGAGAGAGAGAGAGAGAGAGAGAGAGAGAGAGAGAGAGAGAGAGAGAGAGAGAGAGAGAGAGAGAGAGAGAGAGAGAGAGAGAGAGAGAGAGAGAGAGTTAGACAGAGAGAGAGAGAGAGAGAGAGAGAGAGAGAGAGAGAGAGAGAGAGAGAGAGAGAGAGAGAGAGAGAGAGAGAGAGAGAGAGAGAGAGAGAGAGAGAGAGAGAGAGAGAGAGAGAGAGAGAGAGAGAGAGAGAGAGAGAGAGAGAGAGAGTCTGTGTGTGTCACACACACGCGCACGGGAGAAGCTGGACAAGGTATAGTGAGATGATGTGTAGGACGGTCCAGCTTGTCGCTGGAGGGGTTGGAGGAGGAGGAGGAGGAGGAGGAGGAGGAGGAGGAGGAGGAGGAGGAGGAGGAGGAGGAGGAGGAGGAGGAGGAGGAGGAGGAGGAGGAGGAGGAGGAGGAGGATTAAGAAAATCGAGGAGACTGCTGCGGGGAAGGCTACAGATGTAAGAGATAGTGATAAAGATGTGGGGTAAGGTTCGTTTAACCAATATGTGTAATGTGGCAGATATAGCGTACCTGGCCAAAGAGTTCACACGAAAGGGCCTGATTGCATCTAAATGTAAGATGTGTACAACTTATGCATGGGAGGTGAAGGACATCTTTAAAGGAAGAAATACATATGGTGGTCAAAAGGAAGAAGGAAGGAAGAGAGGGTAAAAGTTAAAAATGAAAGGAGCTGGATACTGTTAGAAGGCAAAGGAAAAAAAGAAAAAGAAAAGTAAAATAAAAGGAAAGGATATGAGGAAATAGGCATAGGGAGGTAGAGAAGAAACTGTAACGGATTTTGAGGCGAAAGGAGGGACGAAATGAAATTTGAAGGAGCGAAAGGAAGAGAGGGGGGGGGGAGGTGAGGTGGAGGAGCATTGGAAGGAGGAAGAGGGGGGAAGAGCGTTCGCTCTAATACGGTGTGTTGTAGATCCGTCCCGCGGGAGCCATTGGGACAAGCCGCTACACCAGCCACTCAGCACCACCTTCCCCTCCCTCACGCCACTTGCCAAACCCTCAGCCTCACGGCTGCTTCCTGTTCTTTTCCTCTCCCTCTGTACCTGCACCTGTTTTTCGTCGTTCTTCCTCCTTTACTCCCCATCTACTTATGTCTCTTATGGTTTTCGTTCCTCTTTTCTTTCTCCTCTTTTTATATTTCCTTTTCCTCTTGTATATTTCATCTATTTGCTTTCCTGCCTCCTTTTCCTCTTCCCTTTACTCCCCATCTATTTATGTCTCTTATGGTTTTCGTTCCTCTTTTGTTTCTCCTCTCTTTTTATATTTCCTTTTCCTCTTGTATATTTCATCTATTTGCTTCTCTGCCTCCTCTTCCTCTTCCCTTTACTTCCCATCTATTTATGTCTCTTATGGTTTTCGTTCCTCTTTTGTTTCTCCTCTCTTTTTATATTTCCTTTTCCTCTTGTATATTTCATCTATTTGCTTCTCTGCCTCCTCTTCCTCTTCCCTTTACTTCCCATATACTTATGTCTCTTATGGTTTTCGTTCCTCTTTTGTTTCTCCTCTTTTTATATTTCCTTTTCCTCTTGTATATTTCATCTATTTGCTTCACTGCCTACTCTTCCTCTTCCCTTTACTTCTCATATATTTATGTCTCTTATGGTTTTCGTTTCTCTTTTGTTTCTCCTCTCTTTTTATATTTCCTTTTCCTCTTGTATATTTCATCTATTTGCTTCCTTGCTTCCTCTTCCTCTTCCCTTGCTTGTGCTTTCATTTGTGTCTTTTTTCTTGTTTTCTAATTCCTTTCATTATCTTACGTTCTCTTTATATTTCTCTCACTCTTTCATCCTGATTCCATTATCTCATAATCTTCCGGCGAGTTCTCTCTTCGTTCTCTCTTCTCTCCTTTTTCATCTTTGCTTCTGAATTAATTCTCCCTCCTCTCTTCCTTCCCAACCTCTCCGTTCATTCCTCCTCTCCCACGTTCTCTTCTTTTTCTAAAATTTTCAGTATATTTCGTGCTATTCTTTCCCTCTGTGTCCGTTTTATTCCATCATCTCCGCACTGCTTTTCAGTTTTCGTTTTTTTCAACCATTTCTTTTAATCCTTAACTCATGTCTGTCTGTCGTTTTAAGTTCGTATTATCTTTTTCCACATACATCCACATACATCGTATTGTCTTTTTCCACATACATCCACATACATCCATCTCTGCCCAGGTTCTGTTTTCTACTGGTCCCTCCTTCTCCTCGATGAGAAGAGAAAGGGTTGACCATTGTCAACATGAATAAACATAACAGAATATCACCAAGGGATGAACGATAATTCCTGTAGGAAAGCCAATCAGGGCAACTCTACTGGCAAGTGATAAAATCAAGAAAAAATAAATAGATACACTCTTCACAAGAACAATCACTCCAAACAAAATTATCTCTTTACTATGTTGACCTCCTCTCCCGGCTCAGTAAACTAGTCTGGCGTCAGCCAGCATAAAGCTCATTAATGTCGTCAGTCACTGAACCAGAAATTAAAACAGACACTATGCCTTAACGTGTCCGTTGAACCGTCTCAATCCTTTCACTTGGGTGACATCCTCCCCAACCAAAACATAATCGCTTAGTACAAGCCAGAATAAAATCACTACAAAACACAATCGCTTACTACAAGCCAGAATAGAATCACAAAAAAACACAATCGCTTACTACAAGCCAGAATAAAATCACTACAAGGCATCTCGGTATCAAAGGGTTTATGAAAAGAAATTCTCTCCACGAAACGTCCCGCGTTTTATGAGAACGCCCCGCCCGCCCCTCCGTCTACGTTTTCTAATGAGATCGATAACGATCGAGCAAACTCGCAGCCTAGTTTTTACTCTTCTCCATAGCCTTGAGATTCCACATTCTTTTCTTCCTTCTTTCTTTCAAACCCTGCAATTTCCTTTCACTCTTCGCTTAATTCTTTCCTTTCTCCTAAATCATCCCACTTTCTCTCCATGCACATCAACTTTGTCGTTTGTTACATTCTTTTTCTTTTTCTTGTCTCACCTTTCTGCCTTTCGTTTTCTTATGAAAGGATCTTTTGTTGTTGTTGTTTTCAGTCTTGTTAATTGTTCTATTTTTTTTTTTTTTTTTTTTACATTTTCCCTATTTTTTTCTATTGTCTCTAACAAACTGTACTGTTTACTTCTTATTGTGACTTCCATCATTTTTTATTTTTTTTTTATTTTTTACAAATTTTCAATTTTGGAATATGTACCCCTTGCGTTCTTCTACTTTGCTTCCGTTTCTTCTCAACCGTTCTAGCTCTTATCGTCTTTCCATTGACTTACGAATAACACAGCCCATTGTAGACCACTTTAGCATCTTCGGTATCGATCTACTTTATAGATATGAGAGGTACTGGTGACTACCATCTACCCTGGCTCTTGAAGCACAATAAAGAAAATGGAGCGATGACTAGACGAACAGTTTACTGATCAGTAATCCTGTGTATATGGAACCATGTCGAGATAGACGCTCAGTCCATCTATGTGAAGGTTATGCAATGCCATAGGCCTACAAGTATTCCATTCACACGAAAGCAGCGGACTGAGAAGAGAAGTAGAACGAGGTTTAATACCTTGGCTGCAAACTGGGTTACTGCCCATCAGGTGATTCTATTCACTTGAGACTCCACACCCTTCTGCCGTCGAAGGCCATGTCCAGATTAAGTCCTTTGACCGTGGATTGGGTCAGATTTATTGTACTATAGACCGGCCTACGGTGGGCATTTTGACTTTAAGCCGAGCAGAGCCACCCACCTCCCTTAGCATCCTTGTTAGAAAAACATAAATAAACGGGTCTATTTGATACAAGAAAAAAAAAAATGAGATTGGAAAAAGAAGAATTTCTGACAACGAGAAGTTACTTGTGACTCCTCAAGAGAGACGAATAGTATGAGAGCGTACAGCCGCACTCAGCCTTCTCCTCCAGGGCTAAGAATCATTCCTGGCACGCTTCCAGAATGACTCCAAGTCAATCCCTACCATTTCCAGCAGAAAGAGAGGAGTCAGGAAAAAGAGGAGGTGGACAAGGAGGTGAAGGAGACGAAGGAGGAGGAAGAGGAGGAGGAGGAGGAGGAGTCACAGTAGGGAGGAGAAAGGGTCCATTGATGACGGGACTCAGAAACAAAAGAGATACGGGAATTGATGACGAACGTAAATTGACCACTGGCACGGGACTGGTGGGGGACACTTGAGCTTTCTAGGTGGCCAGAAACCGTTCAGTCATTTGGTCGGTCGGTCGGTCGGTCGGGTCCTTGTCTACCTACAGCGGGATAAGGGAGGTACTGGTTCAGATGGGTAGAACAAGGTAGATGAAAAAAAAAGGAACGATAAGGGTTAGGTAAATGGAATAGATAAAATTAAGAAAAATAGAACGAAGCACGTAAAAGAAAAGAAATGAGAGTGGTGAGGAAAAGGGATGGAGAGAGATTGACAATGAGAATAAGGGAGATTAGGACAAGAAGAGAAGATAATGAAGAACATGAACATAAATGGAATGTTTGACAAATAGGGAGGAAGGGGACGAGGACATGTAATTGGGAGATTTAGAGAAGAGAACAATGGAAGTGTGAAAGAGAGAGAGAGAGAGAGAGAGAGAGAGAGAGAGAGAGAGAGAGAGAGAGAGAGAGAGAGAGAGAGAGAGAGAGAGAGAGAGAGAGAGAGAGAGAGAGAGAGAGAGAGAGAAGAGAGTGAGAGAGAGAGAGAGAGAGAGAGAGAGAGAGAGAGAGAGAGAGAGAGAGAGAGAGAGAGAGAGAGAGAGAGAGAGAGAGAGAGAGAGAGAGAGAGAGAGAGAGAGAGAGAGAGAGATAGGAGGAAGGGAAGGCAAAGCGTGAGATAGAAGGGGATAAGGCAAAAAGTTGAAAAAATGGAGAGGTAAAGAGGGAATCCTGCAGATGACAATAATAAGATTTGGAGCCGTAGCCAGAGAAAGCGAAGCACAATGCAGAGTTTATTACGATACAATCATATAAGATGGACTAGGATGGATGAAAGGGGAGGGAAGTTGAAGAATTTGGGTAAAAGTGGGTGACGAGGTGTGGCCTCAAATTGAAAGGCCAACAGGTGAGCTGAGAAGGAAGAGATGTACGCACAGGGCTTGATTTGACCAAAAAAAAAAAAAAAAAAAAAAAAAAAAAAAAAAAATTACGCTCACAAAGAATCCGATTTCACACGACAAAGAGCGTGATTCTGTAATACCAAAGAAACTTATCCAACGCATATAAAGAGCACAAATTCCCTTGAACAAAGACACCAGTTTAACAAGCACGGAACCCAATTCAATAATTAGGAAGATCATGATTCCAGGGTAACAAGGCAAATCAATCTGAAAATAAAGAAAGAAGCTGAGATTATCTCACCATTAAGATGTTTCAGTCTAATAACAACGTTAGTTGCGTGGACACACTCCTAAGGTAAATATTGACTGGATTTATTCCTAAGCCGGAGTTTTCTTCTAAAACAAATACAATTACCTGACAGTAGACGGTAGGAAAAATATTTCAATGAGGTTAGGTCAACTTTACTAACTTTGTGTGAATTCACGTGTGTGCGTGCGTGCGTGCGTGTGTTTGTATGTGTGTGTGTGTGTGTGTGTGTGTGTGTGTGTGTGTGTGTGTGTGTGTGTGTGTGTGTGTGTGTGTGTGTGTGTGTGTGTGTGTGTGTGTGTGTGTGTGTGTGTGTGTGTGTGTGTGTGTGAGTGTGTGTGTGTGTGATTCACCATGGTCTCAGATCACACGTTGGAGTCGCGATCGACAGCCATTAACCTCCCGGAAGAGAGCTCAGAGCTCGTATGACCGATCTATGGGTAATACCGTGACCTTACACGCACACATACTCCCAACTCCCTGCCCACGAGAGTTGGAGTAACGACTCGCAGCGCAGCAATGCTTAAATTATTTCAAACCTTGGCGGGATTCGAACCCGGACCCCTGTGACAGCAGTTGAGATCGCTACCACTGCGCCATCAAGCCGTGTGTGTGTGTGTGTGTGTGTGTGTGTGTGTGTGTGTGTGTGTGTGTGTGTGTGTGTGTGTGTGTGTGTGTGTGTGTGTGTGTGTGTGTGTGTGTGTGTGTGTGTGTGTGTGTGTGTGTGTGTGTGTGTGTGTGTGTGTATTCACCTTGGTCCTTGGTCTTGGTGATCACGTGTTAGACTCGTGATCGACAGCTATTTCCCTCCCGGAAGAGAGCTCAGAGCTCGTATGACCGATCTATGGGTAATGCTATGACCTTGCACACACACACACACACCCAACTCCCCGCCCACGAGAGTCAGAGTAACGACCCGAAGCGCAGCGATACCGAAATAATTTCGGCCCTGGGCAGGATTCGAACCAGGTACTGCGAGCACCACCGTACTTGACAGTCCAGTGCTCTATCAACCGCGCCACAGAGTCGTGTGTGTGTGTGTGTGTGTGTGTGTGTGTGTGTGTGTGTGTGTGTGTGTGTGTGTGTGTGTGTGTGTGTGTGTGTGTGTGTGTGTGTGTGTGTGTGTGTGTGTGTGTGTGTGTGTGTGTGTGTGTGTGTGTGTGTGTGTGTGTGATTCACCTTGGTCTTTGGATCACGTGTTGGACTCGTGATCGACAGCTATTTCCCTCGCGGAAGAGAGCTCAGAGCTCGTATGACCGATCTATGGGTTATGCTGTGACCTTACACGCACACACACACCCAACTCCCCGCCCACGAGAGTTAGAGTAACGACTCGAAGCGCAGCAGTGATACTGAAATTATTTCAGCCCTGGGCAGGATTCGAACCCGGACCGCCGTAGTGACAATCGGAGACTCTACCAACCGCGCCAACGCGTGCGTGTGTGTGTGTGTGTGTGTGTGTGTGTGTGTGTGTGTGTGTGTGTGTGTGTGTGTGTGTGTGTGTGTGTGTGTGTGTGTGTGTGTGTGTGTGTGTGTGTGTGTGTGTGTGTGTGTGTGTGTGCGCGCGCGCGTATGCGTGTGTGTGTGTGTGTGTGTGTGTGTGCGTATGCGTGTGCGTATGCGTGTATGCACACACCATTGCGTAATTGCACGTATCATCAACAGCAAAGATATCTTTGTTTAAAAATGGCCTGGTGATATTGAAACAACGCCATATTTATGTAAGGTTATGATTGCGGGGTCACATTTGAAGAAGAAGAAAAACAAGAGAGCAAAGAAAAGTGAAGAAATGAAATGGGCTTCAGGGGGTCATGTTGGCTCAAATCAGTCCAAAGACAAAATCGAATTTTGTAATGAACTCCATTTCTTCTCCGCCCTCTCCCTATTCCTCCTCCTCCTCCTCCTCCTCCTCCTCCTCCTCCTCCTCCTCCTCCTCCTCTCCTCCTCCTCCTCTCTTCTCATCTCCCTCCCGCAACCGCACCCCCGTCCACGTCCCTCCTCATCTGCTGCGCGAACAAAGGAAGTTGTCTTGCCTTGGTCATGATTAAGCAAATTAACTGTCAATTCTGACCATTTGATGCGTCCGGGTAACCCGCTTTTCAGTAGCTCTCTTTTTTTATTTATCTATTTATTTATTCTCAGGGCTTTCCTCTTCCCTTTCCTCTTTACTCTTATTTCTTCATTCTTTTCCTCCACTTCTCCATTCCCTCTCCTCTTATATTTCTCTCTTCCTCTACGTTTTCCTTATCCTCTTCCTCCTCCTGTTCTTCCTTCCCTTCCTCTTCCTCCTTCACCTATTTCTTTCGTCCTATCCATCTTTCACTAGCTTTCTTGTTTACCCTCGTATTTGCTTGTTGACGGTTAGTAAGGTACCTTCCTCTCCTCTTACATTTCTCTCTTCCTCTACGTTTTCCTTATCCTCTTCCTCCTCCTCTTCTTCCTTCCCTTCCTCCTCCTCCTTCACCTATTTCTTTTGTCCTATCCATCTTTCACTAGCTTTCTTGTTTACCCTCGTATTCGCTTGTTGACGGTTCTGCTGCCTCTGCTGCCTCGCGTCGCCCTGGGCGGGACGTACTTGTCTGAATCACCCATCTCATCTCCTCTTGCGTGCCACGGAGAACTGCTATATACATTTCCAAACATGTCCTCCCGATTCTCCACACAATGTATTTCTCTCTCTACTTCTCTTCTACTCTTATCCACTTCTCCCCTCTCTCCTATTGCCTTCTCCTATACCAGTGTTTCTTAACCTGGGTTCGATCGAACCCCAGAGGTTCGGTGAGTCAGTTTCCAGGGTTCGGCGGTTCGGCGGTTCGGCGCACTTCTGAAATTGTCTCTGAGAGGCAAGAGCAAAAGTCACATTGATTTGCAGTAAATATTCATTATGTTTTTGTTTTATGTGAAATTCATGTTTTGTTGGTTTTGTTCTTTAAACACAGTGATTTCGTGTGCAAGTGATCCATGGTACAGTTTGTGCACTTCTGAAATTGTCTCTGAGAGACAACAGCAAAAGTCACATTGATTTGCAGTAAATATTCATTATGTTTTTGTTTTATGTGAAATTCGTTTTGTTGGTTTTGTTCTTTAAACACAGGGATTTCGTGTGCAAATGACCCATGGTACAGTTTGTACACTAATACAGTATATAGTTCCTATGTTTTGAATTTGAAGGAAAAAAAACATTTTATTTTTCCAACTACGAAAGGTTCGATGAATGTATGTATGAAACTTGCGGGGATTCAGTACCTCCAACAAGGTTAAGAACCATTGTCCTATACTCCCTACTCTCTTCCCCTTTCTTACTTGCTCCTTTATTTCATCTCTGCCATTTCGTCTCTCTCCCCTTCCGTTTAATT
>NC_134802.1:39403193-39405693 GCF_046742065.1 Oratosquilla oratoria | reverse complement strand
TGTTCTTTATACAGACCCTAAGCAACACCTTATCATCTACCACAAGACTAAAAATAAATAAATAAATGAATAAACAAATAGATAAATAAATAAATGAATAAATAAATATATAAATAAATAAATAAACAAATAAATAAATAAATAAATAAATAAATAAATAAATAAATAAATAAATAAATAAATAAATAAATAAATAAATAAATAAATAAATAAATAAATAAATAAATAAATAAATAAATAAATAAATAAATAAATAAATAAATAAATAAATAAATAAATAAAATCTACTTCATATCAAAACCCACCCCCGTCGCCTGCCAGAACACCTGCAATAGTGAAGATTGTGGATGAAAAGGACAGAACTGACTAAGCCACTGACATATCATCTTCAATCTGGATCCATCTATAATCATTATGCCACTCTACGCGACTGTCACCTCACAGGGCAGCATCTAGTAGACAACGTAATGATTATCGATAGAGAGCAAATCCCTTGCAATTTCGCATTTTAGAAGCCAACATATTCCCAAAAACAAAGTCGTTACAGATTTCTTTACAAGTGTAGAAGCGGTCGGCTTTCTTCATCCTCGCTGGCTCTCGTATGATCCTATGGTAGGACTGGGCAACCCTTGGCACGGGTGCCAAATGTGGCACATCAAACTCTAGGCTTACCTGCAAAAGACAAAGAAATACATAAATCTTCAACTTCTTTGTTGACTCTTGTATCTCATATATTCTTTCGCGTTTCGTAAATATTAATCATTAAAAAGAAAAATCCAAATTCAACTCTATGAGTTCAATTTTAGATATAAGCAAAATACAAATGTTACACCAAAAAAGGTTCTTGTCATCTATAGTAATCATTTGGTTTCCAGCGATCACATTGAAGATATATAGATTATTCATGACGCCTGTTATGCAGCATATTTACTGTAAATATTTGTTACTGTTAAAGCTGAGATATGTATAATTGTTATTTCATCTTAGTAAATATTCAAAATAGCGTACTTAAATCGTGTGGCCATATATGACAACAACAACTTATATTCAAACGTTAAAAAAATCTCATTGACAGCAAGGCAGAATGACCTTTAGATAAAAACTCACTCATTAAATTTCACATTTACTCAACCTTATATAACTTACAATAATCCATTTTACGATAATATTTCATTTCACCGCTGCAGTGAGACTTTTTCATCGTTTCAAAAAGGATCTCCCAATACATATGATGCCAAAAATTACAAAAAATAAAACGTTGGCAAATGAAACATTTTTGCATCTAAGATTTGGACACTTCTCGCACTCACAAATAGATTTTCCCCACTCCTGTTCTAGATGCTTGATAAGAACCCACAGTCGGAATAAAAGGAAACTTTAGAAGAAAGTGTAACTTCTATATTTAGGCTAATAGCTATAGCCCTCTTCAGGAAAGTACAGATTACAAGAATGTGCAGAGACATAAGTACAATTGAGATGTGAGTAGAAGGGGAACACGCAGAGCTAAAACAGGACAATCCGTCACGCAGGGCGGAGTCAGAGATGAGGGGATGTGTGGGTGGAGGTGTGAAGTCAGGAGGGAAGCGGGCTGGAAGCGGGGTCAGGAGGGTGATAATTCTTAACCAAGTGGCTCACAGCTAGCCGTGAGATTTCTACAAAGCTTTCGGATTTTGTTTTTTAATCGATATATGGTGTATAGTATATGTTTTTGTAATGTTTTCATATTTTTGTAATATCTTTAAAATCATTAAAGAGCAGTCATGTTAATATACTATTACTTGTCATATTTTTCCTTAATCATATGGTCTAATATATAAAATTCTTGTCATATTTTCCTTTAATTATATGGCTTAATATATAAAGACATGGGTAAAATGTATGACAAACAGATCAAATAACCTGTCACTAAAAAAATGCGTGGACGAGTTGTCCATATTTCTGTGGACGAGTTGTCCAGATTTGCAGTTTTGTGGACCAGATGTCCGTGGACGAGTTGTTCGATCTGCACAGAAAGATACTCGTAGCACCAACCGATAGCCTTAGATTAAGATTGACATTAGTATCTTACGTGGATTTATTCAAACTACTTTCTATAATATTCCTTTCAGCTACACACACACACACACACACACACACACACACACACACACACACACACACACACACACACACACACACACACACATACATACATATAAATATATACATATATGACCGATCTATGGGTAATGGTGTGACCTTACACCCACACACACACACACCCAACTCCCCACACATGAGAGTTGGAGTAACGACTCGGTGCGCAGCGATACTGAAATTATTTCAATACCGGGCGGGATTTTAACCCGGACCGCCCGGGGCCGTGCGTGATTCACCATGGTCTAGCGTCACGTGTTGGACTCGTGATCGACAGCTATAACCCTCCAGGAAGAGAGCTCAGAGTTCACATATGACCGATCTATGGGTAATGATGTGACCTTACATGGACACACACACACAA
>NC_134802.1:39390693-39393193 GCF_046742065.1 Oratosquilla oratoria | reverse complement strand
AATGCTCTAAGAAGGACGAAACTTCGTAATATACAATATGAACTTCGGTAATCTTTTATTCCGACTTAATGAAGAAGAGACATACAATATTAGAAAGGTTGAATCCTTTAACAAGAAACTTAACTAATTCTTGCACACACACACAAGCACACACAAATGTATATATATATATATATATGTTTGTGTGTGTGTGTGTGTGTGTGTGTGTGTGTGTGTGTGTGTGTGTGTGTGTGTGTGTGTGTGTGTGTGTGTGTGTGTGTGTGTGTGTGTGCGTGCGTGTGTGTGTGTGTGTGTGCGTGTGTGTGTGCGTGTGTGCGTGTTTGTGTGTGTGTGTGTGTGTGTGTGCGTGAGAGAGAGAGAGAGAGAGAGAGAGAGATAGAAAGAGTTTGTGTTTGTATGAGGAATAAAGAGGCTAGCATAAGATAGATAAGAAAATGATAGAAAATGAAGGGATAAAGAAGAGACATAGGGAGAGGGGAGGGGAGATTGAAAAAGAGAGGGAGAGAGCAGTGGAAGTTGAAGGCTAGGTCGAAGACTTAATCCCCTTTGGTCCGGGAGTGTCTGCTGGGGAGGGGGGGTTCCTGTCCTCACAAGAGGTGAATGAAACCGTCCAGCGTCAGCCAGAATAAATACTTTCAAGGACACACCATATGTTAATATATTGTTTGGGGAGGTTATAATACCTCTAGAGTGTGTGTGTGTGTGTGTGTGTGTGTGTGTGTGTGTGTGTGTGTGTGTGTGTGTGTGTGTGTGTGTGTGTGTGTGTGTGTGTGTGTGTGTGTGTGTGTGTGTGTGTGTGTGTGTGTGTGTGTGTGTGTGAGAGAGAGAGAGAGAGAGAGAGAGAGAGAGAGAGAGAGAGAGAGAGAGAAAGAGAGATAGGGTTGATTTTCGATTCCGCCTAGTAACAACGTAGGCTCAGGTTGGCCACCTAGATGTGGCCATGATTATCATCTACTTTGGCTGTCCGTGGACTTAAGTCAATGATATTGTTTTGATTAAGACGCGTCAAGCAGTGGACGAGCGTTCCTCTTCATTTCCTCTCTTTGTGACCTCGAAAGAGAGTATAAATTACATGCAATCCAGATATAGTGCCTATTGTTCCCCTACAGTAGTCAGACACTTTTGAGACGTGTTGGACAAAGGAGGAATGACTGTTGGAGAGAGATGGTGGATCCAGGAGGAAGATTGGCTCAGGTGAGGGAGAAAATATGAAGGGGAGGTGAGAAAAAACGGAAAATCATCGGAAGAGAGATCGAAGAGAGGTGGATTAGTAGGTGGAGCTGGCAAGTGGAGAATATGGTGGAGTAGAAAGGATAGCTAAAGACGACAGTTGAAGAAGCCCTCAGCAGACATGACTTGCCCAACAACGAAACTCTGGGGGAGGAAGGGGCCTTCCATGATAGAGCTAGATGGAGGAACATGCTGGGACCACTGACAGGCATAACGCCTACTACTGGGAGCTGAAGTAAGAAGTAAGAAAGGACAGATGGGAAGGTAAGGAGGGAGGAGGACTGGAAGAAGAGGGAGGGCAGGGGTTGGGGAAGGGAGACATCAAACGGCAAGACGGAAGTTTGTGTAGTTTTCAAAGAGAAAAGATCAAATCCCAAGTTTGGGTCCTGACGGGAAGAAGGGTCCCGGCATCAGCCGCCACGATCGCAGAGAGCCCAAGGCTTCTGTGGGTGGGGAATGATCGTGGTTATGGTAGTGGTGAGGGCTGTGATAATGATGGTGGTGGTAGTGGTGGTGACAACGACGACAACCTTGATGAAGCTAAGGTGACTGGAAGCGTGAGACAGGATTGCTTGTAATACTGTGAAGATCTTCGGGGTGAGGAGAGGATGGTCTTGGAAGCAATAGGAAAGTGTTACGGAAGAGGATTGGATAAGTGGTGATGGAGGGAAAGTGAATGACGGGTAAACGTAGTAGAGATGATGGAAAGATTTTGGTTCAGAGACTGACTAGTCAGGGATTAACTAGTCAGAGATTGACTAGTCAGGAATTTGCACTCTGGCTGACACCAGACAATTTTATTCATCTTGTGCCACTCCCTCCCTCGGTAGCGAAGCGTTTTGAAGATAGATAAGAACATAAGAATGAAGGAGACTGCAAGAGACCCTAAGACCTACACTAGGCAGTTCCATGTCCATTACCATCTAGCATCCCCATCCATAAAGTTATCTAACCTTTAACAACCAATAGTTTCAGCTCTCAATATATGGTTACCAAATTGCGGTTTACACATGCAATGTTTGGATATAAAGTTTCCCCATTTTTTCTCGGCAGCTTTTTCCCGCTTTGCAAATCGGGAAAAAGCTGCCGAAAATACGGGAACTTGGTGCCCAAACATTGCACGTGTGAACTACGTTTAAGTCTTTTCCACTCGTTAACCATTCTATTGGCAAACCAGTTCTTGCCGATTTCCTTCTTAAACGTAAATGAAGAGAGAAGTAATACGGAAAAGACGGATGTGCAGAACACCTGAGGGGTCCGAAGGTGGACA
>NC_134802.1:39348193-39363193 GCF_046742065.1 Oratosquilla oratoria | reverse complement strand
ATGTCTTCACAGACATGAATAGACTTGTGATTGGCAAAAACACTGAACAAGAGGAACTTCAGTGATGACCAGTTCTCATAATTTTCTTTTATTCACTAGATTTTTTCTTTTCTTTTCAACACGTTGACGTGTGTTCAATGTTGGAATGAATCATCATAGTAGTACTGCTGCAGTTATCGCTAACATGTATTATCGAGATTTACAAAGAGTACTTTTCGTTCAATTTCGCAAACCAATCTGATGAGATCTGAATATGCAGATTTGGTTAGAAAAAGACTTTGACAAAAATCCTCTTTAAATCAATTTCATAGGAATACATGGAAGAAGTAGCTACTTCTCAGACATTTTATTTCAATCACATTTAGAATTTTCCTCTCTTCTTAAGTTCCATGTCTCTGCCCTATACAATGCTGTCGGCACAATCACCCCTATATATAATGTCCTATTTGCACCCATTCCCAAGTGTCTATTTCTCACGACACTTTTTAATCTCCCAAGGCACTTATTTGCTTCTCTCAATCTATAATTTACCTCCACCTCCACTCCTCCTTTGACCCACATTCATCTTCAACTTTCTCCTGTCACATACCTTCCCAAACTTCGTCACTAACTCCCTTAACCCCCCCTCTGACCCTGACACAAGCGCAATGTCGCCAGCAAACAACAACTGGCTCACCTCCCACTTTTCTCCGTTTTCTTTAACCATCTCTAGTCCCCTGCCCATTACCTTGCATTTACCTTCCTCACCATCCCACCCACGTAAAAACTTTTGACTGCCCTTAACAGCTTCCCCAATCCCATATATTTGCAAAAACTTCTCCATTTCCTTCCTGTCTACCCTATCATAAGTCTTTTCCAAACCCATTAAGGCCCAAAAGACATCCTTACCTTTTTCTTAACCTTTTCACACTTTTGGCACAAAAATCTGATCTACGCAACCCCTAAATGTCCTAAACCCACACTGTTCCTCACCAATTACTCCCTCTGTTCCTCTCCTAATCCTCTCAATTAAAACCCTCCCTTAAGCCTTCCCCAATACATTTAACAAACTAACCCCTCTGAGACTACTACACTCACACTTGTCCCCTTTTCCCTTGTAAAGCGGAACTATACAGGCACTCCTCTAGTCCTCTTTCACTCTACTCTCCCTTAGACACACACTAAACAACCTCACTAGCCAGTCTACTATTACTGTACCTTGCTTTTCCAAACACCACGCATTTCATATTTTCTTATTTCTCCTCCATTTTTCTTACCTATTACTATAATTTTCTTAGCGCCTTCCACTGCTACCACCTTTCCCTCCATATCCTCCTCCACATTCAGCACCTTCTCAAAATACTCTACCCATCTTCCCCTTTCCCCTCCTCTTCCGTTATCACCACTCCAGCTGCACCTTTTACCTTTTCTTCTCTACTTAATTCGCCTCCCCTCCTCTATTAACTTCCATTTTTTTATTGTTTTCGTAATTTCCTGTCATACTCCTCCCCCAATTTATATTTGCCCTTCTTTTTCTCTCCTTTATTTCATGTTTTGCATATCATCTTTCTTCTTTGTACCTCTCATATGTTTATCTCATCCTACTTTACAGACAGTCCTTGAATGCTCCCTTCTTCTCTTCAACAACCCTCTTCACTTCATCATCCTACCAATCACTACCCTTCTTTCCATTCCCTCCCATCCTCCTTGTTCCACACAATATCTTTGCACACATTGTTACTCCCTCTCTGACACACCCCTATTCCAACTCCACTCCTGCCTTTACTCCATCCTTCACTACTTCCCACACTTCTCACAGGTTCTTATACTTCTGCTCGTTTTCTTTTTCGTTTAAACAGTTTACTCTAATCACCTCCTTACTGTCTGTCCTTTTCTTGTTTTTTCATCTATCCTCCACTCTCAACTTACCTTCCACCAAAAAATTATCTGATATTCCCTCACTCTATCCCCTAAGAATATGGACATTTAAAACTCTGCCTACTTTTCTGGAAACATTACATAATCCATTAAAGCCTTATCATCCTCCCTTACATCCACCACCTTCTCCCATGAGTACTTATTATTAGCTTTTTTCCTAAACACTGTGTTAGCTATCATCAACTCTCTTTCTAAGTAGATCTCCACCTTCATCTCTCCACAACGATTTTTACCTGGTATTCCACGCTTCCCAACTAATCCATCTACTGCTTCATCCTGTACTCTAGCATTGAGATCTCCCAATACCACTACATTGACATTTCTCCCTAAACCCTCTATGCACTTATTTAAATATATAAAAAACACCCTTTCCTCAACACTCTTCTCACTAACAGACCCATATACACTTACAAAAACCCACATCTCCCTTCCCAAGTTTCACTTTCCTCCACATTAACCTTGAAGAAACCTCTTTCTACTCTTCCACACGCTTACCTATCTCTTCACATACTAGTATAGCCACCCCTTCCTCCCTCGTCCTCTCCTCATCCCCGACACCCTTCCCACTACACCTCCAAACTCAAACTCACCCCTCATTTTCAACTTAGTTTCACTCAATGCCAACACATCCATCTTTCTTCTCACAAACTTACTGCCTATCTCTCCCCTTTTACTCATATCTGTACTACACCTACGCACATTAAAAGACCCAAACCTTAGGGTTCTGGTGGGAAAACTTCCAGACCAACTTATGCCTTGACGTTTTGTGGAAATTTACCATTTAGGGCTACAGTGAGCATGATCCCTATTCCCATCCTCCGTCCCATTTTAGTTGTCTTTTACGGCCAGAGTGACAAAACACGGTGGCAGTATTCTTTCCTATCCTACCAAGGGGGCAAGCTAAAATGGAAATATATATTCAGAGAAGTGGTATAGGGCAGAATTAAGAGTAGAGGGGACAGCATAGAGGAGGGGTAGTCGCAGTACAATACATACATATGCCAAAGGCTTTTTCCTCCTTACAAGGGAGGTAGCCAAAAAACAAAGGCATGAAAACCATTCCCACCCACTCCATCCCTAATACACTCCACTCCCCTCCATCCTCTACCCTCCCTCTTATCTTGGCACCTCCTGGATAACAGGTCATCCCTGGGTCAGAAGTAGTATCGGAAGACAGCACATCCACAGCAAGGTCGCTTTATTAAATCGGCAACCCCCCTTTCCGTCCCCCTATGCAGAAAAGGAGAAGACGGGGAGAAATCCCTTTGGGCTGCGTCAAGTTTTTCTCACACATACTACCTCACCTCCCATCCCTCACCCATTCCACCTCATGCATCACAGCATCATTCATATACAACAATTCTCCATTCACCCCTGTCTTCTGTCCTCTCCCGTCCTTCCTCAAAAGACATTTCCCTCTTCCCCAAAGCCCCTTTTACCCCATCCATCCATCTCATCCTAGGTCGACCCCTTATGTTCATGCCCTCCACTTCTGCCTTCCATACCTCTTTTACTGGTCTTTCTTCACTCATTATTTCCATGTGTGTAAACAATCCCAATAGTCTTCATCCACCCTATCTCCCAACTTCCTTACCACCCTCGTTCTCCTCCTCACCTCCTCATTTCTCACTCTATCCAACCTAGTAACCCCCATCATACTTCTCAGACACCTCATCTAAAACACATTCTCTGTGAGTACATATTTCCTTTAACACAGACAAAATGATATGTGACCCTGGTCTGTAGGGGCTCCCCATATAGACCCTAAAGTATCAACTGCATGCTACTTAGTAGATTTTTACAGCACAATAACATGCAATCAATACCCCAGCCGGGGTATTTATTTAAGATAAATGCCACCGACCGAACCAACTGCTGATCAACCTCCAAACTGCTGACAAACCTCCAAACGTCCAGCCTCCTCCTCCCTTTCTCACCCAGTCGTCAACCTGGCCTTACCAGCCAACACTATATAGTATTGTTCACCATGTTGCTTTTCTTTGTATCTTTTTCAGTATTCTCTATTATTCTATTATCACATACCGGTACATATTTGTTCTTTTTCCTAGACGGTACGAATGTGATTATGCGTATGCCCATTATTATTTTCAAATATATGTTATATTCCAATAATTGTTAAGGTATATCATAACTATTATTTCAATTATTTTTATGTATGTCTCATAACCAATGGGGCCGATCACCAATCTTTAACAGACTCAGATCCTTTATTGACACTCATTACAGCTAAACCCAACTTAGCTACTACCGTCACCAATCAACCAATTACCACTACCCTTTACCCATTTCCACCAAATACTGCACCCCAATAACACCTACCAAATCAAACCCCGCAATTCATGTTGACACCCACTTCCCCGGGCATATTGCAATTATCAAAAGACACAAAACTGATAGTTCAACAGAACATCCCCCTCCCATTCCCCCTCATGCATCACTATATACAACCCCTCTCCATTCACCCCTATTTTCTGTCCTCTCCCGTCCTTCCTCCACAGATATTCCTTTCTTTTGTAATGCCCCTTTCACCCCCATCCATCCATCTCCTCCTAGGACACCCCCTCATATTCACTCCTTCTACCTCTGCCTTCCACACCTCTTTTCCTAATCTTTCATCACTCATTCTTTCCATGTGTCCAAACCATCCCAATACTCTTTCATCAGCCCTATCTCCCAGCTCCCTTTCCACCCCTGTTCTCCTCCTCACCTTCTCATTTCTCACTCTATCCAGCCTAGTAACCCCTATCATACTTCTCAGACATTTAATCTCAAACACGTTCAAACTCCTTCTCTCTTCCTCTCTCATGTTCCATGCTTCTGCCTCGTACAGTGTTGTTGGCACAATCACTCCTTCATACAACCTCCTCTTAGCATCCATTCCCAAATGTCTATTTCTCATTACAATTTTTATTCCACCAAGGCATTTACTCGCTTCTCTCAATCTACATTCTACCTCCGCCCCCACTCCTCCTCTTCCTGCCACATTCGCACACATTGAACCACATGCAAACTCATATACCCAACCACAACTCTCAAGGGCACCACCCACCTCATTGGAGACAAAACCGACAGCAGACCCATTACCATACCCACGCTAGGCAAAATCCCCATTACTCTCACAATTCGGACCACAGACGTCCCACTGCACAGACCATTCAGCACCAATAACACCACCTGTCAAAGCCTCGACAATCATATCAATCGGGGAAATACAAACGTGCCTCGCAATAAATAAATCAAATAATTGATAAGTAAATTGAATAATTAATAAATACGTGAATTGATTAATGAGTTAATTAATTAATCAATTAGTAAATAAAAAAGAATCAAATATATAAAAAGAATGAATAGATAAATAGATAAATAATCGATAAATAAATAAATGAATATATAAATAAATATATAAATATATAAGTAAATAAATGAATAAATAAATGAATAGATAAATAAGTTAATCAATTAACTATTTAGTTGATAAAAAAAAAAAATAACACTCAATACCTACAACACTAAAGGGGTCTCATTTCTAGGTCATATTGAAGACACGTTTCATTTTTTAGTAGACACTAGATTTAAAATAAACATGCTTTCCCATACCCTTTTCAACAAACTCACAGGAAACTATGATACATCCTAACCATACCTTACAGGATCAGATTTAGGAGACTATCCTCTGATTTTTACGACTACATCTGAATTACTCATTACTCTCGGTTGTTTGAAGTTCTCCGTGTACCTTTCCCACGTAAAGACTGGACGCTTAGATGTGATGGAATCCTTGGTCTAGATTCTATAACGCCCAATAAGATTGCCCATTATCCTTGGTAATCTCTTTAAAAAAAGGGGGGGGGAGAACTTCATCAAAGCTCTTCCTGACCCAGGCATTCTTGGTGATAATTCCTCTATGGTCTTCAGTCATATACCTCAGCCTATACATCAGAAACAGCCTCAGCAACCTCATTCAGAGTCCAACCCACCCATTACCCCCACTCCACAAGATGCCCCCAATAATGTTGACATTAACTTGACTATTACCCTTACCCCACAAGATAAAAACAAACAACATGTAGACATAAAACTTCTGTCAGCCACAGAAGAAGCAATTGAGCCAGGTGAATTGAAAATAATTCAGACGTACCTTCCTAATGCCCAGCAAAACCAACACATAGCAATCAACCCCACTTTATGCAAAGTAAAAAATCTCATACCACACCCAACCTCGAATAAAGTCAGAGAAGGTAAACACTCGCCATCAGAGGTAGCATGTCATTTTTTCCTATGAGACTAAACAAACATACATTTCTTGGCACAGCTTTCTTGTACATTACACCCATACGAGAAACTCAAGCGACGAACGTCAATGTAACAAATTCTTCCACAATCGGGCCATATATAGACATTGCTGATTTAAACCCCGTTGACTTCCCAGAACCAAAATCACAACTTCTTGAGATCTTGAATGTTCACTGGAAAGTTATCACAATCAACGATGAACACCTAGGTACCATCTCACTGACAAAACACCACATTAGAATACCCCCAAATATCAATATATACCCTAGCCTGCAGGATTTCATAAAGCAAAAACCTTTTAAGATCTGAGCACAGTACATTAACGGCATGTTGGATCAATTCGTCATTCGACATTATCACTCCCCATGATGGCAAAATCCGATTTATAGTAGACTTTAGAAAGGTTAATACGGTCACAACCGCTGACCAATTACCAATGCCTGGGTAAAGGAATCTCAGTGTTTTTTTATCACTTTACCTCAAATCAGCATTGTGGTACATAGAATTGACAGAAGACTCCAAACCTGTCACAATCTTTAGCACAGATACTGGGCATTATGAGTCCAACCGTATGCCCTTCGACCTTAGAAATGCTCTGAATACCCTACAACGGCTCATGAACAGCTTGTTCAAATACATGATAGAAAATCTCTATTTTTCTACCTAGATAATTTGATCCTATTTGCTATATCATAGATACTGTTGCGAGTGCTGGCACAAATTTCCAGCTCTCCAAGTGTAACTTTCTAAAGGAAATACTGGCTTTCCTAGAACATACGGTATCCAAAGAAGGTATACCTCTAGATCTGAGAAAATTAATGTCATACTCGCCTTTCCTACATACACTGATGCAGACAAAACAAGATGTTTCATAGGCATCTGTACATATCACATGCACTTCATCAAGGACTCCGCCAAGAAAGCCGGTTCCTTGCAAAGTTTTCTTGCAAAAGAATTTCCTTTAAATGGGATAACGAAGAAAAAACATTCCAACTGTCCAAACTCACACTATGTAATGCTCCCATTCTAACATTTTCAGACTTCTCAAAGGAATTTGTTCTGCACAATGGTGCCTCTAAGAAAGGAATTGGAGTAGTCGTCCAACAAGAAGACTCAAATAGAAAATAAAGGGCAATAACATGCGAGCCGAATGGTTAACCCCGAAGAATTCTTTTAAACACTCCAAAGAACTAATATTGAGACACACGATAACAGTGGTTACTGATCACCAATCCTTCAAAGATTTCATCAAAAGCAAGGCTCCACAAGGAAAAACTAGCAACATTGCATACAATGATTTTAGAATTCAGACCTACAATAGAATACATCAAATGGTATATGACGTTGCTAGCGTCCTCAGCACGAATACATGCATTGTCACAGTCCCGCTTACTCAGTGTATCTCTCGTAAGGATCTCAAACAGTAACAAAGAATGGACACCATCTGGTCTCCCGTTATATACGCCCTCGAATCAGGAGATAAGCTTAATATCAAAACCCCAGTCCTTCTACAGGATGCAATTATGAAATGACGTGCTCATCAAAACAATGTTAGATAATAACAGATCGTCATCCTCTCCTCACTGATTTATCGGATCTTGTTTGCCATGTATGATTGTCCATTCGTTGGTCACACGGATAAAGACAAATGCAGAGGTAAAACTAGACGCAATTATTACATGCAGACCACGAGGAAATACGCTATTAAACACATAGAACAATTCACTACATACATCCAATTAAGAGGTCAATCAATTACTAGGCCCCTTTCCCATGCTAAAAGTTCCTATCCCCTCGGAAACCCAGAACAAAATAGCAATCATTCTACTGAAGTTGCCTCCCAGCCATCAAGGCTCAGCCTACATTCTTGTACTAGTAGGCTATTTTTCCAAGTTCATCATTCTTATAGCCCTTGAAGACAAACCTGCCGAGAAGGACAAAAGGTCATGTAGACAAGATGTTCTGCAATTACAATATCCCATGCAGGATACTGTCAGATAAATGAATAACGAAATAATGAAGTACATCAGAGAATTGTACAAGATAGATAGATGCTTCATTAGACCTTACCATCCCTGTAGGAGTCGTAAAGAGAAAAACTACTCTGGTTTCTCTTTATCTAGGTTAACTTGTCTGCTCGACAGTGGGGCCTAGTCTGTCGCTTGCCACTAAGAGAGCAACGAAGAAAATTTGTGACGGTTCCCAACACATCTTTACAATATGTATTTATTTACATATTCCTTATGTCTATTATATGCACAATATGGATCTGAGTGTGAGCACCCAGTAATTTTACATATACATCTAAATATGCACATGAAAAAAATGAAAAAGAAATATACATTATGGTCATGATGAACCTTGTGTTTGGTTATCTCTGCAGCCTGGTGGTCACAATTCCGTAGCAGGTGGTCAGTCGCAGGTGGCCAGAAGTCATGTCCTGTGACCGAGGGACAGATCACACAATAGGCATCCGTTGGAGTCTACCACCATTTACCAATTTTCACCCTGACCACATAAGTATGCATGCACAACAATAGACTATATAAAGCATAAATTCAAAGGTAGGCATAAAGGTATATAGGTATTGTCTTGCAACAAATGCTCGGCACAGCTACCATCGCTGGCCTCAGCAAATCTTAATGAACAAAGAGCATATATATATATATATATATATATATATATATATATATATATATATATATATATATATATATGAAATTTACCTATAATGTAGTTGTACATGGATTTGAGCAATTGCATAAAAGGATAATACTAATGTCTAAAAAAGGTGACTTAATCTTAAAAATATGTGGAAGTAGATACTATTTCTGTTCACCTAGGAAAGATGCAATCATATGAAAGGGTGGCTCGACTAAAAAAAGTTGTAACGGGAGAGAGGAGTAGGGGGAAGAGGTTGAAAGGATTTGTGAGGGTCCTCTATAGTAGGGTAGTGCTAACTGATGGTGGAACGTTCTCTATATTCAAGACCACAGGAAACTCCTTTGGTATGATTTTTGTGCAATATGATCTTTGTAAGATCATGCAACCTGAGTACATTGACTTTATCATTTGACTCCTGTCCAATGATAAGAAAAGGTCCAATGAATTTAGGAAGAGCTCTGAGGTGTAAACAATGTCTCCAATTTCAAATGAACAATCTCACGCTGATTTGTTTCTGCAGACGCGCTATATCGTCCTTTGTCAAAGTAAGAGTGTTATGGATTCTTTTGAACAAACTATTGAAATTTGCTACTTTGACTGAAATTGTTGATGGGAGGTAATTCTGAAACAAGTAGGTCATATAGGAGTACTTTGTCCGAACCGAAGAGGAAAAAATGAGTTGATTCCAATATCGACCTGTTTGTGGCACTGCTGGTCCAAGCCTGAATCATGGGGACATGCTCATCCCAAGAAGGATGAAGATCAGAAGCAAGGTGTCGAAGAACATTGAGAATCTTTCTGCTCTGGCGTTCAAGCAAGTTATTTCAACTGGGGTGGCAATCAGTAGTATTATATTTTGTGATTTGAAAGTATTTACAAACATTTGAAATAATCTCATTGTGTCGACTCTTGTCACCACTGTTATTACTGTCTGTGTAAACCACTGTCACCTCTCTTGCTACTGTTAGTACTGTCAAAACTGTAGCCACTGTAATTGCCCTTGTGGCCCTCACTCATGGATAAAGAAACTAACTTCTTTTAGTTATTACATTCTGTTTATAAGAATGAAGTTGCATTTTTCTTCTATATATTTCTTCCGCTAATTCTTATACAGCGTACCCTCCTAAATATTTTCAAAGAAATCCCCTGAGAGCATGTATGCAAGATCCTACGTGATCTTTAGTGACGAAATGATATCCATAATCCAATGATATTTAACCTTGTATTTAAGATCCTCCTCAAAAGGTGTGATCTTTGAGAGATTTCACTAAGACCCTTAACTCAGCCGGACATATGATCATGCCCTCTTTTTTCATAGTTGCAAATCCTATCAATAAATCTCCTTATAAGATAGATTCTTCTACAACTATCACCGGAATGTGCAAGCGCTCATTTTTATACAAAATAACATATAACTCAGTCTTACCTAATGTTTTTAACTGACTTCCTGTTACTCCTTGCAATGACTAATAGATTGGTTCCACGAGTCTCACATTCACTACAGATCCCGTATCAATGAATATTTGAATAGGTCTATTGAATAGTTTACCCGCAATGTTGGGTCCTACAGAAGTCCTTCCAATTGTTATAGTAAACTTAAAAATTTCTCCTGTGTTGTTGTTCTCTTTCTCATCACTTCCCAGTACACTATAATCTCTGTTTGTATCTCTAGGGCTAGCTCTGTAGCGTTGTTTTATTTTGTCTTTTTTTTCTCTTGTTTCTGAGTGAATACGAAAAATTGGCATTCCTCTACAATGCTGTGCCCAACCCTATTGAGATACAAACAGAATGGTGGGTTTCTACAATGATCGTATTTGGAGTTCCTACAAAGAATCTCATAATAACACTCTCGTGCTATATGTCCCCATTTCCTATATTTATGGTATTAAAGTCTAGCATTCCTTTAGGTGCTTCTAACTCTATGTTAAGATCCAATATTTCTGTAATCACTCCTAGAGTTCCTAGTTTCTTTCTGTATTTGCATTCCTAATGTCATGACATATGGCCTAATTGTTTCATTTTCTTGATAACCTTGCAAATGATAATCTATCTCCTCTAAGTACATTGTTTCTATAAGATCCCTGTATAGCTTTTCGGCAGTCACCTCGTCACTTTTGTATACCAACAGTGTAAATGCTATCAACTCAGTAGCCTGAGAAAATTCTAACATGTCACTAGATCTATTTTCTATCCAATCCGAATCCATCAGCATAGAAATCATGTCCTTAGACCATCTGTCTATTTTTACTAAATATTTTGTTTGTTTCATTTGTTTTTGTTGCCTTTATCATTCTAACCATAGACTTGATAGGATCCTGATCACACTTTGATTTAAAGTGTTTAATGAATGTTTTATATATATATATATATATATATATACATATATATATATATATTCCTCATATGTTTTTATATTTTCCATTTGCTGAAAATCTTATAAGTCTAGCCCTACCCTTCTCAGGATCTACATTTTGTTTTAAGTTTTCTATCTTCTTTTTTCATCTTGTATGTTTTTGTTACTATCAGTGCATCAATTATGTTAATGAATCTATTTACCCCTATTGTATTTTCTTCCCCCAAATAATTTGGGACATTTTACTACGAGTTGATAACCTCATGACGAAGGATTTCCGTGGCCGTCCTAACTATTATTACAAGTAAAATACATGTGAATTTCTACCTTCCCTGTCGATAATGTAGATTTGAATTGACTCCTCTCTTCAACTTGTGGTCGCCTCTTAACACGTAGGGCGAGCACGTCAGCAACACATCATCCTTGTCCTTGTTGTCGTCCCTCTCCTTCACTAGCTCGTACTCGTACCAGCGTGGAGATTTGCGTGCACTACTTTGTCTTGAATGTTGCTTGGAGTTTGTGAGTAGTTGCTTGCATTTTTCTTGCAGACTTGCGTGCTATGAATGCTTGCCTGCGCCAATTCTCTTCGCATGTGTAAGCACGTATCTTGCACTAAATACTTTAGGTGCAATCTTCTTTAGTTTCGTGTGATGACTGCTTCTCTTCGGTGGTGTTTTAGTAGTGTTGAGTTGCGTTCGTTGAGCGATATCCTTCGGAGACGTTTTAATTGGGTACATTCTTTCTTCGCTGCCGCCACTATAGACTCTTGTCGCCAACATTATCACTGTCTGTGTAACCCATTGTCACCTCTCTTAGCACTGTAAGTCCTATCACCACTGTAGCCACTGTTATTGCCATTGTGATCCTCACTTATGGATATGGCAACTAACTTCTTTTAGCTATAACCATCTGTCTAGGAGAATGGAATTGTATTTTTCTTCTATATATTTCTTCCGTTAATTCTTATACAGTATATTCTCCTAAGTCTTTTCAAAGTAATCCTCCGAGAGCACGTATGCCAGATACTACTTGAGCTTTGAAGTGACGTGGTGATTTCCTTAGTCCAATGATCTTTAAATTTGTATTTAAGATCCTCCTCAAAGGGCGTGGTCTTATAATCGTGAACCAATTGAATTTTCTCCTCCTGCACCCTTTCATCTTTGTTTCAAGTCTATACGGCAACATTGTTTACTTAGAATAATCTCGAGTTTCTGCATAATTCTCACTCAGGTTACAAAGGAATGTCATATCAGCAATACACTCGAGCTCCCGGGCTCTTATTTATAAATAATAATTATATTACCTACACAAGGCGGAAAGCTGACTCAGGCAGCTCGTTCGGCTATTGTTTAATAAACACCCTACCTATAAAGTGCAACATCTCGTCTTCTGCACCTCTTTCTACCCTCTTTTCTACCAGCCTCCTACACATTGTTGAACTCAGTCCCGTTGTCAGAAATCAAAGTTCTGGGTGTAGTGAAGGGGTATATGAGTTTGTCAATAAGGGTCTGTGCTACGTGTTGTGCTGACTTGTCTGGTAAGGGGGAACGAATACAAAATTGGGGGAAATAGTCGACACAGACAAAGAGGCATTGGTTTTCGCTGGGAGTAAGTGGTAGCTTAAAGAGGTCAATATCTAATGTATCGAATGATTTACATGGGGTAGGATAAGTTAAGATGGAAACATGACCGCTGATATGACTTTTGTGTAATGCACAAGGGTGACAAGCATCTATGTGGAAGTGTATATCCTACCTTATGGTTAACCAGAAGGTGTGTTATCTGGCTTGTGTAACTAATTTATCCTTGCCAGGGTGTGCGGCAATGGGGGAGCCATGAAGGAGTTTCAGAATTTCAGGAATGAGGTCCGTAGACACTACAAGCTGAAACACTGACCAGTTAGGTTCATGTTTGTTCGTTAATGTTGTTTTGTGATCAAGTATGCCATCAACTAACGTGTAATTGTTGAAGATCGGAGGGAAGTTATCTTTATCTGTTGTGTCTGAAGTGGGGTTTTGATTTATGGTTGTGACATGGCGACTGAGAGTGTCTGCTTCTAAGTTCGCTTTACCTTGAACAAAATAAAAGGTTGGCATGAACTCCTGTATTACGAGGAACCAGCGAGTAAGCGTTCCTGATAGATTCTTTCCTTTGAAGATGTGTAAGAATGGTTGATGGTCCATGTAGGTGTGTATGTTGTAACCAAGGATGATCTCTTTGAGGTGTTTGAAGGCATAAATCACAGCTAATGATATGTCTGTGACTGAGTAATTTTGTTTGTGTTTGTTGAGTGTGCGGCTAGCATAGGGAATTGGCCTGAGTTTTATATCGTATTGTTGCATGATGACTGGACCAAGTCCGGTGTAGGACAGGCGCTTTGGTTAATGCTGGCTTTAAAAAATTAAAGTTTTTTTCTTGGTCAGGTGTCCAATTGAAGGGAGTGCCCTTTCTTAGATTTGCCTGTAAAAATCTGATAGACCAAAGAATGAACGTATGCGGTCAACAGAAGTAGGGCGAGGTTAAAATTCCTTGTAAGTTAAGGACATGCCCTAAGAAGCGTATTTCTTTCTGAAGGAAGGAACACTTCTTAAGCTTCAGTTCGAGGCCTGCTTTTGCTAGTCGTGAGAAGACAGTGAAGTGTGTAAGTGTTCGCTAACCTATTCCTAAGCAATGAGATCATCATTAAGATCCATAAACACAGATTTGCCCATGAGACCTGCAAGGACTATGTGCATAAGACGTATGAATACTGAACGAGATGAAATGAGACCCATGGCTTGTCGTTTGAAGTGATAGTGTCCTGTGGGGGTGCTAAACGTTATTAGGGGTCTACACTCTGGAGCAAGGGGAATCTGGAAATATCCCGACATAAGATACAAGGTCGAGAACACTGCGTTGTTTTCACCGACGGTGTGTAAGAGGTTTTGTAATACAGGGACCGGGTGTCTATATGGTATAGTTAGTTTGTTTAATTCTGTGAAGTCTACTACTGGGCGTAGGGAACCATCGTGTTTAGGGACAACAAAGAGAGGGAAATTCCATTCACTGATTGATGATTCAATAATGTCCTGAGAAATCATGTCTTGGATAATGTTATCTACAATGATGCGTTTATTGTGTGACATTCTGTGTGTGGTAATGTAACGCAGTTTGGATTGTAACATGCAATAAAGTCTGCTTGTGCATTAAGGATGTTTAAGGGATTGAAATATGAGGCATCAATGGGTTCCTGTACCATAGCCATGACGGAAGTTGTACAAACTTGAGAAATAGGGAATTATTCATCCATGACTTTGATGCGTGAGGTATATACATCAAAATCGCAAATGTTTGTACCAATTGTAAAAAAGAGTGGTGTGTTTGTTTCACTGGCAATCAAAATGCTGATGGCTGAAAGGCGAGAAATGCCATTGACACGGCAAGTTTCTGGCATACAAGGTACATCGGTGTTTGGGGCTTGAAAAACTCGTATGTGTATATTTGAATACTTACAAAGAAACAGTGTCTTTCGATTGATGAGCACTGCGTGAGTGTGTTTGAATGTAGATAACACTTCTGAGACTGGGGTAGACTTGATATTGAATTCCTCTATGAGAGACAAGAAAATTTCCTCAGTCGATGAAATACCAATGGTATTTAATGGGAGTTTAGTCCTAAGTTTAGCTCATTTGGGCATGCGGGATGAGTCAATACGTCTGTTACGTTTGGAATGCATGTCCACAGCTGTCAATAAGGTAGAAGAAATAGAGACC
>NC_134802.1:39330693-39343193 GCF_046742065.1 Oratosquilla oratoria | reverse complement strand
GACCGGATATAAATTTAAAGTACACAGAAAGCCAAATAACAAAGAGAATTATGTAAATTTTTATTCAGCTCACAATTCTAGAATCAAACCAGGGATAGATATTGGGTTCTGCTAAGGGCCCTAAGGATATGCAGTGAGGAATTTCTACAGGACGAGGTTGATGATATCTTCCAATCTTTCCAGGAGTTAGCATATCTTTTGGGTTTCCTTTTAAAATTAAAATACAAAACAATTATAATCATGAAAAGAAACAACGTTCTTAAAAATAATTACACTAATAACAACAATTTATTTCTGTTCCAAACTCATAACACTAACAAATAATCATTATTTTCTTATAAGACACCAAGATAAATCTAGTTGTAGCAGTGGGAAAGAAAACTGGCGAACTCACCAAGAACATAGAAGACCATCGTGACCGGAAATTTCGTCGACGAACACTTCGTCGCCAGACAGTTCGTCGAACAGACATATCGTCGCCGGACGATTCGTCGAATAAATACTTAGTCGAACAGCCTTTTTGTCAAATGGTCGTTTTGTCGCGCATGATTGTTTTGTTGCATAAATGTATCATTGAAAACGACCAACCAGGTAATTTCTATCTCGGTCTGAGAGAGAGAGAGAGAGAGAGAGAGAGAGAGAGAGAGAGAGAGAGAGAGAGAGAGAGAGAGAGAGAGAGAGAGAGAGAGAGAGTTTACTTCATATATATTTATGAGACGTTAACATTTTAAAATAAAACTCAATAAACAAAATTACTAAACATTTTTATTTGAGGATGAACATTGGTTCTATTGAAATATTATAAACATTTTATTACAATAGATATAAAACTTACAAATTATGTGCAATGGCTTGTAGGTACTGTAGTCTATCTCTGCATAGTCATCCGTGAGCTGTTTTAACCGTTCATTGACAATTGCGTATTTCTTTTTAGTGTTTCAAGGCATAATACAGCATAGAGCCTATTGTATTGTTAATTTCTAACCATTTGACTCTTTTTTTGAGTTTTGTCATAAAGCGAGACAAATTTTGATGGACAACTTGTTGTTGAAATGCGCTGTGCCAACCTTCTACAGAATTCTTTGTGCGTGGTATTCCTAGCAAGGTCTTTTTTTTTTACATTCCATAAGGAGATATCAAAACTTGGAAGGCGTCACCTTCCTCTTTGTAAAGCACCTAACCAAGTAGTCTCAAAGTAGACAAGAAATTCTCCTAGGACTTCATCTGTTTCCTCCTCTAATGAAGCCATTAATTCATTAAATACGTCTATGACATCCTCCTTTGGAACGAACGCCAGTGTTGTAAGATTTTTTATTTATTCATTTATTTATTTATCTATTTATTTATTTATTTATTTATTTATTTACTTATTCATTTATTTATTTATTAATCAATTTATTTATCTATTTATTTATTTATTTATTTATTTATTTATTATTTTATTTATTCATTTATTTACTTATTATTTTATTTATTTATTTATTTATTTATCTATTTATTTATTTATTTGCTTATTTATTTATTTATTTATTTATTTATTTATTTATTTATTTATTTATTTATTTATTTATTTATTTATTTATTTATTTATTTATTTATTTATTTATTTATTTATTTATTTATTTATTTATTTATTTATGTATTTATTTATTTATTTATTTATTTATTAGGAAAGCATTCCTTGCCTTATTACACCAATTTTGCAGGCCACGTGTCTGAATTTTTATCCAAAGGCATTGACTTTAATGAAAAAAAGAAAGAAAAAAATCCACATATATGAGAGGAAAAATATTTTCTATACTACTTTTACAGCTTTTTCAAAATCAACAGTTACTGAATTAGGCTCCATAACTCGCGTTTCTTTAAGTTTGGAAAATAGCGTATATGTTTCTTGAGTTTTAGATTTCATAATGCAGAACACAAATGGAACAGTATGACTTTCTCCAAGGAGACCATAGATGATAGTTATCAGAACTATCGAACGTACCGTCGCAAAACTAGTGCATATTTTTTGCCAATAAATCGATATTAGTGTAAGTTGCCATTAAAATGAAATTTTCCTCTTCTGTAATTGATTTTGGTGTGGTATTCAATTCCTATCTTATGAAAAGTTCCAAACACACGAAGTCGTATGGTCTTCTATTAAGAAAAAATACATTTACGTAGGTCCAAGCAAAACCTAGGTTCACCTCACAATTGTCACTCACCGGCTCAGTCGTGGTTAATGTACCACTTTCTTGCTGAAGTCATCATTCGGGAAGGGAGTTGACAGCTTTAACAATATTTGTCTTATTGTTATAGAAATGGAAGGTTTAAGTGTAGATTATATTATTAAATGATTGCTTCTATCACGTGGTTATTTCTTGTGATTTAGTTTGTGTTCGGGTTTATTTGGGGATGCGGTATATGTGTGCGTTGGAGATGAGTTTCTTGCTACTTGGTCATTATCACACACTGATCATGTGATGGGTGGTCGCCTTAGGGCGTGGATGTATGTTTGTTTGTAGGTGTGTTATGATGTAGTTTTCCGTGACTGATGTTACAAGATGTCAGGTTACACTTTGACTAAAACATATCTTTCCTCTCTTATCAAAACCCTAAATTCGTCTGTTATTTCGTTCCCATCTGTGAATTTTCTTTGTCTTCTAATCATTCTGCTAGGACTTTTTTGTAGGGAAGAGATCCAGTTGCTTCTAAGGGAAAATCTGATGTGCGGTTCTGAATTACAGTACTCGTAATTTCCTCAATATTAGGGGTTCGTTCCTTCATCTTCTGTACTGTCTTGAGTACAACAGCTCTACTGGCATCTGGTGGGTGAGAATGTAGCAGTGAAGTACCTTGTAGTATACCATTCATTGTTTTAAGTCGCCCTCCACATCTCCCTCTTCCTTCGAATTTACAACATGTGATGATATCCCTCATTTTGTCAACTGTTAGTAAGGCTGGTAGCTTCACCTGCGCAAAAACCTCAGCGGGCATAGCGCTTTACGATCGGCTGTCTTGGGCATCTCACCGGGACAATCAGAGCACAGCGCGCCACACTCGCTTACCTATATGTGCTACCAAGCATATATATAAACTCTGCACGATCCAGTATGCTCATTCCTTTAAAAAGTCAGTAGACAAAACGTCAGGAATAAACGCTTCACTTCCAGTCCATGTTTTCTTTGCCGTGTAAGCGACTTTTTTACATGAGTATTAATTTTTATCACTTTCTCTTCTCACTTGCCCCACGGTTACTGTATCCGTTTTATTCTATTTTGATTTTTTCCCTATCCTGGGCAACTTCGGAGATGAAAAACTCACTATTTGTAAACCCTGACTCTCTTCCAAAGATAGATTCAGCAATGTGTGTGTGTAGGAGGAGGGGGGTGAATGTGGTTGAGCGTGATTCACCTTGAATTCTCACGGATGCTCAGAGCATATAGAGTACATTATGTTCTTTCTTTTAGTACCTAATTTGTTGCTCTATCTTGAATAGACAAAAAATTATACCACAAGATATACTTATAAATGCCTTAAAATTTGCCCTTTTGGTAAGATAGCAAAAACTTCAGCCTCCATGCGCCAATGCGTTCATACAGTCTAGATAAAAATGGATGTATTTTTTTAGGTCAAAAAGCATGAGAAAGAGTAAAGTAACGTATAAAAATTTGAAAAGGTTGTTTTTTGAACAGATCCGTTGTTATAATCCTAAAAAATTATACTCTTTCTAATATACAACTTCCATTACTTTATACAGAATAGACAAAATAAAATATCAAATAAATGTGAAATAAAAGAAAGACGTGTACTAAGTTTGACTTGACAGAATGACTAGTAGTAAATCACGACGTATGCCGCACCCTGAACGAAGTCCTTGAAATGCACAAATTATAGCCCTTTCGTCCTGCACCTCATCTCTCCACAAAGTAACCGATTCCTCCTCTACGTTTTCCTCCTCCTCTAGCTTCTCCTTTTCCTTCTATTTATCCTCCTCCTTTTCCTTCTATTTATCCTCGTCCTTTTCCTTCTGCCCTCATTCATCCTCCGTCTTGTCTTCTCCTCGCCCTCCTCGTCTTCTTCATCCTTTTCCTCCTGCTTCCCCTCATCTCTTCCTCCTACTTATCACGCTCCTCATCCTCACCCCCTTTCTCCACCTCCTTAGTCTCTTTCCTTTCTTGGTCCGACTCCTTTTCATAAGAACATAATAGTGAAGGAGACTGCAAGAGACTATAAGGCCTACACTAGGCAGTTCCATGTCCATTATCACTTGTCATCCCCATCCATACAGTTGTCTAACCGTTTCTTAAAACAACTTATAGTTTCAGAGCTCACTACATGGCTACTATGTCTATTCTATTCGTTCACCACACTATTAGTAAAGCAATTCTTGCCTATTTCCTTTTTAAATCTAAATATTTCCAGTTTAAATCTAATACTGCGAGTCCTACCCTGTTGTCTTAATATGATGACCTTGATTGCGTCACCCTTGTTAAAGTCTTTGGCCCACTTAAACACCTCTATTAGATCACCTCGCACTCTGCGTCTTTCCAGAGAGTGTAAGTTAAGGTGCCTAAGCCTCTCTTCGTAAGGTAAATTTCTGAGCCCATGTATCATTTTGGTCCTTCTCCTCTATACTGATTCTAGTGAATCCATGTCCATTCTATAAGACGGAGAGCAAAAATGTACCGCATAGTCAATGATGGGTCTAACTAACGCTAGATAGAGTTTGATCATTGTTATCTGACGCCTTACATACAGATTCGAAAAAGTATAACGGCGAGCCACAAAGCTGACTCCAAACATAAAAAAAAAATCATTCGAAAATCGACTAAAATATATGAATCTGTTTTCCTCAATAAAAAAATAAGAAAAAAAAAATGAAAATCCGACAAGAAATAATGGTCTCAAACTGTCAGGAAATAGATTTCATTTGGAGGTGGGTAGAAACAACTTCGCCAACCGTGTAGTTAATGAATGGAATAAACTTCCTGCAGAGGTACTGCAATGTAGTTCAGTTCGAAGCTTTAATATTCGTTTGGGTAAACATCGAAGCAATATGCTGTAATTTCTGCCATTTATTTTATAATATTTTTTGTTATTATTTGTCTGTTTATTATTATTTTTTATTTCCATTTAGTATTATTTACCTGTCAATTTATCATAATTTACTATTTAACTGTTTTCTATCATTTAACTGTACCTATGTATTTATTAATTTTATCATTACTTATATTATTATAATTTCATTTATTTATTTATCTATCATTGTTATGGTTCTCCGAGAACTCTACATTTCCCAACCACTTCGTTTATTGGTTCATTTCCTAACCTAGCAATAAGGACTCCCAATACTACTACATTGACATTTCTCCCTAATTCCTCTATGCACTCATTTAAATCTAACCAAAAAGCCTCCCTTTCTTCTACACTCTTCTCACTACCAGGTCCATTTGGGAATGGATGCTGAGAGGAGATTGTATGAAGGAGTGATTGTACCAACAGCACTGTATGGGACAGAAACATGGAACATAAGAGAGGAAGAGAGAAGGAGTTTGAATGTGTTTGAGACGAGATGTCTGAGAAGTATGATGGGGGTTACTAGGCTGGATAGAGTGAGAAATGAGGAGGTGAGGAGGAGAACGGGGGTGGAAAAGGAGTTGGGAGATAGGGTGGCTGAAAGAGTGTTGGGATGGTTTGGACACATGGAAAGAATGAGTGAAGAAAAACTAGTAAAAAAGGTGTGGAAAGCAGATGTGGAAGTTGTGAACATGAGGGGGTGACCTAGGATAAGATGGATGAATGGGATGAAAGGGGCTTTGGGGAAGAGGGGTATGTCTGTTGAGGAAGGAAGGGATATGACAGAAGATAGAATGAATAGAGAATGGTTGTATATGAATGATGTTGTAATCCGTGAGGTGGAATGGGTGGGGGATGGGGTTTGGGAGTATGTATGAGCAAAATTTGGCGCAGCCCGAAGGGATTGTTCCCCGTCTTCTCCTTTTCTGCATGAGGGTACGGAGAGAGCGGTCGCCGAATTTATGAAGCGGCCTTGCTGTGGATGTGCTGTGTCTTGCGAAACTGCTTCTGACCTAGGGTAGTGGACAAGATGCAGGGATGACCCGTCATCCAGGAGGTCCCAAGATGGGAGAGAGGGAAGAGGGTGGAGGGGAGTGGAGTGTGATGGGGATGGAATGAGTGGGAGTGTTTTTTGTGCCTTTGTTTTTTGGCTACCTCCCTTATGAGGTGTGGGGGGGAAGCCTTTGGTATATGTATTATGTTTTTTTCTTCACATCTGACCTAGTTATGGACCAAAAGGTCTCCTGTCGGCATGCTCCTCCTTTGTAATCCTTTGTAATTACCTCTATACTTCTATTCGTTACCGTCCTACCAATGAAACTTAATGCTCTTTTAGCTTTATTCCTGACACTAATGCACTGTTACCTGGATTTAAGGTCAGGGCTCACTAGAACTCCCAAGTCTCTCTCGCACTCAGTTTTCTCTAAAAACGTGTTATCTAGGCTATATCTATTTTCGGGGTAGTGTAGCCCTACGTTTAACATGCCGCACTTTGAGATATTGAAGTTCATTTGCCACTTCACCGGCCATGTGATCAATTTGTTAAGATCATCCTGCAGAATCTCGGCGTCGTCTCCTGACCTAATTAGCCGTCCTATTTTAGTGTCATCCGCAAACTTACTAACATCACTATTAATCCCATTGTCCAAGTCCTTTATGTACATAATGAACAATAAGGGACCCAAAACCAAGTACTGAGGGAACTCACTAGAAACCTCCACCAACTGGATTTTACACCATTTATTGTGACCCACTGTTTTCTGTCACTGATCCAAGCTCTAATTCCTTCTAACACTTTTCCTCCTATGCCATGGGCTTTGATTTTATTTAATATTCTTTGGTGGGGCACCTTGTCGAACGCTTTTCTAAAGTCAAGGTAAATAACATCGTAAATATCATTGTTATCTGACGCCTTATATACTTTAGTGTAAAAGGATAAAAGATTTGTCACACATATCTTACCCTTGGAGAAACCATGTTGTGCGTCACGAATCAAATTATGTCTCTCGATGTGTTCTCTTAGTCTATTAACTATTATTGATTCAAGCATTTTTCCTATAACTGATGTCAAACTGATTGGCCTGAAGTTGCATATAGACGATTTATCTCCCTTTTTGGAACAAGAACAACATTTGCCTGCCCCACAAGCAATAGGCACAAAACCAGTGTCTACCGACTGGACCCGGAGATTTTGTAGCTTTGAGCTTTTCAATCTGCTTGACTACTTCTTCTTTATAAATGCTGATGTAAGATAGTCTACTTTCTTCGTCCCCACTGAAAATCGGAACGCAGTTAGGTACCTTATCTAACCTCTCTTAAGTAAACACCGAGAGAAAATATTTGTTAAACGCCTCACTCACTTTCTCTTCCGATTCTACCATGACATTTTCGTCATTTTGAATTGGGCTTTTTCTGTAGAGATGAAAGAAGCCCTTTGGGTTGGATCTCGCTTGTCTGTCAACCTTAATTTCATAGTTACGTCTCGCTGTGCGCGTAGTCTTTTTAACCAGTCTTGCCATACCATTATATTTGGATCTAAGTGTATTTCCCCGTTTTTTATTCTTTCCTCTCTACCTTTACCTTATATTCTTTCTTCCTTTCACCCTCCATTTTTCTTATTAATATATTTCTTTTCTCGCAACCTCTATTTTTTTCCACCATCTTCTTTTATACCCTATTCTCTTCCCACTTTCCCCCCGGATTCACTCTCGTTCTCACTCACCTCCCTTTCCTTTCCCCTACTTCTCCTTGACCCCCTCTCTTGTTATCATCTCCCTTTGATGCCTAGCGTGTACACGCGTTCACGCACACAGAGGTTACGAAAGGGTACTCCTACGTCATCGCGGATCTCTCGAAGGAAATCAATTGTCCTAGTGACCCAGCTCACCAACCTTTCCAGGCGACGCCCCTAACATAGAATAGATTCAGTTCATCTCGGGTCAAGACATCTGAAGCCCTCTACTTGAATAAAGAAATACTTGCGCGGACAAAAGTCTAATCCGGCGCCTCTCGCCGTCGCTCATGTCAAAGCGACGAAACACTTTATATATCCATGTTTTGGCAACAGTGTAAATATGTATATAGAAAATGTTTCTGGCAACACTCCGATGTTTGAACGGAGCTTGCATTGTATTTGTTGACCAGAGCACTGTTTGACATATTAAAGTAGGAGAACGAAGGTAGAGTAAAATTGAACAAGCTTATATAAAAAAAAGAAAAAAGAAAGAGGAACATGGATGAAATAGAGGAAACTACACAGAGGTAAAAGCACTAAAGAGGCTGAACGCACACTAGCTTTAGGAAGGCAGAAAATTATATATTTGAAAGATAGAAATGAAGAAATTATTAAATGTAGAGACAGAGTAGTAAAAAAGAGTAGAAGAATCTTATCAAGAACTCTACTTGTCAGTAGACGTTAGTAGTGTACCATAAGTTATAGAGGAAGTATGAAATGAAAAACACCTGGGGAGTTTGGCATATCGATAGATCTTCTGAAAGACGCAGGGAAAGAAGTCTATTATAAGTTAGCTTAGTTATATACCCGGAGTTTACGTCAGGAAACGTTCCTGAATCATAGTGCAATGCTAAAGGAAATTTACTTCGCAAAAAAAGAGACCAGAAAGATCTTTGTAACTATCGACCAATTAGCATGTTATGAAATATACATAAGATATTTCCTAATATCCTTACAAATAGAATAAGTCAAATTTTAGATGGGAATTAAACAAGAGTACAGGCAGGCTTTAAAAGCTGATATTCGACTATAGATCAGTTGAAGACGATGAATCAACCGATCGAGAAAGTGACAGAATACAATATACCTGTTGAGACATTGTGACAAGTTGAAAAAGGTGGAAAAAGAGAGTCACGGGTCTCGTTCCGAGTTTATTCCTGACCGGTTTCGCTTGTAGCTTCTCTATATGAAGCTACAAGCGAAACCGGTCAGGAATAAACTCGGAACGAGACCCGTGACTCTCTTTTTCCACCTTTTACAATATACCTCTTTGTTTAGCTTTTGTAGATTACGAGAAGGTCTGTAACTCAGTAGAACAAATAGCATTACTAAACTCGCTATGTATGCAAGCAGGGTGCAAACGAACGCATTGTAGGAATTCTGGAAAACATTTATGCGAAAGGAACCACCGTAATTCGACTAAATAAAGACACAAATCAAGATCGAGAAAAGAGTACGGCAGTGGTACAACTTCATCCAAAATATTTTTTACACCATGCTTGGAAGGTCGCGTTGGGAAAAGAAATTGTGAAGATTAATGGTACATATTTTAATTACCTAAGATTTGCGGATGACATTATCTTCATTTCAGAAAGAACATAGGACTTGCTGAGTGATCTGAATAAGGAGAGTCTCAAAGTAGGTTGAAATATGAATAAGAGTAAAACTAAAGTAATGTTCAACACAAGAGTTCACATAGAAAAGATTCTAATTAATAGTGAAAGTCTTGAAGAAGTTGAAGAGTACAATTTTCAAGGCTAGATGATAAAAGTGACTAAAGATCATTATGATTTAATAAAAGGGAGGATTACAATTGATTGGAAAAGCATTGCTAAAAATAAAAAATATATGAGTCGCAAAACGGCAAAGTTTACAATTTTTTTATAAGGTCAGCCATTATATACGTATATGACACTTAGAAACTGACGAAGGCAATAGAGACAAAGCTAAGGAATGCACGGATGAAAATGGAATAACGCTGGATGACAAAAAGAGGGAAAGCTGGGTGAGAGAACAGACTGGAGATAGATATACGTATTGTGAAGGCGGTAAAAAGAGGAAATGGAATTAGGCAGATAAGTTAACGCAAACGAATGATAAGGGATAGAGCAAGTGAATTACTGAATGCACTCCGCGAAATGTAAAGCGTGCAAGGAGGCCAGACAAACAGACAGACAAATAGAAAAGTTTGTAGGAGTGGTATGCCAGAGGCTGGTGCAGTCACAAGAATCTTGGAATGGTATGAAAGAGGCCTTTGTTCAGCAGTGGACTGAAATAGCTGATTGATTTATTGATTGATTTCACAATACTCTTCTTTCATTGTTGATTCGATACTATACTTACTTTCCTCCATATCCACTCCCGCCTTAGATCTTCCTCGCATTTCTACCGCACCAGCTATGCTGTTTGACCTCCACATGTATCTTCCACCTCTTCCACCATTACTTCCACATAATTCCTTACTCCACCATCTCTTTTTTGCTCTACGTACCACCTTTCCATTTCTTCTCGCCTCCTCCTTCACCTCTTTCTCCTCTTCCATGTCGTCCTCATTATTATCATAAATTTGCTGCATTTTCTCATTTTTCCTCCCCTTCCATGTCCTCTTCCAGCTCCCCTCTTCTTAAGTTACACCTTTCTCGATCATCAACTTTTGTTTTGCGCCACTATTCGACGTTTTGCTCTCTCTCTCTCTCTCTCTCTCTCTCTCTCTCTCTCTCTCTCTCTCTCTCTCTCTCTCTCTCTCTCTCTCTCTCTCTCTCTCTCTCTCTCTCTCTCTCTCTTCATTTCCCCTCATTTACGAACGTATCTCTAGACGTTCAATTTCACCGTTTCCTGCCCACGCCCTCCTCCTCTTGTTTCTCTTCCTCCCCTTCCCTCTTTCCCTCCTCCTCCTCCTCCAGCTCCTCCTCCTCTTTCAACTCCTCGTCTTCCAACTCCTTGTCGTCGTCCTCGTCGTCGTCGTCGTCGCCACCCGAACTGGACATTCCCATTGCGGCTAAACTGCAATCAGTTGCCCATCTTCCAAGCTGCAGAAAGGAATTCCCAATAACTGGGACTTTATTATGCATCTTTTTGAGGGTCATCCATGCTGCAAAACCTTTCAACAGGAAGTCATTCTTACGCCCTTCTGATGGAGCCTCTTCCTCGTCTCAGACTGAATGAAAGTGTCTGTTGTTAGCCAGAAGACATCTGAAAAGAGAATCATCGCATCGTAAAGGACTTGAATATTTTTTTTCCATTCTGAACGCCTGACAACTTTTAATCTACTTGTTTGAGGGACCGGTTCTGTACCGAAGGTCTGTTCATGACCCTAAATTCTTTGTGTATGTCTGCGTCTCAGCTGGGTGACGTTGCCTCGTGTGGGCTAAAAATCCCATGACGGGATGCCATATTATTCAACTGGTTAGGTTAGGTTAGGTTAGGTTAGGTTAGGTTAGGTTAGGTTAGGTTAGGTTAGGTTAGGTTAGGTTAGGTTAGGTTAGGTTAGGTTAGGTTAGGTTAGGTTAGGTTAGGCTAGGTTAGGTTAGGTTAGGTTAGGTTAGGTTAGGTTAGGTTAGGTTAGGTTAGGTTAGGTTAGGTTAGGTTAGGTTAGGTTAGGTTAGGTTAGATTAGGTTAGGTTAGGCTAGGTTAGGTTAGGTTAGAGTACACAACTTATTTAGATTAGGTTAGGTTAGGTTAGGTTAGGCTAGGTTAGGTTAGGTTAGGTTAGGTTAGGTTAGGTTAGGTTAGGCTAGGTTAGGTTAGGTTAGGTTACGTTAGGTTAGGCTAGGTTAGGTTAGGTTAGGTTAGGTTAGGTTAGGCTAGGTTAGGTTAGGTTAGGTTAGAGTACACAACTTTGTTTTAGGTTAGGTTAGGTTAGGTTAGGTTAGGTTAGGATAGGTTAGGTTAGGTTAGGTTAGGTTAGGTTAGGTTAGGCTAGGTTAGGTTAGGTTAGGTTAGGTTAGGTTAGGTTAGGTTAGGTTAGGCTAGGTTAGGTTAGGTTAGGTTAGGTTAGAGTACACAACTTTGTTAGGTTAGGTTAGGTTATGTTAGGTTAGGTTAGGTTAGGTTAGGTTAGGTTAGGTTAGGTTAGGTTAGGTTAGGTTAGGTTAGGTTAGGCAAGGTTAGGCTAGGTTAGGTTAGGCTAGGTTAGGTTAGGTTAGGTTAGGTTAGAGTACACAACTTTGTTAGGTTAGGTTAGGTTAGGTTAGAGTACACAACTTTGTTAGGTTAGGTTAGGTTAGGTTAGGTTAGGTTAGGTTAGGTTAGGTTAGGTTAGGTTAGGTTAGGTTAGGTTAGGTTAAGTTAGGTTAGGTTAGGTTAGGTTAGGTTAGGTTAGGTTAGGTTAGAGTACACAACTTTGTTTTAGGTTAAGTTAGGTTAGGTTAGATTAGGTTAGGTTAGGCTAGGTTAGGTTAGGTTAGGTTAGGTTAGGTTAAGTTAGGCTAGGTTAGGTTAGGTTAGGTTAGGCTAGGTTAGGTTAGGTTAGGTTAGGTTAGGTTAGGTTAGGTTAGGTTAGGTTAGGTTAGGTTAGGTTAGGTTAGGCTAGGTTAGGCTAGGTTAGGTTAGGTTAGGTTAGGTTAGAGTACACAACTTTGTTTTAGGTTAGGTTAGGTTAGGTTAGGCTAGGTTAGGTTAGGCTAGGTTAGGTTAGGTTAGGTTAGGTTAGGTTAGGTTAGGTTAGGTTAGGTTAGGTTAGGTTAGGTTAGGTTAGGTTAGGTT
>NC_134802.1:39325693-39328193 GCF_046742065.1 Oratosquilla oratoria | reverse complement strand
AACTCCAGGTTAGGTTTGGTTAGGCTAGGTTAGGTTAGGTTAGGTAAGGTTAGGTTAGGTTAGGTTAGGCTAGGTTAGGTTAGGTTAGGTTAGGTTAGGTTAGGTTAGGCTAGGTTAGGTTAGGTTAGGTTAGGTTAGAGTACAGAACTTTGTTAGGTTAGGTTAGGCTAGGTTAGGTTAGGTTAGGTTAGGTTAGGTTAGGTTAGGTTAGGTTAGGTTAGGTTAGGTTAGGTTAGGTTAGGTTAGGTTAGGTTAGGTTAGGTTAGGACAGGTTAGGTTAGGTTAGGTTAGGTTAGGTTAGGTTAGGTTAGGTTAGGTTAGGGTAGGTTAGGTTAGGTTAGGTTAGAGTACACAACTTTGTTTTAAGTTAGGTTAGGTTAGGGTAGGTTAGGTTAGGTTAGGTTAGGTTAGGTTAGGTTAGGTTAGGTTAGGTTAGGTTAGGTTAGGTTAGGTTAGGTTAGGTTAGGTTAGGTTAGGTTAGGTTAGGTTAGGCTAGGTTAGGTTAGGTTAGGTTAGAGTACACAACTTTGTTTTAGGTTAGGTTAGGTTATGTTATGTTAGGTTAGGTTAGGTTAGGTTAGGTTAGGTTAGGTTAGGTTAGGTTAGGTTAGGTTAGGTTAGGTTAGGCTAGGTTAGGTTAGGCTAGGCTAGGTTAGGTTAGAGTACACAACTTTGTTTTAGATTAGGTTAGGTTAGGTTAGGTTAGGTTAGGTTAGGTTAGGTTAGGTTAGGTTAGGTTAGGTTAGGTTAGGTTAGGTTAGGCTAGGTTAGGTTAGGCTAGGTTAGGTTAGGTTAGGCTAGGCTAGGTTAGGTTAGGTTAGGTTAGGTTAGGTTAGGCTAGGTTAGGTTAGGTTAGGTTAGGTTAGAGTACACAACTTTGTTTCCCTCCAGGAAATTTTATCCAGATGAGGGACGAAACTCCAGGTTAGGTTAGGTTAGGTTAGGTTAGGCTAGGTTAGGTTAGGTTAGGTTAGGTTAGGTTAGGTTAGGTTAGGCTAGGCTAGGTTAGGTTAGGTTAGGTTAGGTTAGGTTAGGTTAGGTTAGGTTAGGTTAGGCTAGGTTAGGTTAGGCTAGGTTAGGTTAGGTTAGGCTAGGTTAGGTTAGGTTAGGTTAGGTTAGGCTAGGTTAGGTTAGGTTAGGTTCGGTTAGGTTAGGTTCGGTTAGGTTAGGTTAGGCTAGGTTAGGTTAGGTTAGGTTAGGTTAGGTTAGGTTAGGCTAGGTTGGGTTAGGTTAGGTTAGGTTAGGTTAGGTTAGAGTACACAACTTTGTTTCCCTCCAGGAAATTTTATCCAGATGAGGGACGAAACTCCAGGAAGCCAAAGGTTAAAAAATTGTCTGGATTAACCCTTTTTTCTGTCTCACTCCAGTTGTGTGTTTATTTTCCTTGCCACAGGGTACTTTGTATTCGAATGGTGAGATATAATAAGAAGGTAAATGACTTGAGTAGAGAGAAAGCGTGGCGCTCTACAGACTTTGGGTGGGTGGGAGATTAGGGGCCCTTGGAAGGGTTCTGGACTGGGTGGAGGGGAACGGCATATGTACTTTGGAGGAAGAGGAGGAGGAGGAGGAAGAGGAGGAGGAGGAGGAAGAGGTGGTGATGATGGACTAGGACGTGAGGAGGAGGAGGAGGAGGAGGTGATGAACTAGGACGTGAGGAGGTGGAGGAGGGTTACGAGAAAAACGTTTGGCATTGGTTCGAATCTAGCGTAATGGACAATGTTGCTAAGATGAGAGCTGCTGCATGCTCGGCTTTTCGTTCATCCCTTCACTATCGAGGGGGCAGTAATGGAGATGAATAGAATAGTCTGGTGACAGTCATAATAAAAGGGAAACTATCACCTGACACGGAGGAGTTTAAGACATTAAAAAGAATAAAAGGAAATTATGATAGAAAGCATTTACCGGGACTGAAGCCGTCACTTGTAAGTTGTAATTGAAACACGGTCCATGGTGCACGGGCATGAATCAGTACAAAATCAAAACTAGTCAGGACAGTATGCACGAAAAGTAAGACGCAAATGCAAATTATTTAAATGCAAATTATTTAAAGGCACCTGAAAGGTCTTAACTTATCATCAATATTGTTGATTGTTTTGCCCTGCTCAGCGTAAAACCCACCCAACGCTTCACGGTTGCGACTCATTGTGACTGCGCAGGGCAAACTTACACCGCAACAACAACAACACTGCACAACCTTGTAACGCGTATCATTGCCCTTGGTTGCGCAACAGCTTCCTCCCTTTTCCGAGCACAAATATCTGGAGCAGAATCCGTTACACCCTCCCACCACCTCTGTTGCATCAACTCCTCTCCTCCGAGTGGTGTTTCATCCTACACTGTGTCCTCGCTGGTCCGACACTTCGCACTTTGCGCTGTGGCACATAAGATTCGTCTTATGTCGCCTGAAAGGTCCTGAACAAGATTTGACAAGACGGTTAAAAAGAAAAAATATTAGTAGGCTTCCAACGCTTAAATCTAAGACCCAAAACCCGCTTTCCGT
>NC_134802.1:39318193-39320693 GCF_046742065.1 Oratosquilla oratoria | reverse complement strand
GATGATGCAACAGACATACTCGTGAACCAAGTGTGTGCTGTTTCATTATCTAAACAACCTCATGAGCTCCACGTTCTGATGCTTCGGGTAGACTTACAGGAGCCTCTGTGCTCAGGAAAAAAAAAAAAAAAAAAAAGGGGGGGGAGTGGGGAAGAATGAATCAAGAAAGGAAATATACAGACAAGGAAGATATCATTTTTCGGAGGCAAACTTTGACAAACTAACTAAACAATTTAAAGATGCAGATTATAGTGAATTACATTAACTATGGATATAGAAAAGAAATTACCTATCTTCAAAAATATTTACAACACATGAGTAGAAAAATACTGAGGAACAAAGTAGGAATATCCAAACTGATAGTTGAAGGAGTTATGTATGAGGATGTAAGGACACAATCAGAAATAATTAATGAAAAGTCTCAGGCAGTATTCAGCAGGGATGAAGAGAATAAAGCATATAAACAACATGAGAGACATAACAGTGAGAATGGCGCATAGCTTGTTAGAAAGACTGGAAACAAGGAAGGCCCCAGGACACTGTGAGATGTCAAACTGGATACTGAAAAAGTGCAGCGAACAATTGGAAATCAGCAAATGTGATAAAGGAAATAACAGAGAGGTACCACTAAATTGCAGACCAGTGTCCTTAACAAATGTAATAGCGAAAATATGTGAGAAAATAGTATAAGATGGATGATCCATCTACAGTATAGTAGAACGGCAAGGAATATTGACAAACAATCAATTTGGATTTAGAGAAGGAACATCCAATTTTTTAGCTCGAGAGTGACTGAAGTGCTACGTGAGAGAGAAGAGTGGACGTACTGTATATATTTGGACTCGGAAAAGGCTTTTGACAAGGTGCCACACAAGAGATTGATATGGAAACTGGAAAACATTGGAGGCCTTAGTGGGAACATACTAGAATGGATAAAAGATTTCTTAAAAGACAGACATATGAGACCAGTAGTGAGGGATGAAAAGTCAGAATGGAGACAAGTAATCACCAGTGTAACCATATCGCTCAGATTTGGTTCCTACAATGTTCCTCGTATATGTTAATGACAAAATGGGAGAAATGGATAGTTATGCAAATCTATTTGATGACGATGCAAAGCTCAAGTCGAGGGTGAGAATCAAGATTGCATAACGTTTCAAAGGGATCTGGATAAAGTATATGAATGGAGTCAGTAATGAAAATTTAATTTCACCACAAAGAAGTACAAAATACTCGTATTAGAAATGGCCCTATGCAAAAAAAGACCAACGGTGAATTACACAAGGTGAAATTAAATAATATCAAAAGAAAAGGAGAAAAAGGACTTAGGTATCATAATTAAAGGCAATCTATCACCTGAAGCTCAAATAAAGAAAATAACAGGAGAAACCTACAATCTGTTGCAAAAGTATAAAAGTGGCATTTCACTGCATTGATGAGGACATGATAAAAACAATGAAAGCTTGATACGGCCCAGACTGGAATATGCACTGAGAATGTGCTCCATACTTCAAGAAAAGATATAAGAAAAATATAAAGCATGCAAACACCGGCAACCAAGATGATCTATATGAGGTAAGATTAAAGAAACTAGGGTACCACACTCCTTAGAATAACGAGAAGAAAGAGGCGACATGATAATGATATTCAAACTTGAAGCAGGTTTAGAGAAAATGAAGAGAAAATATTTACTGGGACGAGAAGAAAGATGGACAAGAGATCACAGCAAAAAGATGAAAAAATCTAAATGTTGTTAAGAAGTATAGCCTGTTTCTCTCAATAAACGACATTTCCTACGCAAAAGGCACCTGGTGATACTGAGTCAAGAGAATCGATCATGCCGTTTTTGTACAATTACACCGTCAGTTGTTGTACAGTTAATATTATTGGGAAGGTCATGTCGTTTTCTTACGAAGTTCAAGAGACCAGATCTTAAGGACTCAACTCAAGGGCGGTTTGATTCAGACTCATTATTTCAAGGGCAGGGAGGATTGCAGCGTAGCGGGTGAGAATGATCTTCGCTATTGGAATTCCTGACAACGTGCAGTTGTCTCCACTTATAAGTATAACAGTGGTTGATATTTTCTAGGGAATAATATATGTATGTATGTATATATATATATATATATATATATATATATATATAGAAATATATATACATATATGTATATATGTATATATATAAGACGTGAATGAGTCTTCTATGACCTAAGATGTTTATTCGTTTACTATCAACAAGCTTTAAAAAAGCTGAAGAAGATTAAGAAGAAGATTAAGAAGAAGAGGAAGAAGAAGAAGAAGAAGAAGAAGAAGAAGAAGAAGAAGAAGAAGAAGAAGAAGAAGAAGAAGAAGAAGAAGAAGAAGAAGAAGAAGAAGAAGAAGAAGAAGAAGAAGAAGAAGAGAAAAAGAAAAAGAAAAAGAAAAAGAAGAAGAAGAAGAGGAAGAAGAAGAAGAAGAAGAAGAAGAAGAAGAAGAAGAAGAAGATGAAGATGAAGAAGAA
>NC_134802.1:39298193-39308193 GCF_046742065.1 Oratosquilla oratoria | reverse complement strand
TGGGTAATGCTATGACCTTGCACACACACACACCCCCAACTCCCCGCCCACTAGAGTCAGAGTACGACCCGAGGCACAGCGATACCGAAAAAATAATTTCGGCCCTGGGCAGGATTCGAACTGGGTACTAGGAGCACTTCTGCTTCCCATTCCAGCGCTCTACCAACTGTACCACCGAGTGTGTGTGTGTGTGTGTGTGTGTGTGTGTGTGTGTGTGTGTGTGTGTGTGTGTGTGTGTGTGTGTGTGTGTGTGTGTGTGTGTGTGTGTGTGTGTGTGTGTGTGTGTGTGTGTGTGCGTGTGTTTGTGTGCGTGTGTTCGTGTGCGTGTGTGTGTGTGTGTGTGTGTGTGTGTGTGTGTGTGTGTGTGTGTGTGTGTGTGTGTGTGTGTGTGTGTGTGTGTGTGTGTGTGTGTGTGTGTGTGTGTGTGTGTGTGTGTGTGTGTGTGTGTGTGTGTGTGTGTGTGTGTGTGTGTGTGTGTGTGTGTGTGTGTGTGTGTGTGTGTGTGTGTGTGTGTGTGCGTGTGTGTGTGTGTGTGTGTGTGTGTGTGTGTGTGTGTGTGTGTGTGTGTGTGTTGTGTGTGTGTGTGTGTGTGTGTGTGTGTGTGTGTGTGTGTGTGTGTGTGTGTGTGTGTGTGTGTGTGTGTGTGTGTTGTGTGTGTGTGTGTGTGTGTGTGTGTGTGTGTGTGTGTGTGTGTGTGTGTGTGTGTGTGTGTGTATGTGTGTGTGTGTGTGTGTGTATGTATTTCCAATTTCCCTTTCATCATCAGCTCCTAGCCTGACGTCCTATCTGAGGGTGTGTATTGCCTTCTAGGGGGAGTAACAAACAAATACTTAGTAGCAGTTAGTGGATGATACACAATTCTATTCAGTGTCGAAATCATCTTTTGTAGGTTGAGAAAGAATATAGCGCAAGTGAGATATCTATAGTCAAACAGGTTGTGAACCACGGATTTGAATAGTTTGCATATGCCAGAGTAGAAAAGGAATCTCAAAAAGCGACCAATCCTCCTTCCCCTTTCTTCTCTTGTTCCCCGTTTTAGCCCTTTCCCCCCTCCCCATTCTCTCCCACTTCTCCTGCACTCATCCCCAATTCCTCCATCATGGGTAAAGTCGCCCTCTCTCTCTTATTCTTGCCGAGATCAAACGCGAATGTTCCCAGAAGCCGGAGCACAAAGATGCAACAACACTACAGACAAAGGACAGCAAAGTCGTCAGTCGGTTGCCTTCCACACGCTTAGTCTTTTTAGGTCCTGATTTTGTAGAACAAAACGACGCCATATGCCTACATGTTAAGAGGTGGTCTAGGCGACACTGGTATAACATCTCTCATCCAAGTGTATCAGCCTAGGTTCACTTCCGAAAGAGGTCAGGCTTTTTCAAATGTCGAAAATGGTGTAATGTAAAATGAAATATTATTCTTGAGGAGGAGAAAAAGGAGGCCAAAGAACAACTTAATCGAAACCTAAGGTGTCCAGCGTGCATAGACTACTCTCCGAAGGACGTTGAACTTGGATCAAAGAGGAGATTCAAAGGAGTAAGACCAGAGTAAAGGTCTTCCCAGCTCCCTTCTCTGGTTTCCATGAGCCGGGGGTCTGCAAGCCAGACACGACCAGGTGGAAGTGGACCTCCGCCCCCCCAGGGGAGGTAGGGGAGGTTTTAAAAATAATAATAATAAAAAACCCAGGGGAGACATCAGGAGGCGAGTCAACGGGTCTGCGCCTTCTCGATTCTCGAGGTCAACGCTCGTCCTTTGGTCCCATCGGAGATACTGGATGGTCAAGTGTCAGTGTGCTGGTACTCGAGTAGAGGAAGAAGGAGAAGGAATAGACCTGATGGGAGCGTTGTCGGCGAAGATGTGGAGGGAAGGAGGAGTTGGTAGGTTATTCAACTCTAGGTTTAAAACACTGAATCGTACTTCAGTTCGAAACTCTTTCAGTAAGTTGAACTAAGCGGCGCGTCAGGGCGCTGTTGCTGCGATTCGAAGGTGTCTTTGACCTCGTAGTAGGGTAGAGGAGGGAGAAGGGGGAAGAGAAAGGTCAAGAAGAGTGAAGAGAAGGAAGAGGTCTTGGAGGGGAAGAGGAGAAGGAGGGAGAAGGGGAGTAGAGGGCGAAGGTGAAGACCAGTCATCGTCGATGTCAAAATAAACAACCTGTTTATTATATACCTTAAGGGATAAAAAATTCCTGGCAGTTAGACTACCGGTGGGAGAGGGAAGAGGAAGCATTTACTTGTCATGCGCGCGCGGACACACACACACACACACACACACACACACACACACACACACACACACACACACACACACACACACACACACACACACACACACACACACACACACACACACACACACACACACACACACACACACACACACACACACACACACACACAAAACAGTACCCATGAATCGGTCACATACTGTATGAGCTCTGAGCTCTCTTCCGGGAGGGTAATAGCTGTCGATTACGAGTCCAGCACGGGATCCAAGACCATGGTGAATTACACACACACACACACACACACACACACACACACACACACACACACACACACACACACACACACATACACACACACGATACATATATGCACACACGTACATACACTGTTCGAGGGTGCAGTGGTACCATTCTCGACCGGCACTCCAACTCTGGTGGGCAAGGAGTTGAGTGCGTGTATGTGCGTGTAAGGTCGCAGCATTACTCACAGATTGGGCCATGTATGAGCTTACTCTTATACGAGAAAGTACTAGCTGTCGATCACGAGTCCAACACGTGATTCAAAGATCGTGGTGAATCAAACACGCACGCACGTGTGGAAATCACCAACTTTAACATAATAGAAACAGTATTGGGAAAAAATAATGTAATTTATATACCAAAAGATTTACGAGTATATGTGCGTGTATATGTATATTTTCACGTTCCAAGCGTAAGAAACGACATGTCAAAAGCGAAAATCTCGATATGATAGGAATAACCGAGACATGGTTAAATGGTAAAGAGTTTGAAACTGAATTTAATATTGCGGGATTTAAACACTTTCATCAGGATAGAAACCACGAGAAAGGTGAGGGTGCTCTGTTGTACGTTAAAACAATCTCCATGCCTGTGTTTTATAGGTGAAACAGAATGCATATGATAGTTTGTGGGTAGAATTAACCTAAACAAATGGACAAAAAATGAATGTAGGTGTACTGTACTATATAGACCAAAAACATTATCATTAGCTGACGACAAAATGTGGTTTCAAGAACTTTTTAGTTTCTGCAACCGGGACCTATTGATAATGGGTGATTTCAATTTTACTGACATTGATTGGATAACCCTTGAACATGGCCATATAGGCAGTCGATTGATAGATTTTCTCGGTGACAATTACTTAGTTCAGCATGTAAAAGAGCCCACAGGACATGGAAACTTACTCGATCTATTGATCACTAGCCGCGAAGGCATGATAACCGATGAAGAAGTCGGTGAAACTGTTGCAAATAGCGATCACAACTTAGTTAGATACAAACTATTAAAAAATCTTAGAATAGATACTTGTGTATCTAAAATACCCGGTTTCAGTAAAGCCCAGTTCATAGGACTACGTCAGGAGCCTCAGCTTACAGATTGGGAGGCCAAATTAAGCGAAAATCCTGTAGATCAGATGTGGGAAATATTTGAAAATACGCTCACTAAGATGATTCATACTTACATTCCTTTTAAGGACAGACGTCCCCCAAATCAGGCTCGCCTAAAATGGCTTGATAAAGAAAATGAAAAAAAGTATTGCTAAAAAGAGACAGGTTTATAAGAAATACAAGTGCTCGGGTTCACTTAATGACTATCAAAGTTAGGTATTAATACAGAGAGATATAAAAAAGACAATAAAAAACGAAAACGACAATACGAAATGAATATCGCTGATAAATCCAAAGAGAATCCCAAAGAATTCTATAGTTACATTAGAGATAAAAAGGTTGTTAGGAATCACTTTAGTCCACTATTATCTGCTGACGGTCAACTTAAATATTCAAATAAAGGAATTTGTGATATTTCAAACAATTAATTTAGTTATCTCGAATTATGACAAAAGAAACCATATAGATTTAATATATCTAGACTTTGCAAAAGCTTTTGATACCGTCCCACACGAAAGACTACTTACTAAATTAGCTTCACACGGAATAAGCGGTAGCCTATTAAGTTGGACTAGTAATTGGTTGAATGATCGAAAACATAGAGTTGTTTTAAATGGAAAAAACTTCTAGATGGAAAATTTTTACAATTGGAGTTCCTCAGAGTTCCGTTCTTGGGCCACTTCTATTCATAGTATATATAAATGATATAGACCATGGACTAAAATCTACTGTTTCCAAATTTGCTGATGATACAAAACTGTGCGGAGTGGCAAATGATCACTTAAACCAATTAGATATTCAAGAAGATTTAGATAAATTACAGCAATGCTCTGAAAAGTGGCTAATGAAATTTAACACAAGTAAATGCAAGGTAATGCACATAGGTAAAAATAACAGTAAGTACGATTACAAGTTATTTGGAAATTCGTTAACAAAAGTGGATAGTGAAAAGGATCTCGGCATAGTTATCAGTAACGATCTCAAATCATCTAAGCAGTGTATTTCAGCCTCTGAGAAAGCAAATAAGATTCTAGGACTGATTGTGCGATCTTTTGACTTCAAAAATCCGTCACTCATTAACAAACTATGTAAATCATTAGTTCGTCCACATTTGGAATATGCTGTTTTCGTAAGGTCACCGAATCTTATCAAAGACATTGACAGATTGGAAAAAGTACAACGGCGAGCCACAAAACTGATTCCAAATATAAAAAATAAATCATACGAAAATCGACTAAAATACATGAATCTGTTTTCCCTAAAAAAGCGTAGACTCAGAAATGACTTGATGCAGGTCTTTAAGATTCTAAAGGGAATTGACAACATCAAAAGTGACAAAATTTTCACATTAAATGAGAATCAGACAAGAAACAATGGTCTCAAACTGTCCGGAAATCAATTTAATTTTGAAGTGGGTAGAAGCAACTTCGTCAATCGTGTAGTTAATGAATGGAATAAACTTCCTACAGAGGCAGTGCAATATAGTTTAGTTCGAAGATTTGAGAATCATTTAGATAAACACCTAAGCATATACATACATACATATACCAAGTCTTTTTCCCCCTTCCAAGGGAGGTAGCCAAAAAGGGAAAGGCATAAAAACACTCCCACCCATTTCATCCCTAAATACACTCCACACCCCTCCCACCCTTCCTCTCATCTGAGCACCTCCTGGATGACGGGTCATCCCTGCACCCTGCCCACCGCCCTGGATCAGAAGCAGTGTCGCAAGACACAGTACATCCACAGCGAGGCCGCTTCATTTAATCGGCGACCCCCCCTCTCCGTCCCCCTTTGCATATAAGGCGAGGACGGGGAGAAATCCCTTCGGTCTGCGTCAAAATTTACTCACACATACTACCCCCCCCCACCCCCCCCGTCCATTCCTCCTCATGCAGTCACAACATCATCCATATACAACCATTCTCCACTCACCTCTGTCTTCCGTCCTCTCCCTTCCTTCCTCAACAGACATTCCCCTCTTCCCCAAAGCCCCCTTCACCCCATCCATCCACCTCATCCTAGGACGTCCCCTCATGTTCACTCCCTCCACATCTGCCTTCCATACCTCTTTTACTAGTCTTTCTTCACTCATTCTTTCCATGTGTCCAAACCATCCTAATATTCTTTCATCAACCCTATCTCCCAAATCCTTTTTCACCCCTGTTCTCCTCCTCACCTCCTCATTTCTCACTCTATCTAGCCTAGTAACCCCCACCATACTTCTCAGACACCTCATCTCAAACACATTCAAACTCCTTCTCTCTTCTTCTCTTATGTTCCACGTTTCTGCCCCATACAGTGCTGTTGGCACAATCACTCCTTCATACAGTCTCCTCTTCGCATCCATTCCCAAATGTCTATTCCTCATTACACTCTTTAATCCACCAAGGCATTTACTCGCTTCTCTCAATCTACATTCTACCTCCACCTTCACTCCACCTTTTCCTGCTACACTTGCACCCAAGTATCTAAAAATATCCACTTCCTCCAGTCGCTCTCCCTTAATGTTCACTTCCAGTCTACTGCCACTTTCACCCCTTGTACATCTCATCACCTTACTTTTACCCACATTTATCTTTAGCTTTCTTCTATCACATACTCTCCCAAACTCTGCCACCAGCTTCCTCAATCCCTCCTCTGACCCTGCCACAAGCGCAGTGTCGTCCGCAAACAACAGCTGGCTCACCTCCCACTTTTCTCCATTTTCTTTAATCATCTCCAATCCCTGACTCACTACCCTAGCATTCATCTCTCGCACCACCCCATCCATGTATAAGTTGAACAGCCAGGGCGACATAACGCATCCTTGACTATCATTTATTCTATATTATTTGTTTATTTGTTTTATTATGATTTGTCCGTTTATTTGTTATTATTTGCTTGATTCTCATTTATTACTATTTTTCTGCCAATCTATTAATTATTATCTACTATTTACCTGTTTGTTTATGATTTAACTATACCTATACATCTATGTATTTTATTTATTATTTACATTAATATAGTTTTTATTTATTCATTTATTTATTTATCATTATTATGATTTTTTCGCATCCGACCGAGATATGGAACAAAAGGTGTCCTGTCGGCATGCTTCTTCTTTGTAATCCTGTATATGACGTCACCAGCCTCTGCATAAAAAAAGAAAAGAAAAAGAAACTAATGTGACGTTACGTTCTTGAAATCTGCTTATTATGCATCCATTATGTACTCTATTGGTGTAAATTTATGTTTTATATCATAAACTAAACTAAACTTAGATTAACCTAATCTAACTTAAACTGACTTAAGCTAATCAAACCTAACCTAACGTAAACTGATCTAAATTATCCTAAACGAATGCGTTAGAAAACAGATGAGATAATTATAATATCAGCAATATCTTCGTTCTAATTCACATATATTACTTCTTTATGCAAGTTACATGACTTGACGTCAGAGAGAGGTCTTGCAGAAGTGGTAAATTCCTATACAAACAGGACTTCTTTCCAGTGGCATGACGTCACAGCAAACCAGAGATCACCATTCCTAAGTGCAGGTCATACACATTTTTGTGATTTTACTTTTCCTCCCAGGGAACCCGTGGTCACTTAAGGGGGTATCACGGCGAAACATAAAGGAACACAAAGGAATAACAAACAAAAGCAGGCCTACTGGCCCTAACGAGGCTGTTTGTGTTTACTAAACTAAGTTACAGTTAAGAAAACAGGGCAGAAGATGAACTAACACTACTGCTACCACTATCCTATCCAATTGCAATTAAATGCCGGGTTGTCAGATATTTTATTGCAAGGGATGATATTCTATTTGCGGGTTAGGTTCCAAATATTTATCTAAGCGATTTTCAAATATTGTTATTATGTTACTTTCAACGACAGTGGAAGGTAACGAATTCCACACATTAACAACCCGGTTAAAGAATAAGTGCTTACTTTCATTCGAAGAGAATCTTTTACCAATTACTTTAAAACCGTGACGTCTTCTTGTACTTGATTGGTCTAAATATAAGTAGACTTCGACATTGATGCTGTCAAAGCCTTTGAACATTCTAAAATCCTCAATTATATCTCCTGGCATTCTTCTTTTTGAAAGTGAGAATAAGCTTAGACTTTTAAGTCTTTCTTCATACGGCAGATTTCTCAGCCTTGGTATCATTTTAGTCATTCTCCTTTGCACTCTTTCTAGTTTACTAATATCTTTCTGGTAGTATGGGGACCAAAACTGTACACAGTATTCGAGGTGGGGACAGGCCAAGGAATTATAGAGGTTTAGCAATATTTTTGCTGATTTATTTTCGAAGACTCTTCCGATGAAGCCAACCAATATATTTGCTGTTTTAACAACTTCTGAGCAATGTTGACTTGGCTTCAAGTCATTTGATATTAAAACTCCTAGATTTTTTTTCTTTAGTTACTGAATCCAGTATTTCGCCATTCATTTGGTATTGGATGTGATCATTGTTACTTCCAATGTGCATGACTTTACATTTGTTAACGTTAGATTTAATTTGCCGCTTGCTAGCAAAGCTTGATAATCTGTCTAGATCGGATTGCAGAGTTTCTTTTTCTTTGGTGGTTGTTACTTTACCTGTAATTTTTGTGTCATCAGCAAATTTTGATACTTTGCAGAGGAGGCCGTTGTCTAGATCATTTACATATATTAAGAACAAAACAGGTCCCTAAATTAATCCTTGCGGTACGGCACTTTTAACGTCGAGCCAGCTAGAAGAGGCCCCGTTAATTATAACTCTCTGTTTTTGCTCAGAGAGCTAATCTTTAATCCTGTTGTGGATGATGTCAGAAATACTGTGCGTTTTTAATTTGTCAAGCAATCGTTTATGGGGAACTTAATCGAATGCCTTCTGAAAATCTAGATAAACTATATCAACAGATCTACATTCCTCGTATTTGTTAAAGACGCCATGAAAGAAGTCGAGGAGATTAGTTAAACATGAGCGTTTGCTACGGGAGCCATGTTGCGAATCTTTCATAATTTTGTTTTCTTCTAAAAATTTCACTACACTGTCGCGGATGATGGTCTCTAGCAGTTTACACATAATCGCTGCTGTTCCCAATTACAAATCGCAATCCCACTAAAACAACCAAACTTGACATTACAAGAAAGCAGAAGTCATCTTTTCCCTATGAAAGCCACGCCCCCTTCGAAGTGAACCGACACGACACAACGAACTAAAAGACATACTTCCGCTGTATTGCGTTACTATTGTGTAACCTTTGAAGACCTATTAACTCCGTTCTTACCGGATTAAGAGCGATGAAAAACGGGCTTGTAACATCTCGCGCCACAGTGCCAGAACATAGTGCCAAGAAGTTTATATAACATTGAGGTATGACACGTGAGTCCTTGAGCTGAAATGTGGGTGGCTTTTCTCATGGCATTCCGGGTGGAGGTCTGAATCGTACTACACAAGCAGGATGGGCCAATGCTTTTGTGCGTTGTCATGTCCGGTGACCCAAGTAGAATGATATGCACTCACACTTCCAAAGGCACTTCGGAGATGAAGGGTCGGTCTGTTCTTCTTTCGAGCTGGGTATGTGGCAGCTGCACATAACAACCAAATCTATTCTACCCACCACCCCACACCCACACCTCCAACTGCCTCCGGTAGAACCTCTGTATGCCATTCATTTAACGTAATGTGACAAAAAGTGTTTATGTACTTATCTTAACACAAACATCTGTTGCAACCTTAAGCGGAAAGTTGAGAAGACGCCCTACAGTGGCTTAGATTACGAATGTCAATTATTTCATTCAACCAAAGGGAGGTTTCTTAAACTTGAACTGGGGTTCAACTGGGATCTCTCAAGATCCCTACTAATCCCTATAGATAAATAAAATCACCTTCTATTAAATCATAATTTTTGGGAAGGTAGACTGAATTAATATGAAATGAAGATATTAACATATCTTTAATCAACATGCCTTTCTTTAGCTAAGACCACGGGATAGCATCAACTGTTACACATTGTTTAATGTGTTTATCGTTTTCAGTTAATTAACCTCACAGGATATAGTCTACCCATCAACTAAGCATAATAATTTAATGCCTGAAAAAAGTTACAAAGTACCTAACCTGGTCGATTAGGCAAATACTGTATGTCCAAGGACAGGACTATAGCAATGAGAACGGCTCGTGAATTTAACATTTTATACCATTGCTCTCTTTTGACTCTCTTCTTGGAAGCACATTGAAGGCTGAGGGAGTGTAGCATTTCAAGCGGCACTGATATAATGGGTTATTGCAGGTAATGTGATATCAATATATCGTAAAAAGTAAAGACATATGGTTGAGTATATACTTACATATATGCAGAAATTTTCATTGAAATTGTATATATGTGAATAC
>NC_134802.1:39283193-39285693 GCF_046742065.1 Oratosquilla oratoria | reverse complement strand
GACGCCTGGAAAAGAGATACCAAGGATCAAGAGAGTGGTATCCCAGTTGCGTGCACAATCGTGATATCCTCTCATTGATCCCTATGGCTCTATTGTTCCAACACGAGCCTGCGTAGGTCCTCGGGAGGATCCCACAGACTACGTGATGGCTCCCACGTTCCTTCACCTCCTCAAGGACCTTGTAACTCCGAACAAGTTCCTCTGATCTCACCCTACCCACATCGTTACTTCCCGTATGAACAATCGTAACCATGTTCGTCCGTCTTTGCTCCCTGATGGTCTGGGTACAATCGGCGATACCACTGCCCGGTTGACATACAAGCTTGCAACGTCGTTTAGTTTTCCGTTGCAGGATGTCGTCATAGCCTCGCACCATGAAGTCCCCCACCACCAAGAACTCCTGATTTTCAACCACTTCATCCTCCATCAGAGCAAAACGATTGGCTAGAGCCAGCGGATGTTCCGCAGGGCACCCGCTTACCGAACGCGGGCTCGATGAACGAGACCCCACGGAGTGCCACTCGCTCACGGCAGTGGCAGAAGGGGAAGAAGTGGAACGCTCTTTGGGTTGTGGGGAGGATTCACTCTTCTCACAGAGCGCACTCCTGAGAAGACGAATTTCCTCCTCACACATCCTGAGACGGTCCTCCAGGTTCACACAACCTTCACAAGCCATTTCGCTCCTCCTTCAGCAATACAAACGGCAAAGAGAAAATATAAATCAACAAAAGAAACCAAAGCGGTCTCTAAATAAACTAAATACACGAAGGTTACTCTGCTTAACTTATATTATTACTCCTACCTTTGAAGTACAGTAACAGAATACTGTTTTGATTCTAAATTAATAGAGCACTACACTTTATCTTATATATGTAACTGTATAGTGCTATACGCATACAATTACAAAAACACAACACAATCACTTGTCACTATTCGGAGATATAAAATTCACAGGTATTCGCTAGCTGGTGCCTGTGCAGATAACGAGCTCTCTAGCTGAGGTCACGAAACAGTAAATTTTCTTGTGGACATGTCTTGTGAAAGACCAGGGCTAAGTTAGTTTCAACGATCTTCTTAGTCGTTTTACATGCTTTTTATATTCCAGGGGTAGATTAAACACAAATCTACCGAGATCCATGGTATATTAACACTAGTTATGTAAATACAATGGCGAGCTTTTTATTGTTACATAAAATAATTTTCAGTATAATAAACTTACAGGAAAAGGCCCAGAAGTTCAAATATGCTAAAAGTTTTTGAGTTGACAGGGCTTTTATGGTTCGAACTGAGGTGGAACTTGGAGAGGTTAGAGTCAGACCAAAGGACTGACAGAGGGTGTGAGTTACGGGGATCTGGGATAGGTTACAGTCAATTGTTGTCATGTGCTATTTTCCCACTGGGTGGGGGGGTTGCCCAGGTGCGATGAACTCTTCGTTATATGCCATATTATCCAGAGGTTTTTGTCCATGGGCGATGGATTGTTTGTTTAGGAATAGGGTGTCTAATATGTTTGTTTGTATGTTAATGATTGGTATGTGTTGTGAGATGTAAACTTTCTTGAGAATGTAGATTCTTTTTATTATCATTATTGTTACAGCGTTTAACTATTTTTTTTATTGTTAACTAAGTCTTGTCTTGTGGAATTTTTGTTGTGGGATTGACTCATGTGTTTTTGTATGCTGCCCTCACGGGCATGCATTGTAAGCCTCCTGCTATGCGTAGTAGTGGTAACATCAATGTAAGACTTGTTGGATAGAAGTTTACAACCTTCTTCAGGACAGGAGTATTGGTATACCACGTTCACTTGTTCGAGGGTGTTGTAATCATTTGTGAGGCTTTTCCTCATAAAAAGACTAGAGACTGTAGAGTTTTTGTAGTATACAATTATGGCAAATTTTCCATGTGGGTTAATGAATATAGTGTTCCTTGTGATAATGTCTTTTAAGACTCTGTCATCAGTTTTATAAGCCGGTGTCATTTGATTCATAAAGAAGAGTTTGTGTATAGTCTGTGTAGGTTTTTGTTCGTGTTGTGTTTGGGTACGTGTCAGAAACAGGTTGATTTCTTTTATCAATGATAGTATTAGAGCAATTGTTGTTGATGAATATTTGATATAGTCTAGAGATTACTATGTGAAATAAGTCCCAAAAGGAGCAGTTACCAAAGGCACGTCTTAAATATACTCGAATAACACTGAACTTATACATACCGTTGAGGGTATTCATTGGCACTATTCATGCATCATCCTATGTCAGTGTCCTTCCTATACACGGTAGTTTCGTGTCAGTCATTTTGTGAATTTACTAGGACGTCGACGAAGGGGATCTTGCGATTTAGTCTAAGCTCATATGTGAAGTTTAGGACTGAGAAAGATTCTGCTAGTTGGGATTCATTCCTAACTTCCACGAAGATGTCGTCTACATATAAATAGTACATGTCGGGGTCTTGGAGAACTATGTTTTCCAGGCTGCACATATAAAATTCTACAAATGTACAGCCT
>NC_134802.1:39265693-39268193 GCF_046742065.1 Oratosquilla oratoria | reverse complement strand
CCTACCTCTTCCTCCTCTCCTTCGCTTTCTTTTCTCCTCTTCCTCCCCCTCCTTTTCTTTCTCCTTCCCCTCTCGTTTTTATACCCATCCTCGCCATCCTGCCCTTTTCTCATCGTCGCACCAACCAGTAAGAAAACAGACTCATGCCGTCTAGTCAGCCGAACTCGAGACAATACCACCGACTTGCTTAACATGAGTTGACTCATGGGATGCAGTGAGCTGAAGGAGTTGAGTGCTATGAGTGAGACGGTATTAAGTGGGGTCACAGACCTCTCTAGCGTAGGTCAGAGAATAAGTAATGGCACTGCGATCAAGCTACTTGAAACTATTACTTCGCTTCAAATGACTCAGGCTAATGACCTTCATGATAAGAGGGAGCCCCCAGAGAGAGAGAGAGAGAGAGATAGAGATAGAGAGAGAGAGAGAGAGAGAGAGAGAGAGAGAGAGAGAGAGAGAGAGAGAGAGAGAGAGAGAGAGAGAGAGAGAGAGAGAGAGAGAGAGAGTATATGGAGTATATCCCCTATATAGCTCTGTGTGTGTGTGTGTGTGTGTGTGTGTGTGTGTGTGTGTGTGTGTGTGTGTGTGTGTGTGTGTGTGTGTGTGTGTGTGCGTGTGTGTGTGTGTGTGTGTGTGTGTGTGTGTGTGTGTGTGTGTGTGTGTGTGTGTGTGTGTGTGTGTGTGTGTGTGTGTGTGTGTGTGTGTGTGTGTGTGTGTGTGTGTGTGTGTGTGTGTGTGTGTGTGTGTGTGTGTGTGTGTGTGTGTGTGTGTGTGTGTGTGTGTGTGTGTGTGTGTGTGTGCGTGTGCCGAAAACAGCATATCTTATCGACAATAATCAAGTATTTACTACATAATACTGATCACATTAGGTAAACACCAATGGTCGTAGGAAGCACCTTTGGATCCTTGGTTGATATTATCACAGTTACGGAAGGTCGTAATAGCCAAACTCTTGTTGGCAATAGTAGTAACCACAATAGGAGGCAAACTTTAAATCATTTAATCCCACTGAAAGGTGAACCGCGACGCAACTAATATTATAAATATAATTATTGACTCACAATGATTTCCATAGCTAAACTGTTCTATATTTTCATCCCTAAGATATCAGTAATATTGTGCCGCTTTTGATGAATAAAACTACCTGGGCTTTGCCACGACAAGAGCAACAACACCTTTTTAGTCCGACACAGTATTGAAGAGGTTGACACTGTCAGTATTTCCTTGATTAAGAAATTTTCTGACGATATTCTACCGAATTCCGAGCTATGTTAACAATGTGGGCGGGGCTTCTTCATGACGTCATGTCTCAACTCGAGAGGGAACTGTGACGTCACTGAGGGCTCATTCTGGATGTATTACACTTCTGTTCGATGTAAATTGGTCGTAATTGATCATGAGTGATGACACTTCTTCTGCAGGATATTACACCTCATAAAGGAACAAACTCTCCTTATTCTGGATAGAACCGCCTCGTACTGGTACTTAAACATATCTTGAGCCTCTCTCAATTACTCTTTTGGATGGGATTTAGATCTTTTTCATTCAAAAGGCTGCCAGTGTTTTTATGTTGTGGAATGACTAGCCCCCACCCCCACCCCCACCCCACCCGCACCTCCGCAAGAATTAATAATTGGTTCATTTGTCGACCTGGAACTATCTGAAAATAATCATAGCACTTCTTACTCATGTATCAAACCCACGAGGTTTCATTGCGTGTGCACGCGCGTGTGTATGTGTGTGTGTGTGTGTGTGTGTGTGTGTGTGTGTGTGTGTGTGTGTGTGTGTGTGTGTGTGTGTGTGTGTGTGTGTGTGTGTGTGTGTGTGTGTGTGTGTGTGTGTGTGTGTGTGTGTGTGTGTGTGTGTGCCTTTCTGCGTGTGTGTGGGGCTTTAACGAAGATGAAGGATGTAGTAAGTGTAGCCAATCAGATAGGGGTGGTGTACAATGTAAAGTGCAAGAATTTCGAGGCCCATTACATAGGAGAGACAGGTAAGAAGCTGGCGACACGCCTACAAGAACATCGGAGAGTATTGAATAGGAGGAATATGAGTTAGGTGATATTGAGACACTGCGAAGACTAACTACACGAGATGGATTGGTAGAATGCAGGTGTCAAGTACAAAGAGATCGGAGAAGGCGTGGGGCTATTTTTAGAAGCTTAGGCAAATGAACATGCTAGCGTTAGTAGATGCGTCAACTTAAATTACATTTACGAGAACGCTAGGGACAGGCTGGACAGAAGGCATCCAATCCGGCAGTGAAGTGTTGTTATTCCTATAGGTGGTGTAGTACTCTGACATTCTTCCCACCCCTCCTTGAGATGGAATTATTTCTGGGCTTGATCATGTCTTTTTTCTTGTCTCCAGGCCATGTGCCTCCCCTCTTTATTTTATTTTTCTTTTCTTTTTCTTTGGGGGGGGGGCAACGTCCTTCAATACAATGGCTAGTTTTTTTGTGTTTTTTGTCTCTTCGCTTATCTATTGACATTTCATACCCTCTTTC
>NC_134802.1:39235693-39258193 GCF_046742065.1 Oratosquilla oratoria | reverse complement strand
ACTAGATTGTTTCACATATGCAACGCAAGTCTATATGAGATGAATCTTCCAAAACTTAATATGTTCTGTTTGCGTTAACTCATTCGTGGCTACAGTTCCCCCTTTAGCTAAATGAAGTCGGCTGTGCTAACTAAAGTGAATTATCTTAAGTGAAAAATAGGGACAAATGAATGAGATGAGTATGTTACCTAACATGCGTTAGGGAAAATGCTTCAATTGTTCGCAGAGGCGATGACATGTAGCACAGTTAAAAAAAATTGAGATTCAGTTGAAGAAATACTGTTTACCTACTTAGCTGTTAGTACGTATATTCATTCTTCTATTCTTATTTTCTGCATCATGCTGTGCCATTGTAATCCCATGCAGTAGCAGAATTTGTCACTGTGTGCAATTTTCATTCCCAGACGGTGCTGGATGTAGTCTGACATAGTGAGAGATATATTCTGATACTTTGAGTTGTCGATATTGTCCATCACATGAACTAATTCTCAGTGCCAGTTATTAAGTGTGCAATGTAATGGGTTGGCTTCTGTTGGGCTTTGCACGACGTAGACTTACATTCAAGACAAACAATGAATAATGACGTCATGTAGGACAAAGGTAACTATTTCGGTCACAGCTAAGCACTGGCTTAATTCTATATATCTAGAGTCCTTATGTTACCGGAACAGAATTTGTTTGTGTTAGACGAAACAAAATATGTCTAGTGTGCTCTAAAATTAGAGTATTAATCACGGCGCTTGTATGTCATCTCATCCAAGTTAGATCGAATGGCGATAGAAATAACAAGAAATATGAATAATTTTTTAAGCCATGTAGGTGATAGTGTTTTGTTTCCGAATAGCCTGTAGTGTATATAAAATATCATGCCATTTTGTAGTGCGTCTTAAATTTTCGTCAGAGCGGAATATATCCTTACAGTTCTCTGTTGAGTTTTTATCCGTTCTTCCGTTTTCTTATATTGAGCCTTTTGAATGTGCGCTCAAAGGAATGATGTCAGAATGGTGCGTATGTAAATATTAGTGTTTAGTTTCATGCAACGAACGAAGTGCAGAAATCCTTGATTTGCTAAGTTAATTTGTATAATTATCTGAATGATCAGTAGAAAGAAAAGCTGTACCTTTCTGAATGAAAGGTACATGGTATATTTTTCAAGGGATTATTTGACTTATGTAAATGATATGACAGTAGACACAATTGAAACAGATAACACATTATAGTCTAAATAGAAATTTTAGTTTTAATTTCCTAATTTTGACTTATTTAATTCTTCATTGGCCTGAAGACAAGAAAATATCATATAAGATTTGCATGCAGAATTCCTATGCACGTAGAAAAATCCAAGTGAAATTGTACAATCTAATTACTTCTTTAGAAAAGATTCCATCAGTTTCTTGATTTCTCTGGCTGAGCTAGCCAGGAAATTTGAGCCCCTGGGAACAGAGATTAAAAATAACAAGCGTATTGGAGTTGGAGAGAATTCTTGTCAATTTTGGTAATAGATGAGGATAGATTGTCAAGTATAACCAGGATGTAGATACATTGTCTTATCTTGTAGGTGTGAAACACACTCGGAATGGTCAGATCTGTTATATTTTTTAAGAAAAACTGAAGATACGCTGGTCGTAGCCACCTAGCGGCTACTGTATGAACTAACACCTCCACTTGTAAATTCAGTCAGCTGTAGTTAATTAAAGTGCAAATAAAATGTGGGAACATTGACGCTTTAGCATCACTATGGTCCAAAATAAATGCCCAAAAGAATTTAATGTTGTCTCGCAAGAGTTGCTACGCAAAGTCATTACACAGATTTTGGCCCACGATGTATGTGGGGCTTACATGTTTGTCATTATTTACTTCGTCCGTCCATCTCTCCAGTATGTAAAGCCGGCTCCACACTTGTTGCATTTCCACATATTGTATCATCTTTGCATACCACCTAGTGATACGATACGGTGCAACAGGGTATTGTATCCACTTGTTGCGTATCCGCCTGCTGTATACGGATACGCAACAAGTGGGTACAATACCCTGTTGCATCGTATCGTATTACTAGGTGGTACGCAAAGATGATACTATACGTGGAAATGCAACAAGTGTGGACCAGGCTTAACGCAGCAAATATCGACTTAATGTCCCACATTTTGAGCTTTCCTATCACGCCTGGCATTTTTTCCCCCTTATTTTTTCATAGAGCCACACGCGGTTCCTTACCTCTAAGACTCTGGTATTCGTAACTCTGGTCAACTTTGCCTGGTTTGTATCCTTGGAAGCTCTGTCACCATCGTGAGTGCAAGCTGAGTCGAAGATCCTGAGAGCCTTTGGCGCCGCCGCTGCAAAGGCCCCAGGCAGCTGAAATTTCAGTAGACGAGAAACTGATGGTCTGTTCAAGGAACTCGAGTGCCAGTCAGTCCCTTGGAGTACCAAAGTAACTTGTGCTGGCTGTAGCAGGTGGCGATATATTTGCGTACATAAATATACGCAAATTTATAACATTTTTGTATTCACGTATGCGTTTATAAAAACATTATTATATAATCTAGTGCGACTGTATGGCTCTCTTTCTATATATGTGTTTTTTATCTGTACATTCATATTTTCCAAGATATTAAATTTAATATTTGTATTTTTGTCCTGAAAAAAAAAGAACGATGTTGTCTGACTTTGGGTTATAATATTACTAATGTTCATAAGTGTGTGTGTGTGTGTGTGTGTGTGTGTGTGTGTGTGTGTGTGTGTGTGTGTGTGTGTGTGTGTGTGTGTGTGTGTGTGTGTGTGTGTGTGTGTGTGTGTGTGTGTGTGTGTGTGTGTGTGTGTGTGTGTGTGTGTGTGTGTGTGTGTGTGTGTGTGTGGTGTGTGTGTGCGCGTGATTCACCATGGTCTTGGATCACGTGTTGGTCCGCTCTATGGGTAATGCTGTGACCTTACAGGCACACACGCACCCAACTCCACACCCACGAAAGCTGGAGTAACGACTCGCAGCGTAGCGACACTGAAATTATTTCAGCCCTGGCCGAGATTTGAAACCGTACCACCGTAGTGGCAGCCGGGAAGTCTACCACTGTTCCATGAGTTGCGCGTGTGTGTGTGTGTGTGTGTGTGTGTGTGTGTGTGTGTGTGTGTGTGTGTGTGTGTGTGTGTGTGTGTGTGTGTGTGTGTGTACGTGTGTGTGTGTGTTTGTGCGTGTGCTTGTGCGTGTGTGTGTCAATCCGACCGAAAAGGTTAAGATTTGATCCACCACCACCCGACATAAAGTCTTTTGCCTTACCATCATTTCGCTCTCTCTCTCTCTTTTCATCTAGTGTGATTACAGGTCTAGTTTTCAACTGAAACGGTCGCACTGTTAGATATTCCACCACCATCTATTATCTCAGCCATCACCACCTCCACCAACATTTCTAGCACGTCTATCACCTCCATTACCAACAACGTAAACAATTCCGTTGCCACCACAACCAACATCAACTCCATCGCCAATAATACCTCGTTCTCATAATAAGTGTTAAAGAAATACCTCAACATGAGAAAAGAAGTATATGTTCCAAGGGATTAAATTGCAGAATTTAGAGGAATAATACACGAATCTCCATATCACGTCTCCCTTTGGTACTAAACACCCATCTCCAGCATTTAATAAGAATTTTTTTATCAAACACCAATAGAGTGACAAAAAATTTATAACAAAGTCAGTCAGAGGGAAGAGGAAAACATTGAACTATCAACAGACATCAATTTATTACTATCTCTAACTATATGCAAAATTCAAAATTCAGTTATATATAATCATATAATGTAATGACATGAATAATCTAACAAACAAATTTTACATATAAGTATATATATATTTATATATATATACATATACATATACATATATATATATGTACATATATATATGCATATATATATATATATACATGTATATATATACATATGTATATATAAATATATATATATATATATATATATATATATATGCATATATATATATATACAATCATTCCTTTCTGTCAAGTGATACGAACAAGGTCATCTATGGGTCAATATTGGGATGGTGACCAGCGACTCCAGTCATTTGAAGAGCATCCACTGCCAGAAGCGACGAAAGATTGGCTACGGGCCGACATCAGGATAGACAAGCGAATCCAGTCAGCTAGGGGAGTCGAATACGAGACACGTACCCCGACACTGGCACTGGCCTTGAGAAAAGAGGGAAACAACTGCCGCCTCTCAGTTATAACTTATTTTTCCACTGAGTATTCTTTTCATCCCCCTGCTGACCTCAATAATATGCATTTATGCGGAGCGGCATATACAGTAGTTCTTACGTAAATAGCTCGGACGTCGGGAACGATCTTCACAGATGTGCTTCTTTTTCCTCCGACCTCACACCTCCACGTAATCTACGTCACAGCACACTGATCTAAATACAATTACAGTATTATTGATACAATATGATTCAAATGAAAATTCAGATTCTTAACACAATGCAAACACAATTTAATGTTCAATTCAACACAAGGCACACAACTACACACATACACAAATTTTAGAATTGTTACAATACTCACGCAAGGGCGTGACATTGGTGGACATTGATAGGGCATGGCACTGATTAATTATGTGGTTTGCCGCTGCATTCTGGCGCCGTTAATACAATTCGTGTGGAGGCACCGAAAAATATCCAGTAATGTCTTGCTAATTAAATGGAAGATAAAGAAAGGTAAGTAGATTATGCCAGAAGATGTTCACCTATAGCCGGAGCCATAATATTTGTCTTCATCACAAAGGCAGCCGGGTCAAGTGGCAGTCATCTGTGTCAAATGAATCGGCGCGCATTTCGTTCCCATGGGGTGAGCTCGAAGCCGGACAAGCAAATAAGAGAATAAAAACTACTTATATCGCTTTTTTCATTCAAAATACCGACTCCAGAAACTAATAAAAATGTCAGAACAATTTGTCACCAACATATCTCTTAATTGCAATTTATCTAATATATATATATATATATATATATGATGTTGGAGATATGTCTCGAAAGAGAGTTGGTGATAGCAAATACAGTGTTTAGGAAGAAAGTAAAGCATAAGTACACATGGGAGAGGGTGGTGGATGAAAGGGTGATAGGGCTTTAATGGTCAATATAGTGGTAACCAGGAGAACAATAGGAAGAGTTTTGAATGTACATGTTCTAAGGGAGTATTACATAATTTTTTGGTGGAAGGTAAGTTGAGAGAAGAGGATAAATGGAGAAAGAAGAAAAGGACAGAAGGTAGGGAGGTGCTTAAAATAAACTTCTTAAATGAGAAAGAAAATGAGGAGTACAAGGAGAAGCTGAGAGAGGAGTGGGAGGGAGTGAAAGATAAAGTAGAACTAGAAGTGGAGGAGGAATGGGAATGTTTCAAGGAGGGAGTCACAAGGTGTGCAAAGATGGTGTGTGGAACAAGGAGGATGAGGGGAAATAAAAGTAAGGGTAGTGAGTGGAGGAATGATAAAGGAAAGAAGATTGTAGAAGAGAAGAAACGAGCATTCATAGACTGGTTACAAAATAGGACGAGAAAATTATATGAAAACAACAAAGAAAAGAGAAAAGAAGCAAAGCATTAGATAAAGGAGGCAAAGAGGAGAGCAGATGTGAAATGTGTTAAAAGTATGACAGAAATTTTGGAAAATAATAAGATGTTTTGGAAGGAAAAAAAAGAGACGAAGAGAAAGCAAACCAACTCGAGAAGAAAAGGTAAAAGGTGCAGATGATGAGATGATAATGGAAGAGACGGCAGTAAGAGGAAGGTGGGCTAAGTATTTTAGGAAGTTGGTAAATGTGAAGGAGGATAGGAAGGGAAACGTAATTGCAGTAGAAAACGCTAAGAAAATGACAGTGATGTATAAGGAAAATGGAGGAGTAATAAGGAAAGATGAGGTGAAAGCAGTTATTAAAATGACGTCAGCAGGTAAGGCACATGGGTTAGATGGGTGTCATGCAGAGTGTCTAAATAAGGGAGGTACAGTGATGGTGGACTGGCTGTTGAAGTTATTTAATATTTGTTTAAGAGAGGGTAGAGTGCCGGAGGACTGGAGGAGTACCTGTATAGTTCCACTTTACAAGGAAAAGGGGGAAAAGTGTGAGTGTAGTAGTTTCAGAGGGATCAGTTTGTTAATTGTAGTTGGGAAGGCTTATGGGAGGGTCTTGAATGAGAGGATTAGGAGAGGAACAGAGGGAGTAATTGATGAGGAACAGTATGGGTTTAGGACAGGTAAGGGTTGCGTGGATGAGATAATTGTGGTAAGGCAGATATATAAAGCTTTAGGAAAAGGTAAGGATTTTTTTTTTTTGGGGGGGGTCTTTATGGACTTGGAAAAGGCTTATGACAGGGTAGACAGGAAGACACTGATATATGGGATAGGAGGAAAGCTGTTAAGAACAGTTAGAGTTTTTACGAGAGAGAGAAGTGGTTTGAAATAAAGGTGGGACTTCACCATGGATGTGTTATGTTGCCTTAGCTGTTCAATTTATACATGGATGGGGTACGAGAGGTAAATGCAGGGGTAATGGGTTGGGGATTGGAGATGGTTAGAAAATGGAAAAAAGTGGGAGATAAGTCAGTTGTTATTTACTGGGGACACTGCGCTTGTAGCAGGATAAGAAGAGAGATTAAGGAAGTTAGTGGCGGAGTTTGGGAAGGTGTGCTAAACAAGGAAGTTGAAAATAAATGTGGGTAAAAGTAAGGTTATAAGGTGTACAGGGGAAGAGGAAGGCAGCAAATTGGAAGTGAATATTAAGGGAGAGACTGAAGGAAGTGGATAACTTTAGATATTTTGGTGCGAATGTAGCGTGAAAGGGAGGAATTATGGTGGGGGTAGAATGTAGATTGAGAGAAGCAAGTCAATGCCTTGGAGAATTAAAAAGTGTAATAAGAAAAAACATGTGGGAATGGATGCTATGAGGAAATTGTATGAAGGAGTGATTGTATCGACAGCACGATATGGGACAGAAACATAGAACATAAGAAAGGAAGAGAGGAGGAGTTTGAATGTGTTTGAGATGAAATGCCAGAGAAGTATGGTAGGGGTTACTAGGCTGGATAGAGTGAGAAACGAGGAGGTGAGGAGGAGAACGGGGGTGGAAAGGAAGTTGGGAGATATGGTTGATGGAAGAGTATTGTGATGGTTTGAACACATGGAAAGAATGAGTGAAGAAACGTTAGTAAAAGAGGTGTGGAAGGCAGAGATGGAAGGAGTGAAAATGAGGGGGCGACCAAGAATGAGATGGATGTATGGGATAAAAGGGGCACTGGGAAAGAGATGAATGTCAGTGGAGGAAGGAAGGGAGAAGACAGAAGATAGGGTGAGTGGAGAATGGTTGTGTATGAATGACGTTATGATCCATGGAAGGAAGTAGGCGGGGGATGGGTAGTGAGGGAGTGTGAATTATATTCTGACGCAGACCAAAGGGATTTCTCCCCGTCTTCTCTTTTTTGTACCATCATCCGCATGAGTACCAGTGATTACACTGACAAATTTTTATCGATATAGCTGAATAACTTCCGGATGAAGAACAAGCGAAGATGGGTTGGAACTCCTTTATTGCTTATACGTTTCGACCGACTGTCTTCTTCAATAAGCTGTCTTCTACAATCAGTTCGAACCTTACATTCTACACTTGAAGACGGGGACACGGCCAGCGGGATGACCTGTCCGTGTCCCCGTCTTCGAGTGTATAATTGTAAGGTTCGAGCTGTTGAGTAGACAGCAAGTGGGTCTGCCCCACACCTATCATAACTCTAACTTCCTTCCATTTCATTCTTTCCTTACACTAACCCTCCAAACCCCCTCCCCCCTCTCCCCCATCTTACCTATCCTGCCCTGTACTACTACTTGTAGACAGCTTACTGAGGAAGACCGAGTCGGTCGAAACGTATAAGCAATAAAGGAGTTCCAGCCCGTCTTCGCTTGTTCTTCCTCCACCCACATTCTCATATATATATATATATATATATATATATATATATATATACATATATATATATATATATATATATACATATATATATGCAAGGTAACCAATTAAGAGAATAAACAAACGGAGCAGAGCGTTTCGTATATTACTTCTTCAGTGTAATTTACACTGAAGATGTATACGAAAGCGCTCTGATCCGTTTGTTTATTTTCTTAATTGGTTACCTTGCATTTATAAAACACACGTTCCTAGTGTTCTTATTGCATATATATATATATATATATATATATATATATATATATATATATATATATATATATATATATATATATATATATATACACGTGTGTGTTTGTGTGTGTGTGTGTGTGTGTGTGTGTGTGTGTGTGTGTGTGTGTGTGTGTGTGTGTGTGTGTGTGTGTGTGTGTGTGTGTGTGTGTGTGTGTGTGTGTGTGTGTGTGTGTGTGTGTGTGTGTGTGTGTGTGTGTGTGTGTGTGTGTGTGTGTGTGTGTGTGTAATAAAAATATGTGAAAATAGGAATAAATAGATAAAATAAAAGAAAAAGATACATAATGTCGATCATAATAGCAACTAGTCATACAAGGTGCCAGACGTACAATATAGATTAACTAGTCAGATTTGTGGAAATATCACGGATGAGTTGGCCAGTCAAGAAAGGGAGGAATAGGTCAGGAGAACAATCAAGAGGCGAGATCGAAGCTGTAACATTGCGTCAGAACAAAAGATAAACAAGTAATATAAACAAATCATATCAATAAAGCAATAAAACGAGTCGAGCTCAGACCCATACGAGACATTCGTTGTGGGTCAAGTCCTCTGCCGAAATAAAAGAAGATCGCCAACCGTCGCGACAGGCATCGTCCCTTCCTCGGTCTCTGCATTCGAAACACGAGACACAAGCCTTCTCAGCAACCAACTTTCCCAGCAAGAATGTATAATTAATTATTTCTATTCTGGTTAACGAAAGACGATTTCATTCAGCTTGGGGGGCGCTCCACAAACTTTACGACTTGATACACTTAAATACTGTGGTAGACTATATGGAGATTATTCTTGTTAAAGTTAGGTTATTTCCTGAGCTGGAGATTCCTTCCAACTAGACAGAATAATCTGTTCTAGGACTGAAATGGAACGAGCTCAATGATTATGACTAGAATCGACTTGGTATACCCATGAATGGACTTGGTATCCCATGATATTAACTGTGTATTTAAATTCTTGAACGTTGTTGTATACAATCCCACTTAAAAAGAAATAACCTTATTTCAAGAGAGGTACTGCATGGAAAATTTAATAAAAACTAATAAACGAAAATAATATTTGCACAGTATGAAAAATTATAGGCAAGGAGCTTTTGTCTGTGAAAGTTCATAAACACGTGATTTGATCAAGTTGTTAGGCATACACATCACGCACTGGTCAGGGTAGCAATTTACACATTAATTCCTAACGGCCCTTGCATAAAAACTATGGATCAGGGCTGCGCGACTGTACTCTCCCCGTTCGCAAAATCAGTTGGCAGCCCTGCGTTTTGCTTGGAATGACATAATAATATCGGATGCAGAATAGTAAGATTAGATATACTGACAGGCAAACAGGTTAGTGAACAACAAGTAAACTTGTTGATAAATATCAAAACATATTGCTGCAAGAAATTTAACTGTTTGTAATGAGGTTGGATGCAGAATAAAATAACAAAATTAAGTAAACTATATTAACAGATTCACAAACAGGTTGATAATCAGTAAGCAAAGTAGCTGATAAAGACTGTTGAATTTTACTTAGGTATTACCCAAATTACACTGGTCAACAAAATGAGACTTAATGGTGCTTTCTATGCAAAATTCAAATGATCTTTTCTGAATTTGTCTATCAAGCATGGTTTTCCTGTGATATCATAGTTTAATTTATAACAATTGTACGTCTTTTTATTAGCATATCATGTTGATATCAATAATGTACTGGTCTTTAAAGCATAGTGATATTGGAATTTCGGGTAACATAGAAGGGCTCCACTTTCCTTAGTATCGAGTTTCACGTTCAAAATGAATTGGTGAAACCTCTAACAGTGCTCTCCAGTGACTGCACCAATATTTGCAGGAAAAAATGGAAGTGAGAGTCCAAGAAGTGGATTTTTTGGCTCATATTGCACCGCTGGTATTTCACAATGATCTGTGATTCCCAAAAATGTCTTTGAAACCGTTCTTGAATGATAGCCATAAAGCCTCTTCAAGATCAGTAAGTACTTCGTTGAACTTTTGATCTCGCATCAGTCCCCTCATCTGTGGTACTACAAAAATACCTTCCTCGATTTTTGCGTCACTTACTGGGAAATTACTCTGGGGAAAAGGGGGTATGAATTCAACGCTTCAGTGAACAGAACGTGTGGATCTTACGCCTCTAACTATCAGGCCATCTTCGTGAATATCACTTTCCACCTAATTATCTAACCTAACCCGTATTCTAACATAATCACATGATTTTCCTTTGTCCTTGGGAGAGAGCACTCTCGGATATAATCCCTTTCACAAACTATTTCTTATTAGTTCCTATAACCTATTACAAAACATTCTCTCGATCGCCATGCACGATCGATCCATGTGATTTTGTGTGTGTGCGTGTGTGTGTGTGTGTGTGCGTGTGTGTGTGTGTGTGTGTGTGTGTGTGTGTGTGTGTGTGTGTGTGTGTGTGTGTGTGTGTGTGTGTGTGTGTGTGTGTGTGTGTGTGTGTGTGTGTGTGTGTGTGTGTGTGTGTGTGTGTGTGTGTGTGTGTGTGTGTGTGTGTGTGTGTGTAAATCTCCTACCCGATTATCTGTCGTGATGAATATCTCGACTCGGAATCACTACATAGTAAATTCTAACTATTATTCACATATGTATATTCATATGTTTCCGTTAACTTAAATATTTTACACAAAGAAATTGCTTGAACCTACCTGTCGTGATGAATATCTCGACTCAGAATGCCCATACCGAAACGTTATACATAGTATGGCTAGCAAACGTATTCGCATCTCTGGACAAAGGGCAAGTCTTACAATTCATAATACAAGTCAAGGCTTTTTTACTTCGTTTCGTGATGGAATATTTATTTGCTCAAAATCCTAATATATATATATTTCTCTAATAGAATCCTGAACTAGAGGGAGGGAATTTTTCTCCTAAATTTAAGGTTCCTAATCGATTATTACATACGAATACGTCCTCATGACGTCATGGAGGGGTGGAGTTAGAGCTGTGTGGTCCACCATACCCATACGTGACTTAGTCACGTAAAAGCAAAAAACAATACTTAATTAAATCATTAGCCTTACAGAGTACTAATGACATTCTTCTCTCCTTGAACCAGTGATCGCTTTGGCCACACTTTCTTTATATAGTGATTTTTTTCTTTTTTTATCCCGATTAAACTACTCGCACAAGAAGCAACAAAACTTATTGTATTCCAGCTGCATCCCAAGTTAAATTGCACAACCTCTAGGTCAGTACAGATATTCCATTTAAACTCCCCATACTTATTTTTCCAACAGATCTATCAGAATCTCGTATGTTTCTTTCATGTTAACTGCATGAGGCAGAGGAAGAAGGAAACTTATTTCCACTATATCCAGAGAGCCAATAAGGTCAACCAGGTCCGAGCTGCTGTTTTTTTTTTTTTTTCACAAAAAAAAAAAAACTCTAGAATATCTCTAGGGTGGACAATGCTGCAGACTTTTTTATGGTTGCCTGGAAATGGCACATTTGTGACCTTACCTCTAAAAAATTTCTTAGCATATTTGACAAAATAAGGAATATTTACCCAACTTCAATCGCTGACTGTTTTTTACCTATTTGTAATTTACCAAAGATGTATACTACATGAATTGTTGAATGCTTGGGTATTCTGTATCTGCTTTCAAAATTATCAGATGATGATATGCCTTACCTAGGTAACTATGACAAGTTGATGGGAGCATGTAGTTTGAAAAAAAAAAAAAATTCATCACATAGTGTTAGCTAAACACCACCTGAGACCATAAAATATCAGATTTATGTGCATAGTTACTATTTTGAATATGTAGTAGAAGAACATGTTATCCCTACCCCTAAATCAGAAAATTATGAGGAATGGGAATGATGATCAAAGTTGTGCTTCTGGGGTACTGAAATTAAAAACAATTGCCATTGTATTTGTTTTAATCAGCAGCGTGAGCAAATATATACTTAACTGGTGTTTTAATTAGTTGCAGTTGATACTTTAGGGTCTATATGGGGCGCCCCTACGGACCAGAGCAACACATAATTTTGTCTATGATAGAGGAAAAAATCTGTTCATAGAGAAATGATGACACTTTTATACTACGACTGTCCCTCCGCTATGCTGTCCCCCAACCCCTTGTTGCTGTCCTGTACCATTTCTCTGAGTATTCTTTTTCTGTGATGGGGGAATTCCCTGTGGTGGGGGAAAAGAATACTGCCCCCAAGTATTTCCACTTGGATCGTAAGAGGCGAGGAGAAAGGGACGGGGATTGGGACTAGGCATCCTTCTCCTTGTAGCCCCACAGGGAACATTCCTAAACAAAAAAGAGAAGGCATAAGAGGGTCTGGAAGTTCTCGGACCAGCACCCTAAGGTTTGGGTCTTTTAATGTACGTGGATGTGGTACAGATGAGGGTAAAAGGAAAGAGATAGGTAGTATGTTTGTGAGAAGAAAGATGGATGTGTTGGCTTTGAGTGAATCTAAGTTGAAAGGGAAGGGTGAGTGTAAGTTTGGGAGTGTAAGTGGGAGGTTATCAGGAGTGAAGAGAGGGCGAGGGAGGGAAGGGGTGGCTATTCTAGTAAGTGAAGAGATAAGTAAACGGGTAGTGGAGTGGAAGGAGGTTTCCTCAAGGATAATGTGGATGAAGACGAAACTGGGGAAGGAGATGTGGGTCTTTGTAAGTGCATATGGGCCTGGCAGTGAGAAGAGTGTAGAAGAAAGGGAGGCCTTTTGGATAGATTTAAATGAGTGCATAGAGGATTTAGGAAGAAATGCCAATGTAATAGTACTGGGAGACCTTAATGCTAGGGTAGGAAAGGATCCAATCGATGGAGTGGTTGGGAAATGTGGAGTTCCAGGAAAGAATCGTAGTGGAGGGTTGATGGTGGAAATGTGTCTAGAAAGAGAGTTGATGATAGCAAATACAGTGTTTCGGAAGAAAGTCAAGCATAAGTACACATGGGAGAGGGTGGTGAATGGAAGGGTGGTAGATAGAGCGCTAATGGATTATGTAGGGGTAAATAGGATTATGATAGGAAGAGTTAGGGATGTACATGTGCTAAGGGGAGAGGGTGGGGGAATATTTGATCATTTTTTGGTGGAAGGTAAGTTGAGAGTGGAGGATAGATGGAGAAAGAGGAAAGGGACAAAAGGTAGGGAGGTGCTTAGAATGAACTCTTTGAATGAAAAGGAAAAGGAGAAGGAGTACGGAAAGAAGATGAAGGAGGAGTGGGAGGGAGTAAAGGATAGAGTAGAGCTGGGTGTGGAGGAGGAATGGGGATGGTTCAAGGAGGGAGTCATAAAGTGTGCAAGGATGGTGTGTGGAAAAAGAAGGACAGGGGGAAATAGAAGAAAGGGTAGTGAATGGTGGGAAGAGGAAACAAAGAAGGTTGTAGAAGAGAAGAAGCGAGCTTTCACAGATTGGTTACAAAATAGGACGAGGGAGTCATATGAGAGGTACAAAAAAAAAAGAGAAGCAAAGCAAAAGGTAAATGTTGCAAAGAGGAGAGCACATGTGAAATGGGGTAGGAGTATGACAGAAAATTTTGAAAGTAATAAAAAGATGTTTTGGAAAGAAATTAAGAGAGGAAGAGGAGGCGAATCAAGTAGAGAAGAAAAGGTAAAAGGTGTAGATGGAGAGATGATAATGGAAGAGAAGGCAGTAAGGGGAAGATGGGCAGAATATTTTAGGAAGTTGCTAAATGTGAAGGAGGATAGGGAGGGAAAGATAGCTGCAGTGGGAAATGCTAAGAAAATGACCGTGATGAGTGAGGAAAATGGAGGAGAAATAAGGAAGGATGAGGTGAAGGCAGTTGTTAAGATTATGAAAGCAGGTAAGGCACCTGGTCTGGATGGATGCCATGCAGAATGCCTGAAAAAGGGAGGTACAGTGATGGTGGACTGGTTGGTGAGGTTATTTAATGTTTGCTGGAGAGAGGGTAGAGTGCCGGAGGACTAGAGGAGTGCCTGTATAGTTGCTCTTTACAAGGGAAAATGGAACAAGTGTGAATGTAGTAGTTTCAGAGGGATTAGCTTGTTAAGTGTAGTTGGGAAGGCTTATGGGAGGATCTTGAGTGAGAGGATTAGGAGAGGAACAGAAGGAGTAATTGGTGAGGAACAGTGTGGATTTAGGACAGGTAGAGGTTATGTAGATCAGATTTTTGTGGTAAGACAGATATGTGAGAAAGCTATAGGAAAGGGGAAGGATGTTTTTTGGTCTTTTATGGATCTGGAAAAGGCTTATGATAGGGTAGACAGATAGGCACTGTGGGAGGTTATGCAGATATACGGGATAGGAGGAAAGCTTCTCGGAGGAGCTCTCAAGAGTTTTTATGAGAGTAGTAGAGCTTGTGTCAGGATTGGAAATGGAGAGAGTGAGTGGTTCGAGGTAAAGGTGGGACTTCGTCAAGGATGCGTTATGTCGCCCTGGCTGTTCAACTTTTACATGGATGGGGTGGTGCGAGAGGTAAATGCAAGGATAGTGGGCAGGAGATTGGAGATGATTAAAGAAATTGGAGAAAAGTGGGAGGTGAGCCAGTTGTTGTTTGCGGACGACACTGCGCTTGTGGCAGGATTGGAGGAGGGATTGAGGAAGTTGGTGGCAGAGTTTGGGAGATTATGTGATAGAAAAAAGCTAAAGATAAATGTGGGTAAAAGTAAGGTTATGAGATGTACAGCTGCACAGAAAAACTATCGTTAGTAAATCACGCTAATCATTTTGACACAAGACAACGAAACTATTTGAGACAAGTTGAAGTCTCCGTCGGAGATAAGATTATAATGTCATAGTGAATCCATATGAACTCCGGAACTATTATTCGATTCATATTCATTCAGAAAGAAATTCGAACAATTCGAACACCAGAAATACCAACCCTTCGGTATCATAAGGTTATGTTCATTAGCGAATGTTTCGACACCCCTACTAACGATAGTTTTCTGTGTAGCTGTACAAGGGGTGAAAGTGGCAGTAGACTGGAAGTGAGCATTAAGGGAGAGCGACTGGAGGAAGTGGATAGTTTTAGATACTTGGGTGCAAATGTGGCAGGAAAAGGTGGAGTGAAGGTGGAGGTAGAATGTAGATTGAGAGAAGCGAGTAAATGCCTTGGTGGATTAAAGAGTGTAATGAGGAATAGACATTTGAGAATGGATGCTAAGAGGAGACTATATGAAGGAGTGATTGTGCCAACAGCACTGTATGGGGCGGAAACATGAAACATAAAAGAGGAAGACAGAAGGAGTTTGACTGTGTTTGAGATGAGGTGTTTGAGAAGTATGATGGGGGTTACTAGGCTAGATAGAGTGAGAAATGAGGAGGTGAGGAGGAGAATAGGGGTGGAAAAGGAGCTGGGAGATAAGGTTGATGAAAGAATATTGGGATGGTTTGGACACATGGAAAGAATGAGTAAAGAAAAACTAGTAAAAGAGGTATGGAAGGCAGATGTGGAGGGAGTGAACATGAGGGGACGTCCTAGGATGAGGTGGATGGATGGGGTGAAGGGGGCTTTGGGGAAGAGGGGAATGTCTGTTGAGGAAGGACGGGAGAGGACAGAAGACAGGGGTGAATGGAGAATGGTTGTATATGGATGATGTTGTGATTGCATGAGGTGGAATGGGCGGGGGGTGGGGGGTGAGGTAGTATGTGTGAGCAAAATTTGACGTAGCCCGAAGGGATTTCTTCCCGTCCTCTCCTTTTATGCAATGGGGGGACGGAGAGGGGGGGTCGCCGATTTAATGAAGCGGCCTCGCTGTGGATGTGCTGTGTCTTGCGACACTGCTTCTGACCCAGGGCAGTGGACAAGGTGCAGGGATGACTCGTCATCCAGGAGGTGCTCAGATAAGAGGGAGGGTGGAGGGGGTGTGGAGTGTATTCAGGGATGGAATGGGTGGAAATGATTTTATGCCTTTCCCTTTTTGGCTACCTCCCTTGTAAGGGGGAAAAAGCCTTAGTATATGTATGTATGTATGTATGAAGAGTAGAGGTATATCTAAATTAGGAAAACTAATAAAACATTCAATTGTGTTTAGTTCCATTTTTGTAATACTTAGTATTATTTGATACCTAATTTTACATAAAGTGTCCATTCTAAATCATAAAAATAAGCAGTCAGATCTTTGATAATTTCAAACCAAAATGACACGACTAGGACTAACATTGTGTTTATTCATGTAATGAGAATAATTAGATTGTAATCCACCTGTATATCATTAATTTATATGATTCTGTAAATATTCACTATAACTGAAAATTACATAGTTATGGTTTAAAAAAAAAAGTACTTCATGGCAGTATACAATAGAAAATAAGATCAAAATTATATTACTCAGCCAGCTGTAGAAAAAAACGAAAAGGAAATCTTCTTAATCAAAATAAGTTATATACTCAGCTGAACACGGAGATCAATTTCATAAATATTTATTGTTTTGACAATACCTTACTATCACCATGAAACAATAGATACATAAGTAGAAATCCATATTAAGAACTACTTTACTGGTTACCCAATTCTAATATATGTAAGTGAATTCATTCTGTGTCAGAAGAATTATTGTCTAAAGGTGCAATTTCACATTTTGTTTTGCTGCCAGTGCACCAACACCCAGTACTGTATAGTATCCCTTGCTACAGTCTTTCTTGTATTTACAAGAGAGCCTGACCCATCTCCACCGGCCAAAGGGTGGTTAGAGACATCACAGGCATAAATGATCTTTCCTTCTGAATCCAGCTAAATTCACTGTAAATGGGAATATCTGGTTTAGCCAAATGTACCTGCTTCTCAGTCAAAACTGCTAGAGCTGACTGCAAGGCATGCTGGTGGAAAGTGGCAGCATTTTGAGCATCACATATTTGTTGTTCAGTAGCTTCGTGTCTCGAACCTAGGCAAGATTTATCTCATTCTCCATTATTACCTGCTTACATTGGGCAGCAACTCCCAATCTCTTGATTTGCCTCATAAGCTAATCAGAGACAATGTCGTGATGGGTCTCTCCATAGTCTGTCAGATCATGAATATTCAATTTACAGCTTGATAGAAGCCAAATCTATTTGCTGGTAAAGTATGGGTAACGTCTCATATCCCTTCCACTGAGGTTGTGTATGAAAGGGAGACCAAGGCAAAGTGTATCACTCAAGGACTAAGCAACCAGATGAATTGGCAGATAGCTGATGGAGTAATTGTTGAGATATCAACAAAGCACATACCATCAACTGACACCAATGTAATGGAATAAAAAAATATATATAGGATATGTGTATATATATATATATATATATATATATATGTGTGTGTGTGTGTGTGTGTGTGTGTGTGTGTGTGTGTGTGTGTGTGTGTGTGTGTGTGTGTGTGTGTGTGTGTGTGTGTGTGTGTGTGTGTGTGTGTGTGTGTGTGTGTGTGTGTGTGTGTGTGTGTGTGTGTGTGTGTGTATATGTGTGTGTGTGTGTGTGTGTGTGTGTGTGTGTGTGTGTGTGTGTACTTATATATATATATATATATATATATATATATATATATATATATATATATATGTATATATGTATGCATATATATATGTATATATATGTATATATATAACTTAAACGCAAAATACTTAGCAAACAAAGACAGATGGTCTAAGGTATGATTTCTATGTTGAAAAATTCAGATTGGATAGAAAGTAAATATAGAGACAAGTTAAAAGTTTCTCAGGCTACTAAGTTAATAGCATTTGCACTATTGGTATACAACAGTGACGAGATGACTGCAGAAAAGCTATAAAGGGATCTAAAGAAACAATGGACTTGGGTGAGATTTATTATCTTTTACAAGGTTATCAAGAAAGTAAAGCAATTAGTCCATATGTCATGACATTAGGAATGCAACAACAGAAAGAAACTAGGAACTCTAGGAGTGATTACAGAAACAGAGGATCTGAACATAGAGTTAGAAGCACTTCAAGGAATGCTAGACTTGAGTACCATAATTGTAACCAATGGGGGCATAAAGCACGAGAGTGTTATTATGAGATTATTTGTAGGAACTGCAAATATGAGGGTCATGATGAGTATCATTGTAGAAACCCATCTTTCTGTTTGTATCACAATAGAGTAGGACATAGAACACAGGATTGTAGAGCAATGCCAAATTTTCGTATTCACCCAGAAACAAAAGGGAAACCCCAGACACAAATTAAAACAACACTACAGAGCTAACCCTAGAGCAACAAATAATGTACTGGACAGTGATGAGAAAGAAAACATCAACACAAAAGAAAATTTTAATTTTACTATAACAACTGGAAAGACATCTGTAGGACCCATCACTTCGGGAAAAGTATTCAATAGACCTATTCAAATATTTGTTGATACAGAATCTGTAGTAAATGTTATAACCACCTAGGTTTTAACTAATTGAATGTAGAAGTGAAAATCTTGGAACCAATCCATTACTCATTCCAAGGAGTAACAGGAAGTCAGTTAAAAACGTTAGGTAATACTGAATTAGCTGTTATTTTGTATAAAAATGAGCGCTTGCACATTCTGGTGATAGTTGTAGAAGAATCCGTTTTTCCAGGAGATTTATTGATAGGATGTGCAAATACGAGAAAAGAGGGCATCATTATATGTCCAGCTGAGTTAGGAATCTTTGTGTAATTACAATTAATCACATTTTTAAATCAACCAGACTTAGAACCACTATTTGTGATAAGAGAACCTATTGAGATAAATGGGGAAGATAACAATACTAGACTGGATAGTAGCGGGGCAGAGCGTTCTAGTCAAGAAGAGATAATATAAAAGGAAGAAAAAGGCATACATAGTAAACACAACACAGATGTTCAAGAAATCCCAGATATTAATCAGAATACATCAACTCGAAATGAAGCTTTACTAACTGTGGAAAGTGGCGAAATAAAGTCGACATTATTGCACTTCAGGGCAATTAACAGGATAGAAGCTCATTTAAAAGGAGTCACTCAGCACTCTGAAATTTAACCATCTCAGAATCAATTAGGATTCAGTGTTTGAAATTGGACTCGGGGATTTATAAGACACACAAGAACTAGGTAGAAATATTAGTGATTAGTACTTTGAATAAAGACATAGTCATCAGAAAAGGTACACAAGTAGAATGTTTTCAAGTCTGTCCAATACCCATTAAGACAGACAGATTTGGAAGAGAAATATAAAAGTCAACTAGAGCCAACTTGTTGTCCTGACTTAGAATCAAGTTTAACTGTATTGCTAGTGAGGCACAATAAAACAATTGCTCTGCCGGGTGACGCCTTGGACAAAACAACTGTTTCAAAACATTATATCAAATTAAAATCAAGGACCTAACCTATATATATATATATATATATATATATATATATATATATATATATATATATATATATATATATATACCTGCCTACAGATTACCATATTCCAAACTAGACATTGTAGATAAATTGGTCACTAAAATGTTGCCGCAGGATATCATAGAACCTAGTCAATGTGAGTGGAACTTCTCATTGATTGTGGTGTCAAAATCAGATAGTCATACGTCCAGTTATTGACTATAGCAAATTGAATAAATAGACAATACCTGATCGACTACCGTTATCGATAATAATAGATATACATCGTAGTTTGGAAACCAAGAATCGGCATTTTAGCACTATAAATGTCAAATCAGCGTTTTGTCAAATTGTGTTGTTTACTTAGAAGATGTTAGATAAGGTACCTGAGTGTGATCCGATTTTCAGTGAGGATGAAGAAAGTGAACTATTATCAGCATTTGTAAGGTAGAAGTAGTCAAACAAATTGAAAAACTTGAGGCTACAAAATTCCCGGGTGGAGATGAAAAAGTCCGAGTATAAATTTGAAATCTGCGACTAGTTAACAGAAATATTTAATAAGTCGGTAGACACTGGTTTCGTGCCTATTGCTTGGGGGGCAGGCAAACGTTGTTCATGTTTTCAAAAACGGAGATAAATCGTCTATATGCAACTACAGGCCAATAAGTTTAACAACAGTTATAGGTAAAATATTTAAATCAATAATAGTTAATAGAATCAGAGATCACTTCGAGAGATATCATTTGATTTGTGACTCACAGCATGGTTTATTCAAGGTAAGTCATGTGTGGCTACTCTTCTATCGTTTTACATTAAAGTATATAAGGCGTCAGACAACAATGATATTATTTACCTTGACTTTAGTCAAGCGTTTGGCAAGGTACCCCATCAAAGCCCATGGCATAGGAGAAAAAATGTTTGAATAGATTAGAGTTTAGATCATTGACAGGAAACAGCGGGTCACTATAAATGGTGTAAAATCTAAATCAGGGAGTGTTTCTAGTTGAGTACCCAGGGTTCGGTTTTAGGTCACTTATTGTTTATCATGTACATAAACGACTTGGAGAATGGGATTAATAGTGATGTTAGTAAGTTTGCGGACGACACTAAAATAGGACGCCTAATTAGGTCAGGAGACGACGCCGAGATTCTGCAGGAAGACCTTAACAAATTGTTCACATGGTCGGTGAAATAGCAAATAGACTTCAATAACCCAAAGTGTAGCTTAGATAATACGTTTTTTAGAGAAAACTGAGTGCGAGAGAGACTTGGAAATTCTAGTGATTCCTGGGCTTATATCTAGGAAACAGTGCATTAGCACCAGGAATAAAGCTAATAGAGCATTAGGTTACATTGCTAGGGCGATTACGAATAGAAGTAAAGAGGTGGTTATCAAACTCTATCTAGCTTTACTTAAATCCAGCCTTGACTATGCGGTACAGTTTTGGTCTCCATGATATTGAATGGACATCAGTTCACTAGAATCAGTACAGAGGAGAATGACCTTATAAAGAGAGGTTTAGGCACCTTAACTTACACTCTCTAGAAAAAACACAGAGTACGGGGTGATCTAATAGAGGTGTTCAAGTGAATCAAAGGCGTGACGCAAACAAGGTCATCATATGAAGACAACAGGGTAGGACTCGCAGTAACGGATTTAAATTGGATAAATTTAGATCTAAGAAGGAAATAGGCAAGAACTGATTTACTAATAGGGTGGTCAACGAATGGAATAGACTTTGTAATCATGTAGTGAGCGCTGAAACTATCGGTTGTTTTAAGAAACTGTTAGACAATTTTATGGAGTGGTAATGGATATGAAATTGCCTTGTGTGGGCCTTATGGTCTCTTGTAGTGTCTTTTATTATTTTATTCTTATCCTCTTAACATTTTCGAGATTATAGAGCATTTTCTACAACAACGGTGCACTACGCGTTCAAACGAATGCCATTTGGGCTATGTAACAGTCCTTTAACTTATATGAGATTAATGAATACAGTAATAGGTGGGTTGTTAGGAAATACAGCCAGTGTATTTCTAGATGATATTCTAATAGTTACCCAAACAGCAACTGAACATTTTAATAAAAATAGATTTGGTATTCTCAAGACTAGTTGAGGTAGGGTTGAAAGTGAAATTTGACAAATGTAAGTTTTTACATTACATAAGTGTTACTTATTTGGGACATTAGATAGACATGGACTTAATACAGTAGAAGCAGAAAAGAATTACCCAGTACTGAACATAGTAGAAAAAGTTAGAAGTTTCTTAGGATTGACAGGGTATTATAGGAAGTTTATTAAGGGATATGCAGACAAAGCTAATCCATTAAGTTCTTTGTTAAGGAAAGATTCATTGTTCATTTGGGGACCTCCATAACAACAAACTCTTGACAAATTGAAAGATAAACTTACTAGTTCTCCAGTTCTCAATTTCCTAATTATGATAAAGAGTTCATTATTTGTACTGATGCGTCAGATGTAGGATTAGGAGACATACTGATGCAAGAGAGAGATGGAAAATTGAAACCGATACCTTTCACATCGAGACTTTGTAATAGTGCAAAAAGAATCTGTTTCATTACAGAAAGAGAAATATTAGCAGTGATATATTCACTGGAGAGTTTTAGAGATATGATACTGGGATATCCAGAGTGTGGAATGATCATACAGCTATTCAGAGCATATTCAAACATAAGAATCTTAGAGGCAGATTAGCCAGGCGATTTACTACACTTCAGTGTTTCGAGGTTAAGTTTGAATACATTCCAGATTGGAAGAACGTTGCAGCAGATGAGTTGATCACTTTTATCTGCAGTATAAATGATCTTGTAACATGAGATGAGGAATTGATAATAAGGGAACAAAGAAAAGATCAGATTTGGGAAAAAGTAGCCCACGAGGTATTCCTCTCAAACTACCAAAGGGATATAAAACAGAGGAATTTTATTTGAGCAATGGACTTTAG
>NC_134802.1:39228193-39230693 GCF_046742065.1 Oratosquilla oratoria | reverse complement strand
AACAATGAATCTTTCCTTAAAGAACTTAATGGATTAGCTTTGTCAGCATATCCTTTAATAAACTTACATAAGAATATAAGAATGAAGGAGACTGCAAGAGACCATAAGGCCTACACTAGGCAGCTCCGTATCCATCACCACCTGTCATCCCCATCCATAAAGTTGTCTAATCGCTTCTTAAAACAACTGAGAGTTTCAGCGCTTACTACATGGTTACTAAGTCTATTACATTCGTCGACCACCCTATTAGTAAACCAAGTCTTGCCTATTTCCTTCTTAAATCTAAATTTGTCCAGTTTAAAACCATTATTACGAGTTCTGCCCTGTTGTTTTAATATGATAACCTTGTTTGCATCACCCTTATTAAAGCCTTTGGTCCACTTGAACACCTCTATTGGATCACCCCGCACTCTGCGTCTTTCCAGAGAGTGTAAGTTAAGGTGCCTAAGCCTCTCTTCGTAAGCCAAATTTCTAAGTCCATGTATAATTCTATAGGACGGAGATCAAAACTGTACCGCATATTCAAGGATGGTGACCCGCTGTTTTCTGTTACTAATCGAAGATTTAATCCATTCTAACACTTTTCCTCCTATGCCATGGGCTTTGATTTTATTTAGTAGTCTCTGGTGTGGCACGTTGTCCAACGCTTTGCTAAAGTCAAGGTAAATGACATCGTAATTATCATTGTTATCTGACGCCTTATATACTTTAGTGTAAAAGGATAGAAGATTAGTCACGCATGACTTACCCTTGGAGAAACAATGATGTGTATCGCGAATTAAATTATGTCTTTTGATGTGTTCTCGGAGTCTATTTACTATTACTGATTCAAGCATTTTTCCTATAACCGATGTCAAACTGATAGGCCTGTAGTTACATATAGACGATCTATCTCCCTTCTTAAAAACAGGAACAACGTTTATCTGTCTCCAAGCAATAGGCACAAAACCAGTGTCTACCGATTTATTAAATATTTTAGTTATTTGGTCGCAGATTTCAAATTTACACTCCTTAAGCATTCTCGAAAAAAAATTCGTCTGGACCCGGGGATTTTATAGCTTTAAGTCTTTCAATCACCTTGACTACTTCTTTACTAATGCTGATATTAGATAGACTACTTTCTTTATCCCCTCTGAAAATTGGATCGCAGTCAGGTACTTTATCTAACCTCTCATTAGTAAACACCGAAAGGAAATAATTGTTGAACTCCTCACTCATTTTTTCCTCCGATTCTATCATGACATTTTCATCGTTTTTAATTGGTCCTATTCTTTTTTTATTTTTTGTACCATAGAGATGAAAGAAACCTTTTGGGTTGGATCTTGCTTGACTGGCAACCTTAATTTCATAATTACGTTTCGCTGTACGTGTATTCTTTTTAACCAGCTTTGCCATTTCGTTATATCTAGATCTAAGGTGTGTTTCCCCGTTTTTTATTTCTACGTAAAGTCCTCTTTTCATTCCGATCTCATGGTTCAATCTCTCCGTCATCTACTTGGGAGTATTACTATTTTTCCGTATTGACCTTCAGGGGGATAAATGTATTTTGTGCATTAATAATTAGATCAGTTAGATTGCTATACATTTCATCCAAATCGCTGACCTGTCTGTTGAGCCCCCGCCCCCAAGTGACCTGACCCAAGGTATGCATATTACCCTCCGTGACCCGACCTCTGGTCATGACCTGACCCCTGGTCATGTACCTAGACCTGTACTCGGTCAATCCCAAGAAACTTCTAACTTTTTCTATACTGCTCAATACTGGATACTTCTTTACTGCTTCTACCTTTGAATTCACTGTAGGTAGTAAGTCTATGTCTATCTATCTTATGTCCTAAATAAATGACTGTTTCACTTTCAACCCTGCTTCAACTAGTCTTGAGAATATCAAATCTATTTTATTAAAGTGCTCAGTTGTTGTTTGGGAAACTATTAGAATATCATCTAGAAATACACTGGCTGTGTTTCCTAACAACCCACCTAGTACTGTATTCATTAATCTCATATAAGTCAATGGCATTCGTTTAAATGCGCAGTGAGCCGTTGTTGTAAAAAATGCTATATAATCTCGAAAATGTTAAGAACATATGAATAAAGGACACTACAAGAGACCATAAGGGCTACACTAGGTAGTTTCATGTCCATTACTACCCGTCATCCCCACTCCATAAAGTTGTCTAACCGTTTCTTAAAACAACCGATAGTTTCAGCGCTCCTTACACGGTTACCATGTCTATTCCATTCGTTGACAACCCTATTGATAAACCAATTCTTTGCCTTTTTCCTTCTTAAATCTAAATTTACCTAACTTAAATGTAGTACTGCGAGTCCTGCCCTGTTGTCTTAATATGATGACTTTACTTTTGATCCACTTGAACACCTCTATTAAATCACACCGTACTCTGTCCTGATTCTAGTGAACTGATGTCCATTCATTATTATGGAGACCAAAACTGTACCGCATAGTCAAGGATGGGTTTAAATAAAGCTTGACAGAGTT
>NC_134802.1:39215693-39220693 GCF_046742065.1 Oratosquilla oratoria | reverse complement strand
AAACACAGCACATCCAGAGCAAGGTCGTTTCATTTAATCGGTGACCTCTCCTCCCCGTCCCCTCATGCAGAAATGTAGAAGACGGGGAGAAATCCCTTCGGGCTGACGTTGGTTAGCTAGTATTTCTAGATAGTGGATCTGCTGCAACATTCTTTCTACCCGAAATATATTCAAACTTAACCTTATAACAATGAAGTGTAGTAAACTACCTGCCTCTAAGTCTATGACTTGAATAAGTTATCTCTTCGGAGGCATGGGGCCTACCGACTAAAATTGTGAATGACAATCGTAATTAATAAAGAAAGTGGTAAAAGGAAAATAGAAAATGAGATACGTATTAAACGAAAGTAGTCACAAAAGAAAGACGGCATATAGGGGTTGCAACAGGATGGTGTCAGACGGGTAAACAGAGGGTGGCAACGGTGGAATTCAAACCCACGCCATAGAAGAGATAACTTATTCGAGTCATAGACTTAGAATCTGCATATTACACAGTCAAGCTTCTACTTCTTACTATATTTTCTGTATGGGGATATTGAAATGTTTAAAAAAAATTCTTTTCTTTCTTGAATACCGGCTACACTTGGTTATCTAAGGTACACCAAGGGCACTCCCTTCGGGAACACTGAACTTAGGTCCTATGTCAGTTCTGCGTGACGTCATGATTTCTTTAGTCTAATGATTTTATAATTTTATGTTTATTAACCTTCCCTAAAGGCGTGATCTTATAATCGTGAACCAATTGAACTTTTTCCTCCTCCACCCTTTCTCCAATCAGATCCGCCGTTACAAGTCCGCATGCAATATTGTTTACTCAACAATCTTGAATCATTCCACATTCACTTAGATTACATAAGAAAAAATAAAACACGTCATACAGCATTGAAATCGGTCCCCAGGCATTTGTTTATAAACACAACACAGAGAGCAGTTATACAATTCCTCGCCTTTTCACCTTTGTCTGTGTTTATAAACTTCGTAACCCATAAAATGCAACCCTCGCCTTCTACCTCACTTGTCTACCTACAGTATATCTACAAGCCTCTTACAGGGCTAGGCCACGCTACCACTTGGTCGTCCCGACCAACCATTTTCTACTACCCTCATAGAATATATGTGTGTGTGTGTGTGTGTGTGTGTGTGTGTGTGTGTGTGTGTGTGTGTGTGTGTGTGTGTGTGTGTGTGTGTGTGTGTGTGTGTGTGTGTGTGTGTGTGTGTGTGTATTCACTTGGTCTTTGGATCACGTGTTGGACTCGTGATCGACAGCTATTTCCCTCCTGGAAGAGAGCTCAGAGCTCGTAGGTCCGATCTATGGGTAATGCTATGACCTTGCACACACACACACCCCAACTCCCCGCCCACGAGAGTTGGAGTAACACCCCTCAGCGCTGCGATACTGATATTATTTCAGCCCCGGGCGAGAGTCGAACCCGGACCTCCGTAGTGGCAGGCCAGAGCTCTAACCACAGCGCCATGAGAGTGTGTGTGTGTGTGTGTGTGTGTGTGTGTGTGTGTGTGTGTGTGTGTGTGTGTGTGTGTGTGTGTGTGTGTGTGTGTGTGTGTGTGTTATAAACAAAAATATAGAAATTAATCTTCCACCTTAAACCATCAGCGTTAGTAGTTGATGGTAATATGATTTGCGCTTAAACGAGAAAACGTAAGACCAACATGAGGAAAATTATTAATCCCCCCACCCTCCTCCTCCTCCTCCTCCTCTTCCTTCCCCTTTTTTTTTCTCCCCGTTCCCTCCTTTCCCCTTATTTAATCTCAAGCATTTGTATCTCAACTTGTACTTGAAAAAGCTGTAATAAGCGAAACGTCGTACAAATAAAGGCTCCGTCCTCATATGGTGTTTATCTAGTCAATCTTGTCGGCAGACTGCCACTTTTAAGCAAAATTATTAATCACATACTGAGGATATTCACGACGTGTCTGAGCCTCTTCCCCCGAGGAATTGAGCAAAACCTTTATACAATGCAAAGGAATTGTGTTGCAATTGTAGGATATAAGGTCATCGTGCATGACAGACCAGAGTGAGTCCATATGAGGCTGCTGATGCAAAAAGCTATTTACAAAACAGATGCCGAATTAGCGAAGCAGTGCAAAATAGACCCGGAATGATAAAGTAGGTTTGACTGAAGTTTTTTTTTTTTTCGAGAATTTATGCGTGCTGGAGCAAAGGTTGAGTATTAATTCCCAAAAACATGCGATATTAGTAATCATATATTGTATGCATAGACAATATTATGTCTTAATTTTAAGAGCACGTGGGTGATTGTCCAACTGGAATAAACAGTCAGATGGTCGCTGAAGAAATATACTTAAGAAATATACATACATACATACATACATACATACATACATACATACATACATACATACATACATACATACATACATACATACATACATACACACACACACACACACACACACACACACACATATATATATATATATATATATATATAAAATATGTGTGTGTGTGTGTGTGTGTGTGTGTACATATGCATACACACACACACACACACACACACACACACACACACACACACACACACATATATATATATATATATATATATATATATATATATATATTGATAAGTATTTTAGACAAATTATTTGGATGATGGAGAACATAAACACAGGGGAAGGCTCGGAACCCTAAACACTCTAACGAAGTTCTACGCGAACAAAACGTTAGAGTGTTTAGGGTTCCGAGCCTTTCCCTGTGTTTATGTTCTCCATAATCCAAATATATATATATATACATATATACATATATATATACATATACATATATATATATATATATATATATATATATATATGTGTGTGTGTGTGTGTGTGTGTGTGTGTGTGTGTGTGTGTGTGTGTGTGTGTGTGTGTGTGTGTGTGTGTGTGTGTGTGTGTGTGTGTGTGTGTGTGTGTGTGTGTGTGTGTGAGTGTGTGTGTGTGTGTGTGTGTGTGTGTGTGTGTGTGTGTGTGTGTGTGTGTGTGTGTGTGTGTGTGTGTGTGTGTGTGTGTGTGTGTGTGTGTGTGTGTGTGTGTGTGTGTGTGTGTGTGTGTGTGTGTGTGTGTACGTGTGTGTGTGTGTGTGTACGTGTGTGTGTGTGTGTGTGTGTGTGTGTGTGTGTGTGTATGTGTGTGTGTGTGTGTGTGTGTGTCTCGCACCACCCCATCCATGTAAAGATTGAACAGCCAGGGCGACATAAGACATCCCTGACGAAGTTCCACCTTTACCTCAAACCATTCACTCTCTCCATTTCTAATCCTAAGACAAGCTCTACTACGTTCGTAAAAAACTCTTGACCGCTCTTAACAGCTTTCCTCCTAGCCCATATATCTGTAGTACCCCCCGCAGTGACTTCCTGTCTACCCTGTCGTAAGCCTTTTCCAAATCCATAAAAGCCCCCAAAAAATCCTTACTTCTTCCTATAGCTTTCTCACATATCTGTCTTACCGCAAAAATCTTATCTACACAATCCCTACCTGTCCTAAACCCACACTGTTCCTCACCAATTACTCTCTCTGTTCCTTATGAAAAATATAGAAGTACATTTGTAAATCGCAACTAATCCCACAGTCATAGTAGAAGAAAAGGCTGGAAACAGGGATTCTACATATTTGGGCTGATAAATGGAGTCCTCTTCAGTAGTATGAGTAGGAGGAGGGAAATGTGTTTATATAGGATGGTCTTACATAAAAGAGGAACCGTGTAAGGACTATAGACGACTATCCTCTTTCCCCAGTGACCTGGTGGTCGTGTGGTGTGGGGTCAGGTGAAACATGCCTATTAACGATATTTGGGATCATAAGTTCGGCTATTATATCTAGAGACCACTGCCCCTTAGATATATTCATATTATGATACTATTATATTAGTGCAGATTCAACCATGTTCCTCCTAAACCCACTACCAGATTTATATATATGATCAACTTTGTCCCAGACCACACCGTGAATAAACTTATTATTGTTTTTATTGTTATTATGGATGATGCTGTGATGCATGAGGGGGAATGGGTGGGGGATGGGGGGGATAGGAAGTATGTATGAGAAATAAATTAACTCAGACCGAAGAGATTTCTCCTCGTTTTCTCATTTTCCGTATAAGGGGACGGAGAAGGGGGGTCGCTGAATTAATGAAGCGGCCTTGCTGTGGATGTGTTGTGTCTTGCGACACTGCTTCTGACCCAGGGCAGTGGACAGGATGCAGAGATGACCCGTCATCCAGGAGGTGCCAAGGTAAGAGGGAGGGAGGAAGATGGAGGGGAATGGAATATTTAGGGGATGGAATGGGAGGGAGTGGTTTTTCTTTTTGGCTACAACCCGTGTACGGGGTAAAAAGCCTTTGCTATGTATGTATTATTGTTATTGTTATTATTATTATTATTATTATTATTATTATTATTATTATTATTATTATTATTATTATTATTATTATTATTATTATTATTATTATTATTATTATTATTATTATTATTATTATTATTATTATTATTATTATTATTATCATTATTATTATTATTATTATTATTATTATTATTATTATTATTATTATTATTATTATTATTATCATTATTATTATTATTATTATTATTATTATTATTATTATTATTATTATTATTATTATTATTATTGTCAACATTGTTATTATTATTATTATCATTATTGTTATTATTATTATTATCATTATTATTATAATTATTATTACTATTATTATTATAATTATTATTATTATTATTATTGTTATTATTATTTCATAATATTATTATTATTATTATTATTATTATTATTATTATTATTATTATTATTATTATTATTATTATTATTATTATTATTATTATTATTATTATTATTATTATTATTATTATTATTATTATTATTATTATTATTATTATTATTATTATTATTATTATTAGTAGTAGTAGTAGTATTATTAGTATTATTAGTATTATTAGTATTATTAGTATTATTATTATTATTATTATTAT
>NC_134802.1:39198193-39200693 GCF_046742065.1 Oratosquilla oratoria | reverse complement strand
ATATTGCATTATATTATATTATATTATAACATATTATATTATATCATATTATATTATATTATATATCATATTATATTATATCATATTATATTATATTATATTATATTACATTATATTATATTATATCATATTATGTTGTATTACATTGTACTATACAAATACTATATTATATCATATTACATTATATTAAATTATATTACATTATATCATATTGTATTATATTATATTATATATAATATATTATATTATAAAATATTGTATTATGTTATATTATTTTACATTATGTTATATTATATTATATTATATTATATTATATTATATTATATCATATTATATTATATTATATTATATTATATTATATTATATTATATTATATTATATTATTACATTATATTATATTATATAATATCATATTATATAATATTATATTATATTGTACCATATTATATTATATATTATATTATATTATATTATAGTATATTACACTACATTATATTATATTATATTATATTGTATTATATTATATTATATTATATTATTTGTATTATATTACATTACATTATATTATATTATATTATATATATTATATCATATTATATTATATTATATCATATTATATTATACTATATTATATTATATTATATTATATTATATTATATTATGTTGTATCATACTGTATTATATTACATCATATAATATCATATTATATATTATATATCATATCATATCGTATTATATTATATTATATCATATATTATATTATATTATATTATATTATATTATATTATATATTATATCATTTATATTACATTATATTATATTATATTATAATATATTATATTAAATCATATCATACTATATCATATTATATTATATTATATTATATTATACTATATTATATTATATTATATTATATTTTATTATAATATATCATGTTGTATTATATTATATCACATCATATATTATATTACATTATATCATATGTTATATTATGTTATATTATATCATACTATATTATATTATATTATATTATATTATATCATTATATTATATCATATTATATTATATTATATTATATCATATCATATCATATTATATCATATTATATTATATTATATTTTATTGTATTCTATTATATTATATTAAATTATATTATATTATATTATATTATATTATATTATATTATATTATATTATATTACAAAGGATTACAAAGGCGGAGCATGCCGACAGGAGACCTTTTGATCCATATCTAGGTCGGATGAAAAAAAAAAAAAAAATCATATTAATAATAAATAAAAACTATAATAATGTAAATAACAAATAAAATACATAAATAAATGCATAGGTATAGTTGAATAACAAACAAACAGGTAAATAGTAAATGATAATAAATTGACATATAACTAATAATAAATGAAAATCAGACAGACAAATTAGAACAAAACAAAAACAAATAATATAACATAAACTATAATTATTACAGCATCTTACTTAGGTATTTATCTAAATGATTCTTAAAGCTTCGAACCGAACTACATTGCACTGCCTGTGCAGGAAGTTTATTCCATTCATTAACTACACGGTTGGCAAAGTTGTTTCTACCTACTTCCAAATTGAATCTATTTCCGGACAGCTTGAGACCATTGTTTCTTGTTTGATTCTCATTCAATGTGAAAATTTGGTCACTTTTGATGTTGTCAATTCCCTTTAAAATCTTAAAGACCTGTATCAAGTCACCTCTGAGTCTACGCTTTTTTAGGAAAAACAGATTCATGTGCTTAAGTCGATTTTCGTATGATTTATTTTTGATATTTGGAATCAGTTTTGTGGCTCGCCGTTGTACTTTTTCCAGTCTGTCAATGTCTTTAATGAGATTCGGTGACCATACGGAAACAGCATATTCCAAATGTGGACGAACTAACGATTTATATAGCTTGTTAATGAGTGATGGACTTTTGAAATCAAAAGATCGCGCAATCAATCCCAGAATCTTATTTGCTTTCTCAGAGGCTGAAATACACTACTTGGATGATTTGAGGTCGTTACTGATAATTACGCCGAGATCTTTTTCACTATCCACTTTTGTTAACGAATTTCCAAATAACTTGTAATCGTACTTACTGTTATTTTTACCTATGTACATTACCTTGCATTTATTTGTGTTAAATTTCATTAGCCACTTTTCAGACCATTGCTGTAATTTATCTAAATCTTCTTGAATATCTAATTGGTTTGAGTGATCATTTGCCACTCCGCACAGTTTTGTATCATCAGCACATTTGGAAACAGTAGATCTTAGACCATGGTCTATATCATTTATATATACTATGAATAGAAGTGGCCCAAGAACGGAACCCTGAGGAACTCCACTTGCAACACTTTTCCATCCAGAAGTTTTTCCATTTAAAACAACTCTCTGTTTTCGACCTTTCAACCAATTACTAGTCCAACCTAATAGGCAACCACTTATTCCATGCAAAGCTAATTTAGTAAGTAGT
>NC_134802.1:39168193-39188193 GCF_046742065.1 Oratosquilla oratoria | reverse complement strand
GAGAGAAGGTGATAGTGGATCTGTGAAATGCATCTATTCTCCTATTTGGCAAAGTCTCTTAAACGCACACTTTAAGTGGTGCTTCAATTAGAAATTCGTTATATATACGTTCTTTGCAATGGCACAAAATTACATTTGCTTAACTTAAGAGTCTATGTTAACAATATCTCTCTATCAAAAGTGGTGCAGTTGTTAAAAAAAAAAAAACAGCTAAAGATCCACTGTTCAACCGGTTGATTCGAATAAATTGTTGAGTTTCCAATCTGACCTTGATTTCATCAGTCTAAACGTACCACAAAATAGCCCCATAAAAAGAATAAAACAAAATGTTGGCAGACCCATCTCTGTTGTGAAAGTTCCTTTACAGTTCCCACCTGTCACGAGCTACTCAGATTCCTTTTGCCCCCATATCTCCACCCCCGCCCCCACCCCTAAACCTCCCACATGGATCAGGGAGCCCCCTCATCCTCAGTCGTGCGAGTTATTGTGTGTAGATCAGTCACGAATGAAACGAGGGGGATGAGCGAGTGTCTGGACGACGTGACGTCACGGTCGGACATGACGCCACGTTCACTCGACACCCTCCTCGCTTCCCTTTAACCTGTAGTGTTCTGTAGCCAACACGTATAATTACCCCTTCAGGACCCGTGATCGCAGAGTACGGGATAAACAATAGTCACCCCTTAGAACATGCGTCCGACTAAACATACATTCGACTAATTTTAATTAATATAATAACAATGTTCATTATAATAACTTAATATATTTTGTAAATAAATGGAAACATATCCTTCTACATACTGTAAGAAGCATATTTATGTATTGTAAATAGATTTTAAATAATTGTATACCAAAGACCAAGAATCCAGAATTTCGCTACAAATATTGTAAATACCATCATCACCATTTCCAATAAACAGATCAGTCATGGGATTGACTTTAAATATCCTAGCTTCCTCCAAATAGGACAATTGTAGTAACCACTACAAACCTTTCTCTCGGCCTAATAAAATCGCCTAGTGATAGAAATAACGAATACACCAAGTCGAGTAAGCAACTCCAAGGGTTAATCGAGACAGTTTTTCATAATTTGCAGATCCTTCCCCTTCCCTGTTATTTCATTTCATCACAGGCTAGGAATTCTAAATGTCTTATAGCCTATATTTCTTAAAGAATTCAGAATATCAGCAGTCAGTAGGAGAGATGGGTAAAAAATAACCATAGGCCCATAGGTTTGTAGATATAACAACGATTGAAAGAGACGCTGAAAATTGCAGCCGAATTCAAGTTCCAACAGATACAACTTGCCTGGGCTGCCCCTTCATCACACGGGGTGGTTGATTTTTTTTTTTTTTTTTTTTTTTTTTTAATCTTGAATAGTATTTGCACAAACTGCTTCTTTATCTAACTTATTCCAGATATCCAGCACTCTGTGTGGGAAGCTATTTTTTTTCCTATCTCTTCTATAGTTATCCTTTTTGAGTTTCTTTTCATGACCTCTTGTTTTTCCATTGTCATTTTTTAGTCAATCATTCCTATCAAGGATTTCCATTCCTTTCATGATTCTAAATATAGTCAGTAGATCACCTCTTTCTCTTCTCTGCTCCAGTGTTGATATTTGTAGTTCCAATTTCGATAATCTTTGTTCGTATGTTAATTTGGAAAGAGCTGGTGCCAACTTTGCCGTTGCTCTCTGAATTCTTTCTAGTTCCCTTATATTCTTTTTAGTACTGGGTGTCCATAGTGTCGCTATGTGCACGTGTGCGTGTGTGCGTGTGCGTGTGTGTGTATGTGTGTGTGTGTGTGTGTGTGTGTGTGTGTGTGTGTGTGTGTGTGTGTGTGTGTGTGTGTGTGTGTGTGTGTGTGTGTGTGTGTGTGTGTGTGTGTGTGTGTTTGTGTGTGCGAGTATATATATATATATATATATATATATATATATATATATAAATATATATATATATATATATCACATAACCCACAATCGGAAAGAAAACTTGGGAGAATGTTTAACTTCTATATATCGGCTATCAGCTATAGCCCTCTTCAGAAAAGTACAAGATAGTAGAAGTGGTAAGAGGGGAAAGAGATAGGAGTATCAATAGCTTACATGACGGGATAGATGACCTCAGTCAATGAAGGGTCGCGGAGTCAAGAGTGGGATTGGGTGGGTCAGGATTTTTTTTTTCTTTTTTTTTTCTTTTTTTTTTTTGAGTGAAGTATCACTCCCACGGATAGGGGTCAGGAGGGTGATAGTTACTGACCAAGTGACTCACCGCTAACCGTGAGATAATGTCCGGGGACCATTGTCCCTCGGAGGTGTTAAAATCGGGACATTCTTCAATTAAGGCAGGTTCAACTCTTTTCCTCCTGAAACCACACCTGGACTTGAACACTCCTTTGTCCTTATCCCAGTCAATCCGGTGGTTTTTGGTGACTTACATGATGGAATACAGCCCAACTTTCTTGTGCGTATTTAATGGATCTCTTGTATTCGGCCAATCTAGTGTTCAAGTCTCTACCAGTTTGGCCTAGGTACACCAGATTACAGTCTCGGCAGGGTAAGCTATAAAGTCCAAGAGAATTAGTCTTTCCTAATCCTTTGATGAACGTTCACAATTTGTTTCTGCACTATATTAGGATAGTGGTACACAAATGTAAGGCGACCCTTAGGAATCAGATCAATAGAAGAATTGTGGCTTTCCTGTGAGAGTCTGTTAACACGTCTCTATGAGGGGTATGTTGAGTGCTGGGAGTTGAAGATATAGAATCGCTGGTTCTGTCTTTACAGAGGGCTTGATCCAAGAACAAATCCTGGTTGGCTAGCTTCATGAAATGACATTTGATGAGGGCGATCTCAGGGTCTAAGAACTGAGAAATACAAATCCTGAAACCCCTCAGAAAAAGACCAGAGGCAAAAATTCTCCGGATTATAATTTTCCTTCTTACATTAGTACATTTTTGTCAGAACGTGTTCGTTGCTTCATTCAAAGACCTCCTCCGGAAAACAAGATTTGCCGTCAGAAAACTTGGGCATTGCACACATTATTTTTTCGTCCAATTTGTTCAATATATCTATCACTCTGTGTGGAAAGCTGTTTTTTTCGGGTCTCTTCTGTAGTTGTCCTTTTTGAGTTTCATTGCATGTCCTCTTGTTTTCTTCTGTCCCTCTTTATTAAGTCCTCTCTATCAAGGCGTTCTTTTCCTTTCATAATTCTGTAGATGGTTAGTAGGTCCCCTCGTTTTCTCCTTTGTTCCAGAGTTGGCGATTCCAGTTCGGCCAGTCTTTGTTCATATGTCAGGTTTGAAAGTGTTGGGGCCATCTTTGTCGTTGCTCTTTGTATTCTTTCTAATTTTCTTATATTCTTTTTTGTACTGGGTGACTATATCAGCGCTGCTTATTCCAGTTTTGGCCTTATCAGAGTTTGTAATATTTTCTTAATAATTTCCTTATCCAGGTATTTAAAGGCCACCTTTATTGATCTCAAAAGATTGAATGTTTCTCCGACTATTCTATTTATATGTTTATCTGGCGACATGTCTTTGGTGATGATTACTCCTAGGTTCCTTTCAGAATTTACTTTCTTTATTTCTTTTCCGTCAATTTTATACTGTCCTGATATTCTATTCTTGCTTTTCCAAAATTCGATTATACTGCATTTCTTGATGTTGAATTCTACTTCCCATTTCTTGCTCCACTCTGAGACTCTGTTCAGATCACTCTGTAATGAGTCACAGCCAGGTGGTATGTGGGAGTAGGTATTTGTGAAATGATAGGTTTAGTTTGTAGCCAGGTTTGTGAGTCTTAACATTCCCATAGAAACATCCGGGTTCATAATGTCCATGCAAATTCTGAAATTTAACACCATCTACTACCGCATTTGCATTGTTAATTAATTTTGTTACAAAGGATTACAAAGGATTATAAAGGCGGAGCATGCCGACAGGAGACCTTTTGGTCCATATCTAGGTCGGATGCGAAAAAAATAATATCGTCTACAAGGTTCCTGTTAATTAACAGGTAAGAGTAGTGCTGTTATTGGCGAAGAGCCTAACGCCAACGTCCTTGGGGACCCGGCGTTCTGCAGCGGATGCAGGAAATATGGACCTGCAAGCACCAGTGTCCACAAGGAAGCGATGTTTAGAGGCCTTGTTGTTGATGTAGATGCCCGTTGCGCCTGTAGAGGCCACCGTGATGGACGGTGGCCCTTTTAGGCGTTTTTTGTCCAGGTAAATTCTGGTTGGCACTTCTTGGCGAAGGCGCCGAATCTTGTGTGGTAGTAGCACAGGTGGAGAGGGGCGGTGGTCCGGCGTCGCTGCGTTTGCTGGTGTTGTTGACGCCTGTTGGTTGGGGATGCTGCTGCCTCGGAGATTTCGTCCGTGACGTCGTCAGCAGCCCAGAAATCCTGACTCCTTTCTGCGGCGGCGTGGGCGTCGGCGAGGTAATCCGCCTTCCGTGAAACTTCGTCGGTGGTCATTTCCTCGGCGTTGCCAAGGGCGAATCGGACGTGCGCTGGGAGGCGCATATGCCACAAATGACGAAGCATATCGACGTTCCTGCTGGTTCCGTTGGCTGTGGATGGGAGGCGGGCGATGGACATCATCTCGAGGTATGCTGTACTTGGTTTAATGTCCCCCAGTAGCTGTTGGGAGAGTTGGAGGATTTTTGCGACTCTGGAGGCTGCTGACGGCGTGAATTCCTGGAGCAGGTACTGTTTCAGAACGTCATGATGGATAACGCCGTCGTGTTGATAGAGCCATTGGTAGATAAGTGGGAACACATCCTCGGGGATCGCCTCGAGAACATAGTCTGCCTTCGTTTGGGACGCGCTGATATTCTGCAGACGGAACTGGATCTCCGCCCTGCGAAACCAGGTTGGAGCGTCGACCGTGGAAAAAGGTGGTAGCTTCAAGGAGACGGCGTAGACGGTGTTGGTAGCGGACAGCGTGGCGTCGGGGGTGGCAGCGGTAGATGGGTCCATTGTCGATCCGAATGGTCACTAGTGTAGCAATGCTACTGTAATGAAAAGGAAGAGGTTTTGGTGAGTTCGTCTCCTTTATTGTAAGGTAAAAGTGAACTGACTTACATGCGGCCAGGAGCCGATATATATACAGCGTGGGTAGTTACGCGTGGTGCGTAATTACATAATTGTATTGGATTAGGTTAGGTCGGGTCAAGCAGGGTCGCACTGCCAGAGAGCGTCAGGTCGTGAACGATATAATGCGCGTTCTATGCCAAGTGGTTTTTGTGTTGTGTACATTTTCTTTACGGAGATTGCACAGGTTCTTGTAGAGTAGTTTCAGTTCTGCGGTCTTCTCAGCCTTCTTGAATTGTGGCATATAGTTGCATTTCAATCCTAAGTTAAGGAACACCTTCTGGTTTTCCGAGAGGTGGTAGTCAGGAAGATTAACAAAACTGTCAATATTTTTTTGGAAGAAATATCTTGTTTCCGTATAGGCGGCTAAGTTTCTTTTGTACGCGTGTTTCCGTGGCATTAGTGTGCTTGGAGCTACTATGGTGTAAGGCCTCTCAATCTTGCTGCAAAGGTCTGTAGTGATATTACATTTATCGAAATCCTCCACGGCTTCATCTAATTCTAATTTTAGACCCTTGAGTTGTTGTTTCTTATGATCCATTTGCTCGTACAGCAGCCTCCGTCTGAAGTCGAGCGTAAACTGCTTGTGCTGCACTGCTCTGTCGTGTAGGCGTATATTAGTGAATTTAGGGAGCAGGTTCTCTTCAATGCATTTCTTATTAGATAACAGCAAATTGGTCATTAGTTACCTTCTTATTGAGACCTTCTATTCTTCTAATAACTTTTCTCTCTGAAGGAAGGAGAAGGTAGACCATGGACTCGTTTGGAAGCATTGTATACCCTCTCCCTCCTTCAGAGAGAAAAATTATTAGAAGAATAGAAAGTCTCAATAAGAAGATAACTAATGCCCAATTTGCTGCATTATTTAATAAGAAATGCATTGAAGAGTACCTGTTCCCTAAATTCACTAATATATATATATATATAGATATATATGTATATATATATGTATATATATATATATATTTATATACATATAATCTATATATACTCATATACTGTATATATCTATATATGTATATATACATACATATATATATATATATATATATATATATATATATATATATATATATATATATATATACCTATCCTTTCGACAGATTAAGATATCTCGAAAATATCCCTTTGATACGGTGACGTGCTTATGAATTCTGCTCATGATAAAGGTGGACAATTTCCATCGGTAATGAGTCTAGTTCAATCAAGAACCCTTTCTTGCCCGAGTTTGGCCCGTGTTTTGATAATATTTACTATCTACCTCAACGGTCAATTCAGGAAGTAATCACGGACAAACCGTAATCTAGCTGCCCTTCGGTTGAAGGTCGAGGACTAACTTGGCAACAAAGGGGCAGCCCCCTTCACCCTTTCCACAAAAAGAAGGGGGGGTGGGGGTGGAGAAGGAATGTGAATTAGAGAACGAAAATCAATTGCTCCTCTGAATGTAACCTCCAAAAACAAAAGATCAAAGACCGAGGCATCAACCATCAAAAGACATCTGATGACAACGATGAAGAATGAACAAAATAAGAACCAATGTTCTGCAAAGGATACACTCGAAGCAAATGGGTCCATTTTGGTTCCAGAGTCTGACGTCATTCGCTACACCTACTAAACCAAAATCGACTCACATGCCGTTTTACTGAGGTGGTTCACTTTGCATGTTTATATTCTGGTTGTCGTATAGTGTACAGCTACTAAAGGTTAAATGGAAATTAATATGATATGGGTCATATATTGAGCTGCAGAGATCAGAGAGGAGGAGGGTAGGTTAACAACTAGACATTACTAAAATTTTGTATGCTATCTCCCTCTCTCCCTTCTAAGCACATGTTGCCCTTCACCCCCACTCTCCACTTTAACTCTTTCCGTATTGCAGGTGTTCCATGGAGATGAACACAATAGCTTGGTGGCAACTAGGATGAAATGGTAATTACCACCCAGTACAGAAGGGTTCAGTTCTCTCCCTTTTGTTTTCTTCTTTACAGGTACAGTTCTGGAAAATGGTCTTAAAATGTCTCATGGATCTTGTTTTACAAATATGAACTTATTGATGATTATTAGATTTTTTCTATACGTTATTCGCCTTACAGTATATATAATTTTTTCTTTGGAAAATACTAAATACTCAGGAACAAACGCTATATCTAGATATCTTTTTATATGCCAAGGGGGTCTGATGACGAGGCCGATGACTGACAGTTGAAATCAACTACCTGGCGTCTGGTGAGAAAGGTGAGAAAGGGGGTCTTCCCCCTTAAAATGGAGGTAGCCAACCAGGCTACGCACCCACTTTCACTCATTTCACTCCCATCCACCACCTATTGTTTCCCTCTCACCTTAGCTCCTCGTGGATGAAGGGCCATCCCTGTCTCCTGGCCACTGCCCTGGGTCAGAACCAATGTAGCTAGGAACAGCACTTCCACTGTAGGACCGCTTCATTTACAAGACGACCTTCCTTCCCTCCTCGTCCCCTCATGGAGAAAATAGAGAAGGCGTGGAGACATCCCTTCGGGCTGTGTTAAGATATCATCCATACACAACCATTCTTTACTAAAAGCTGTCCCCTGCCTTCACCCTTCCCTGCTTAACAGATATTCCCACCCTTGTGCAAAGCCTCTTCCACCCCATCCATCTATCTCATCCTCGGTCGTCCCCTCAAGTTTACTCCATCCACCCTTTTTTGCTAATCTTTCTTCACTAATTCTTTCCATGTGCCCAAACCGTAACAATAATTTTTCATCGGTCCTATCTGCCAGTTCCCTTTCTACCCTCGCTTTCTTCCTCACATCTTTATTCAATTGATCAAACCTTGTAATCCCAACCATACTTCTCAGACACTTCAACTCAAGCGCATTTAAATTCCTTTTAGGCTCTCTTAAATTCCAAGTTTCCACCCCATACAGTGCCGTAAGCACAATCACCCCTTCATATAATCTTCTCTTTGCATCTATTCCCAGATGCCTATTTCTCATGACACTTTTCAGTCCCCCAAGATATTTACTTGTTTCCCTTATTCTACATTTCACCTCCACCCCATTCCATCTCCTGCTACATGCAACCTCAAATGATTAAAACTGTTCACTTCCTCCAGCCATTCTTCTCTAAGACTCACTTCCAATTTGCTGCTATCCTCTCCCCTTGTACATCTCATCACCTTGCTTCCACTCACATTTGCTTTCAACTTACTTCTATCACATACCTTCCCGAACCCCGTCACCAACTGCCTTAGACCCTCTTTTGACTACCTGAAGTCCAATATCACCCTGAAACAACAAACAAATCACCTCTCATTTCCCTCACTATCTCTAATCATCTCCAATCCCTTGCCCATCATCCTCACATTTACCTCCCATACCACCCTATACATGCACATATTGAACAATCATGGTGACTTGACACAGGTCTGGTGCAGCCCCATCTTTACCTCTAACCATTCGCTGCATCCATTCCCAATATTAACACAAGCCTTAGACCCTCCTCTGATCCCCTTCATATTACATTCGCATCTACCTCCTATAACACCATATCCATGTACACGTTGAACAGCCATGTAGACACGACACAGACCTGACGCACCCCCACTTTTACCTCAAACCATTCACTGCATCCATTTCCAATCCTAACACAAGCCTTAGACCCTCCTCTATCCCCGCCACAGCCAAAATATTATCCGTAAACAACAGCTAACTCACCTCCCACTTTCCTCACTCTCTTTAACCTTCTCCATTTACCTCCCGTACCTCCCCATTCATATACATATTGAACAGCCATGGTGACACGACACAGGCCTGACGCAGCCTCATTTTCACTTTAGAACATTCGCTGCAACCATTCTCAATCCTAGCGAAAGCTATACTACTTTTGTAAAAAATCTCAACTGCCCTTAACAGTTTTCCCTCATTCCCATGTATTTGTAATACCTCCCACATTGCCTTCCTGTTTATGTTGTAATAACCTTTCTCGAAATTAATAAAGGCCAAATAAATAAATAAGTAGATAAATAAATACATAAAAGATATACATTTTGCAAAATAGAAAAAATAAAAAAGAATCTCGCAAATCTGCTTTACCACAAAAATCTGATCCACCCACTCTTTGCCTTTCCAGAATCCACCCTACTCTTCACCAATTATTCCCCTTGTACCTTTACTAATTATCTCTTTAGAACCCTCCCATAAGCCTTTCCAACTATGGTCAATAAACCGATCCCTCTAAAACCATTACATTTACATTTTTTTTCTTTCCTAAAACGAAACTATACAAGCACCCAGTCCCCCGGCACCACCCCCTTTTAGACACAAATTAAACAATCTCACTAGTCAATCTAGTATAATATATCTCCCTTTATCAGACTCTCCGCATGACACTCATCCAACCTAGGTGCCTTATCAGCTCTCATTATTCTTAAAGGACTATGTACGCTACACCTCCACAGCAAAAAGTGTTAGGTAGGCCATGACTAACTCTCCTGTCCACTCACCCACGCACTCTATTTTTCTCTACTCAGAGTCTACGTCACCCCCTCTTCCCCCTCAAGTCTAACTTTAAAGATTCACTGCAGGAGGGACCTACCCCGGTAAACGATACAACCTTTGTACCTAGCTTCGAAGGCTTGATCATTTTTTGTTTGGTGAGGTTATATGTATGGTAAATAGTGCATGTGTAGCTTTAGGATGTGTTTTATTGTGACAACAGTCTGGAAACTAGTGTAATTTTTTTATCATACTAACTTGGTACTAGTACTGAAATATGAAACTAAACTTCTGCACTTCTGATAAACAACAACACAAATAGGATTTGGGAAGCCATGGAAATTTGTGGCACTTACCAAGGCTTGAACCAAGGCTTCCCACTTCCTCGTCAGGAACGTTACCCATTGCTCTACGCGGACTCTCCTACTATCTTGATAACCCTACATTCCTCTATCCATCTTTCTCCATCTTCCATTTTGGAATATGTATCTTTTCCTCCTCTCGTCTCTCCCCACACACAGAGCGTTTCAAACTTTCTTCTATCTCTTCTTTCCACTCCCTTTATACTGAACACCTCTCCAGTCACACGTGAGCGCACGTTCTCCGTCCTTCTCGACATTCCTCCTTTCCCTTCTTTTACTTGTTTTTCCTTTCATTTTAACTTTATTTTTCTTCCCTTTCCTTTTCTCCCCTTCCCTCCTCTTCCCTTCTTTGCTTCCTTGCCTTTTTCCATTTCCTCTCCTTTCTTTTCTCCTTTCTTATCCGCTTCCCTTCCTTCCTCCCTCTCCACTCCCCTTCCCTTTCTGTTCCCTTCATATTCCCTCCATTTCCCTCACCTTCTCTTGCCTTTCCTTCCTTTCTCTTTCCTTCCCATCTCCCTACTTTTCTTGCCCCCCCCCTTTCCTCCCTTTCTGTTTCTTCACCTCCCCTCACTTATCCTTCCTTATTCATAAACTCTCCTATCCATCCTCTCATTTGCTCTTTTTTTACCCACAATCCCAAACTGTGATGTATTTCCTACCTCTTTCTCCTCTCTCCTAACGCTTGGTACTCTTCCCCTCGCCTTCCTCCAACTATCCTTCCCTTTCTGTCTGCTCCACATCCTCTCTCTACTTCTTTTCCCTCTTCACATCACACACTATCTCTCCTCACCCTTCTTTCTTTTAAACCTTCTTCCTCTCCCTTTCTCCTCCTTCCCTCTTGTTCATTCCCCTTCCTCCTCTTTAACCCTCTCGCTTCTCTTCCTTTCATCCTCCTCCCATTTATACACTATCTCCCTTCCAACCACCTTCCCTTTCCTCTTGAACACTCTTGTTCCCTCTCCTTACCCTCTCACCACCTTCTCCGCCATTTCCTCATCCTACACCACTTTCTTCATTCCCAAACCCTTCCCGATTCTCATCCTTTCCCTTTCCTGTCCTACTCCTTCCTCTCCTCTGTCCTACTCATTTCCCTCGTCCTTTACCCACCCTTTCCTACACCCTCTCCACATCCTGCATACCTTTCTTCATTCCCCGCCCTTCCCGATTCTCATTCCTTCGCCATTCCTTTTCCTGTCATTCTACTTCTCCCGGCCCCTCTTTCAATTCCCGTCCCTCTGTTCAACATCGGTGTGCCGGGGGTGGGGGTGGGGGATTTGTCTGCGGCTTGATTCTATTGTGTTCCTGGGTCGGCCCCTGAATGCGGCAAGGCTTTGAGTAGCGCAGCTGCCTCCCAGCTTCGTCTTCGTTCTCATACACCAAGAGTTCGAGTGCTCTGTAACATTTAGTTAATGTGCTGCTACATTCAGTCCTCAGTTCTTGATTACTCCTTCTTTATTATTGTCATTTTTCATCAGGAGGAGGGTGGAGGGTGGCGGTAAGAGGGAGTGAGATAAGGAGCTAAGGGTAATATGGAAGAGGGGAGAGGAATGATAGGGATAAGGATTGGGTCTTTCATTCCAAGAGAAAGCACAGTATCGGAAACTACCCAACCCAATTCCTCACAGACTATTCTTCTACCGCACCCACGCCCACCTTGTTGAAGACGTTGTTGTTGTTTTTTAATCCTCCCTCCCGATTCTTCCTTCTTCCTCCCCCTCACTCCTCTCCTCTCCACCCCTTCTTCTACCATTTTCATATCTTTCTTTCACATTATGTCTCCCTTTCTCCCTCTCTCTCTCTCTCTCTCTCTCTCTCTCTCTCTCTCTCTCTCTCTCTCTCTCTCTCTCTCTCTCTCTCTCTCTCTCTATCTATCTATCTATCTATCTATCTATCTATCTATCTATCTATCCATCTATCTATCTATCTATCTCTATCTATCTCTATCTCTCTCTCTCTCTCTCTCTCTCTCTCTATCTATCTATCTATCTATCTTTCCATCTATCTATCTATCTCTATCTATCTATCTATCTGTCGATTTACCCATCCATTCCTCTATCTATCTATCTGTCTATCTATTTCTCCATCCATCTATCTATTTATCAATCTTCTCTCCCTAACTCTCCCTTTCTCTCTCTCTCTCTCTCTCTCTCTCTCTCTCTCTCTCTCCTTTTCATGCCTCTCTCCTTCCCCCTCTCTTCTTCTTCTCTCCTCTCTCTGTCCTCTTTTCACTCCCTCCTTTCTCCCTCCTTCCTCTTGTCCGCCTTCTCCCTCCTCTCCTCTTCTCCTGTCTTCTCCCCTTCTCCTCATTTCTCTCCTTTCTCCACCTTGAGACAAAGTCAACGAAGAATTGACGCATTGATTTTGAACCACGAGGGCTTTTGAGTCTTTGGTCAACAATTGAATATGCGAGGCCTACTCGAACTCGCTTGTTCCTGCCTTAACCATCACCCACCCTCTCCCTCTCCCTCTCCCTCTCCCTCTCCCTCTCCCTCTCCCTCTCCCTCTCCCTCTCCCTCTCCCTCTCCCTCTCTCTCTCTCTCTCTCCCTCTCCCTCTCTCTCTCTCTCTCTCTCTCTCTCTCTATATATATATATATATATATATATATATATATATATATATACAGTATTCATATAGATAGATAGATATACATATATACTCGGTATATATATATATATACATATATATATATATATATATATACATATATATATATATATATATATGTATATATATATATGTATATGTATATGTATATATTTATATATATATATATATATATATATATATATATATGTATATATCTGAATATAATCGCCACGATGTCATTCACATAATTTCCGACAGTTGTCCCCGGACTCGAACCCAGGACTTGTACGTTAGCAAGTCTATGCTTCTACCAACCACGCTACTGAAGCTATAAAATTCTTCATCCTTGGGGTTAATCTACACCCGTAGGATTTGGGTCGACTGCTAACTGCCGTCCTAATCTCAATTTTACGAAGAACCAGCCCACCCATAGGTAGTGGTGAAGCAGGAACGTATCCTTAATGGACTTTCGTCGTTGTAATACCTGAATAGAATCGTCGATGACGACGGTTCTTCGTAAAATTATATATATATATATACATATATATATATATATATATATATATATATATATATATACATATACATATATATACATATATATATATATATATATATGTTTATATATATATATATATATATATATATATATATATATACATATATGCATATGATTATCTGAAGACGATTGATAAAAAAGTTGTTAATGTTCATCAGAGATTTAAAGAAGATCATATCCCAGGGGTTTACTCCCGTGTAAAGATTGTAACCTTGCACACATCGGTCAGATGGGAAGATTCTTAAGGACAAGGTTGAATGAGCAAAAAAGCTCAATAAGTTATAGTCAAAAGAGTTCAGCTGTTGGTTCATTTCCTACTCTAACATTAAGATACCCCAATACCACTACATTGACGTTTCTCCCTAATCACTCTATGCATTCATTTAAATCTATTCAAAAAGCCCCCTTTTCCTCTACACTCTTCTCACTACCAGGCCCATATACGCTTACAAAAACCCACATGTCCTTTCCCAGTTTCACCTTCATCCATATTAACCCTGAAGAAACCTCCTTCTACTCCACCAAACGCTTACCTATCTCTTCACTTACTAGTATAGCCACCCCTTCTCTCCCTCGTCCTCTCTTCACTCCTGAGAACCTCCCAACTACACTCCCAAATTCACACTCGCCCCTCTCTCTCAATTTAGTTTCACTCAATGCCAACACACCCATCTTTCTTCTCACAAACATACTGCCTATCTCTTCCCTTTTATTCTCATCTATACCACATCCACGCACATTAAAAGACCCAAAGGTTAAGGTTCTGGTTGGAAAACTCCTCCCAGATCCTTTTATGTTTGTTTTTTCTTTTCTTTTTGATGTCCCCTTTGGGGCTACAGAGAAAAGGATGTTTGGTCCTATCCCTATCTTTTTTTTTTTTTTTTTTTTTTTACGACTCAAGTGGGAGCACTCAATGGCAGTATTCTTCTCTCCCACCACAGGTTTCGGCGAAGAAAGGAAATGAACATTCAAAGAAGTGGTATAAGACAGTATCAAGATTGGGTGGAACAGCATAACGGAGGAACAGTATAATAAAGTATCATCATTTCTATGAATAGAGATTCCTCTATCACAGAAAATATGATGAGTGGTTCTGGTCCCTAGCGACACCCCACATAGACGCTAAAGTGTCAGCTGCATCCTACTGAACAGCTTTTAACCCCACAATAACACCCAACCACTATCCCAGACGGGGTATATATGTATATATATGTATATATATGTATATATATACATATATATATATATATATATATATATGTATGTATATATATTTATATATATTTATATATATATACATATATATATGTTTGTGTGTGTGTGTGTGTGTGTGTGTGTGTGTGTGTGTGTGTGTGTGTGTGTGTGTGTGTGTGTGTGTGTGTGTGTGTGTGTGTGTGTGTGTGTGTGTGTGTGTGTGTGTGTGTGTGTGTGTATGTGTGTGTGTATGTATATATATATATATATATATATATATATATATATATATATATATATATATACACACATACATAAATGGTCTTGCCCCCTATGCAGTGACTCAAAAACTAGAACTAAGACCTGTAACGGCTACGCAAGAAGGACAGCATCATTAGCAAAAACACGGTCAGTGACCTTAGTATTGCCAACAGATGCTCTGCAACGTCTTTGGCCAACAACTCTGTCCAATACCCAGTCTATGATGGTGTTGAGATGGGGACATACACCTTGCCTCACTCCTGAATTAACAGGAAAGAAGTTGGATACTCCCCCTCCATACTTTATAGCTCTTTCTGTCCCATTGTATAAGCCAGATATCAAGTCAATAATCCTTGCAAGAATCCTACGGATGTACCCAGTCAAACGACTTCTTGAGATCAACATAAGAAAGAAGCTGGGCACTCCTTCCCCATATTTCACAGCACTTTCTGTCCCAGAGTATAAACCAAATATCATATCAATAATACTTGCAGGAATCCTACGGATCCGCAGATGATCCCAGAGCATACTACGATGCACCCAATCAAACGACTTCTTAAGATCAACATTGGCTGCTAGAAACTAGGGTTGCACCGGATATCAAATACGGCCGGATATCCGGGCCGAATAGTGGAGTTATCCGGTATCCGGCCGTGGAGGCCGGATAATACAGCATATATCTTGTTCAGGCAACTAGGCTGCAGGAGAAGATCTAAAAAAATAGCCTGTTTAAGTATCTAGATACATAATGAATATTGAACTTTGCACATTTCATAGCAGTTATATATTTTTCCAGTAATTAGTACAGGAGAATTTATTTAAAAATTGTAGGAAAATCTTAAAGTTATATGTATCCGTCAATGAAATAATTTTATTTCCAAAATTGGTGTAAATTTTACCAATACTCTATATGGTCAGTCTCTAGGAAATTATGAACTCCTATGAAAATCATATAATGTATTATAATACTTCTTAATCTAGCTGTATGCACAAAGTACCAAATACCGGTATGCGAAACCACAAATTAGCCTAATTCCTATGTGACAACATTTTAACTATATACAGCAGTAGCCTACAGTAAGTCTACTAATGAAAAAACTATCTACCATTGTGATGGATGAAAATCAACAGTTCACCACGATTTGGTAGTATTTGTGAACGCTTATTTGAGAAGGTAGAAAACTGACATATTGTGTCTAGTCGAAACCAAATTGAAAAGAGGATTGAACCTCATTATTGGCGATGGTGTGTATGACATATGGGGAAGGGAGAGAAACGACAGAAAAGAAAGAAATGTGATGATGATAATAAATAATAATCTAAAAGTGGTTCAGATGGTTCTGTGAGGAGGAAAGGCTGAAGTATGAAAATGGTAATGGAAGGAAAAGGTAAGAGATTTTACAGTAGTGTCTGTACCCCTTAAGACAAGGGCATGAAGTGAATAAGATTACCAAGAGATGGTATTAGACATAGGAATATTGTTAAAGAAAATGGTCATCAAGGTAATGTGGCCCTATTAGTGATTATAACTGCAAAGAGGTAAGCTATAAAGATTGGGAAGCATTAGGAAACGTAATATAATGGGATAAAAACCCTGCTAAGCATAGCAATAGGCAATGTAATAACACAATAGATCACATAACCAACGAGGATTAGTGGGGAAGACACACCAGCCACATTGAATTTACTGGTGTCTTTGAAGCCAGATGTAGATTCTTTTGTCTGCTGATGCCCTATGGGGAAGAGCGACCAAGTAGTATTGGAGTTTCATTTGATTGTATGGAATCCAGACCTAAGGAATGAGTCATAGAGGAAAGGAAAATAAAATTTTGGAAAGACAAACTTTGTGGAACAGAGACTTTTTTTTTTTTTTTTTTTAGGTGGAATAGACTGGAAATAGCTCCAAGAGTCTTAAAACATACAGTATAAATGATTTTTTTAGCAGACATACAACTTGTAAGGGGAAAAATATGCAACAAAACTGAAAAGAAGATAATGTCAAAGAAAAATTTTGTTTAACCAAAGATCTATTACTGCCAAAATGAAAAAAGATAAATTTTGGGATAGATGGAGAAAGAGAGGAGCTATCAGATCAAGGGGAGAGTACAAGAGACTCAGGAATAAATACACAAAAGTAAGAATAGAGAAAATGTTTGAGAGAAATATCATTGACAAAAAACCATTCTATAAATTTGTTAATGGTCAAATTGAGACACAGGTAAGGAGTAACTAAGTTGAAAGTAAGTGGCACAGTAAATAAAGTTGCCAAAGTTAAAGAAAAAATATTGAACAGTAACTTCCAGTCCGTGTTTAAAGGAGGGTTATTTTGAAGGCAAAGATGGAATTACCAAAGGCGGTGGTTTGTATGACATAAAGGTAGAACAACTAGTGGAAAAAGATACCCAATTTTTTTCTTTACTTTTTTTTCAGTAAGAAAAGGAAAAGCTCCAAGTGTTTGGACATTGACTAACATTGTGCGAATACATAAAGTTGGGAACGCAGAGGTTTCTCTAAATTATAGACCAGTATTTTTACCAGTGTGGTTGCTAAAATGTGTGAAATAATGAAAAATGGATTATCGAAGTATCAAGAGGAGAAAAATCCTGGCAGAAAACCAATTCTGTACTTTATATGTTTATATTTTTTCTTTTCTTTTTTTCTTTTGTATTCAAGAGTAATTGATGTGCTCTAAGAAATGAAAGGATTAGTTGACTGTGTTTACTTGGATCTAGAGAAAGCTTTTGATAATGTAGTTAAAAAAAGTCATTGTGGAAGCTGGAACATATAGGTCTATATGGGAAATCTCTGAAGAGCAAATTAATCAAAATAGTAATAAAGAACAGGATGTCAGATTGGAGGGAAGTTACTAGTGGAGTCCCACAGGCGTTAGTGTTATCACCTGTAAAGTTGGAACAGATAAATAGTTGCAGCGATGTCTAAAATAATCAAGTGAAACTGTCACTAAGCTTTGATCTCTGGACTTTATAGTTATGAGTCCCGTCTGCTACCTTCTCGCCACGCAGTACGCCAAAAAGATCGCAACCAGATATGAATTGTATGCTGAAAAACCACAGCCCACATGTTCATTTCAGACAACGCCACCAGATAGGCATAGTAGAAGCTGAACGTGGATTCCATTCACTTCGCCGTTGTAAATATTATGGAACAAATCACTGGTTACAGTGATGTCTTGCAAATAATCAAATCCAGCAGTCGCGAAGCTTCAATCCAGGGAACTCATGATTATGAATCCCATTAGCTACTTGGCATGCAGTGTCAAAAAGATGGTGTATGTTAATGATGCTATGGATGATTTGACCAGTTATGACCACTTATTTGCTGACGATAGAGATCATAAGGAGAACAAGAATATAAAGGATTGAAGGTCACTACAAGAAGATCTTGACAGGGGTGGGAAATTAATTTCAATGTAAGGAAATGCAAGATATTGGGGAAAAAATGTAAGAGTAGGCCTATACCACTCAATACAATGCATAATGATTTAATTATCAAAGCAGAGGAAGAGACTTGGGAATGATGATTGTTACCAGAAACACAAAAAAAGGCATTACTGGGGAAACTTACAATCAAATGAAGACATTAGAGTAGCATTCCTCTATATGGATTGTTACGTATACTAGTATTATATGATGTAATATGCTGTGATGCTAAGCATTAAGAGTATGCGATCTTTTGTAACATAGGATTAAAATAAGATATTAGGATACTCATTCAAGATTCTATTTTTTATATTGTATCTGTGACCTGTATCTGGTGTGAGAGGCAATAAAGGAAATGTAAAAACGAAATTATATATTTACCTCCAATCCACCATAACCTAACAGGGGCGACGAGGGCTAGGGTATATTAATACAATTACGGATTGCTTAAGATTAACTAGAATATCATGCATAGGTGAGGCGATGGCTGTGTAAGTTATGATAAGACAACAAATTCAGTTGTGAAAAACTACATTGGTGACAAGGGTCGGATATACTCGTATTAACACAATCACGGATTGCTCAAGCTTAATTAAAATATCATCCACAAGTAAGACAATGGCTGTGTAAATTGTGATAAGACAACAAATTTAGTTGTAAAATGCTATATTGGCGACGACACCACGAGTCAACTGTAAGACGTGAGACAAGTACCAGTGACGCTTGGCAAGCTCACGCATCCCCAGTAAATTGGACTAGATGGTTTTGGACGTCCTAATTCCCCAGGCATTTGCTAAACCCTCGTCAGTCACCTAAAGGTGAACAAATTGGATGAGTAGTTTTAACTATTGCATTGCAGCAACAATGTTAAAGATGCTAGTCAGAAGAAACGTTAAACAACCAAACATTGGCTGGCAGAATTACTTGTGTGTATATATATACACACATATATATATATATATATATATATATATATATATGTATTATATATATGTATATATATACATATATATATATATACATATATATATATATATATATATATATATACATATATATATATATATATATCGGGGTGGTAAATGGTCGTAGCTGCCTCCTGAATGGTACCTGTAGTATGATGTAAAAGAACATCACGAAATCATTTGATTTTCCGTTCACTAGTTTGGTCCTGTCTTCTCAGACCCCCCCCCCCCCAACACACACCTTCTGGATGGTCGATTGGACCTCATGTTTACGACGACGTATCTTCTTACATCATACCGTCATTCAATATCGAAAATTATTAAGAGGTTGCTCGTCATTTCATTTGGGATCGTCTCCGCGGCCTTGCCCTTCTCGGAAATGGCACTTTACTTGATTAGAATATATCCTCCCTCTTGAATCTTGTTTTGTCATGAGGGGGAGGGGGAGAGCTGGAAAGGTTACGAAACGTGCTTCTGTATTGGTAATTTGGTAACGGTGAATATACAAATTCGAAGCTCTTTCAACTGGTGATATGATTTTCCAATACTTGATCCAGTCTTCTACATTGCAAAAAACAAATTGGCAATGGTGATTAAAATAAGGGATTAAAAATATTAAGAGAAAATCGACAATGACAATGACACCTACTATTCAACAAGGAAAGGGATTAGATTACTGATAGGGAAACAAAGAGTAATAATAACATTTATGTTGTCTGAAGTCATACACACACATACACGAATATGTATATATATGCATGTATATATATATGTATATATATATATGTGTGTGTGTGTGTGTGTGTGTGTGTGTGTGTGTGTGTGTGTGTGTGTGTGTGTGTGTGTGTGTGTGTGTGTGTGTGTGTGTGTGTGTGTGTGTGTGTGTGTGTGTGTGTGTGTGTGTGTGTGTGTGTGTGTGTGTGTGTGTGTGTGTGTGTGTGTGTGTGTGTGCTAAGATGGGAGGGAGGGTGGAGGGGTGTGGAGTGTTTTCGGGGATGGAATGGGTGGGAATGATTTTATGCCTTTTCCTTTTTGGCTACCTCCCTAGTAAGGGAGAAAAAGC
>NC_134802.1:39155693-39163193 GCF_046742065.1 Oratosquilla oratoria | reverse complement strand
TCTTCTTCTTCTTCTTCTTCTTCTTCTTCTTCTTCTTCTTCTTCTTCTTCTTCTTCTTCTTCTTCTTCTTCTTCTTCTTCTTCTTCGCGTTCTTCTTCTTCTTCTTCTTCTTCGCGTTCTTCTTCGCGTTCTTCTTCTTCTTCGCGTTCTTCTTCGTGTTCTTCTTCTTCTTCTTCTTCTTCTTCTTCTTCTTCTTCTTCTTCTTCTTCTTCTTCTTCTTCTTCTTCTTCTTCTTCTTCTTCTTCTTCGCGTTCTTCTTCTTTTTCGCGTTCTTCTCCTTCTTTGCGTTCTTCTTCGCGTTCTTTTTCTTCTTCGCGTTCTTCTTCTTCGCGTTCTTCTTCGTCTTCGCGTTCTTATTCTTCTTCTTCGTCTTCGCGTTCTTCTTCTTCTTCGTCTTCTTCTTCTTCTTCTTCTTCTTCTTCTTCTTCTTCTTCTTCTTCTTCTTCTTCTTCTTCTTCTTCTTCTTCTTCTTCTTCTTCTTCTTCTTCTTCTTCTTCTTCTTCTTCTTCTTCTTCTTCTTCTTCGCGTTCTTCTTCTTCTTCTTCTTCTTCTTCTTCGCGTTCTTTTTCTTCTTCTTCGCGTTCTTCTTCTTCTTCTTCTTCTTCTTCTTCCTCTTCCTCTCCTTCTTCTTCTTCTTCTCCTTCTACTTCTTCTTCTTCGCGTTCTTCTTCTTCTTCGCGTTCTTCTTCTTCTTCTTCTTCTTCTTCTTCTTCTTCTTCTTCTTCTTCTTCTTCTTCTTCTTCTTCGCGTTCTTCTTCTTCGCGTTCTTCTTCTTCTTCTTCTTTGCCTTCTTCTTCTTCTTCTTCTTCTTCTTCTTCTTTGCGTTCTTCTTCTTCGCGTTCTTCTTCTTCTTCTTTTTCGCGTTCTTCTTCTTTTTCTTTTTCTTCTTCTTCTTCTTCTTCTTCTTCTTCTTCTTCTTCTTCTTCTTCTTCTTCTTCTTCTTCTTCTTCTTCTTCTTCTTCTTCTTCTTCTTCTTCTTCTTCTTTTCCTCTTCTGCTTCTTCTTCTTCTTCTTCTAAATAAAAATATTCTTCTAAAAAACGCTGTGGACGGCGGGGAAAGGTGGTATTACGGTGACACTTTGTCCTAAAAATATTCTTTGCAAATTCCTGGGTGAGTTCCAACTCGCTGATTGGCTGAGAGAGTGATGACGTCACGGCAACGGAGACAACTGATTGGCCGAGAGCGGTGACGTCACGGCAACGGAGACGGCTGATTGGCTGAGAGCGGGACGAAAAAATAAAATTCTCCAAAATGTTTCAATGTCACGACGTCCCTAACCGATTTGAACGGGGATCCGGCAAGAAGATTACAATGACGGACCCCGTGACACGGGCCATCCCTGTAAGGGTATAAATCGCATATACGCGGTCGCGGGACTCGAGCGGATCTAGAGGACTCGAGCGGATCTTTGAGACTCGAGCGGATCTAGAGGACTCGAGAGGATCTTTGGGACTCGAGCGGATCTAGAGGACTTGAGCGGATCTTTGGGACTCGAGCGGATCTTGAGGGCTCGAGCGGATCTTTGGGACTCGAGCGGATCTTGAGGACTCGAGCGGATCTACGGGACTCCGCCAAAATATAGACTGAAAACACGTGGGCGTAAGTCTAAATAAAAATATTCTTCTAAAAAACAAAAATGACGAAAATAAAAGAGGTGAATAATTTACAGTTGTTTATTCTATAGCCTTTGTTTGAAGGTGGGGCGTAGCCCCCCGCGAGCGAAGCGAGGTGCGCCGCAGGCCAAGCCCCCCGGCGCAGCCGGGCTGGCGAAGCCAGGGGCTTGTATATATATATATATATATATATATATATATATATATATATATATATATATATATATATATATATATATATATATATATATATGTATACACACACACATATATATATACATATGTATATATATATATATATATATGTGTGTGTGTGTGTGTGTGTATATGTGTGTCTGTGCGTGTATGTGTGTGTATGTGTCTGTGTGTGTATGTGTGTGCGTATGTGTGCGTGTGTGTGTGCGTGTGTGTGTATTCACTTGGTCTTTGGAACACGTGTTGGACTCGTGATCGATAGCTATTTCCCTCCTGGAAGAGAGCTCAGAGCTCGTAAGTCCGATCTATGGGTAATGCTATGACCTTGCACACACACACACCCCCAACTCCCCGCCCACGAGAGTTGGAGTAACACCCCTCGGCGCTGCGATACTGATATTATTTCAGCCCCGGGCGAGAGTCGAACCCGGACCTCCGTAGTGGCAGGCCAGAGCTCTAACCACAGCGCCATGAGAGGCGTGTGTGTGTGTGTGTGTGTGTGTGTGTGTGTGTGTGTGTGTGTGTGTGTGTGTGTGTGTGTGTGTACATATATGTCTATATATACATACATATATATATATATTCATATATATACATATATATATACATATATATATATATATATATATATATATATATATATACATATATTATAAAGTCTATGCTACTATGAGAAGAAAAATATGTTTGGTGAGTTTATCTCCTTTAATATTAAGGTAAAACTGAACTAATGTTACATGCGGCCAGGAGCCGATATATATATATATATATATATATATATATATATATATATATATATATATATATATATATATATATATATATATATATATATATATATATGCAAAGTAGGCCACTTGGAAAAAGTGGGTCTACTTTGCATAAGTGAACACACGTACCCGTGTTCTTATTAGCATATATATATATATATATATATATATATATATATATATATATATATATATATATATATATATACATATATATATATATATATATATATATATATATATATATATATATATATATATATATATATATATATATATTGCGTGGGTAGTCATCCGTGGTGCGTAATTACATAATTTCACTGAGCTATGTACGATGGTACAAAAGGACTTTACAAGTCCCCGACCACACCCTACATAGCTACAGAAAACCTAGTCTCATTTTGTACCATCGTACATAGCTCAGTCGCTAGCGTCTTGGCTTCGTGATTATGCACGCACAGGTCAGGGTTCGAATCCCTTGGCAGAGCTTCTAAAGATTCAATCTGTCTTAAACATACACAACTTGTCGGAGGGCTTGCCTAAATGGGAAATCGATGAAAATGAGACTAGGTCTTCTGTAGCTATGTAGAGCGTGGTCGGGGACTTGTACAGTCCTTTTGTACCATCGTACATAGCTCAGTCGCTAGCGTCTTGGCTTCGTGATTATGCACGCACATATCAGGGTTTGAATCCCTAGGCAGAGCTTCTAAACATCATACATATACATATACATATACATATACATATACATATACATATACATATACATATACATATATATACATATATATGTATATATCTATATATATATTGTAAGAGGCTCGTAGATGAGGTTGACAAGTGAGGGAGATGAAGAGGTAGGTGGTGAGAATTACATTTTTACGAGTTGGGTATTTGATAAACAAGAGTTTGTAAGCGAAGGAATTGCACAACCTCCATCCTCGCCTAAAAGTTTACTAACAACCGTTGGGGACCCGATTTCATTGTTGTATTGTGCTGATGTAACAGTATGTAAACTAAGTCAGTAGTGCAATGATTTCGAGATTTCTTGAGTAAGCTATATTGTTTATAGGGTTTGTAACAGCCTTTCTGGTTGGAGAAAGGGTTGAGGAGGAGAAAATTAAATTGGTTCACAGGTGTAAAGTCACGCCCTTAGAGGAGGTAATTAGATGTAAAACTAGAGATCACTGGACTAAAGAGACCATGACGTCAATGCGAACCGACCTAGCGATCAAATTAAGGATACCAGATGGAAGTCTTCTGGTGTAACTAAGACAATCCCGTTGTAGAAGCATTCGTCAAGAAAATCAAGGAAAAATATCACCCGTTTATATACCCTCTCCTATAATTACACTTACTGGAAATTGGGGGGGAGGGGTGCCATTGTGGTGATGGTGTTGATAGGTATGGGGAGTGGGGAGTGCTTCTTCAATGGGGCTTACGTATAGCTGAGCCATACCTATATGTGTGTGTTTCTTCAGTTTAACTGAAGTATGTGAGATGTTCTCTAGTAAAATTAGTGCTAGTTTACCTTCACTAAATCTCTATACTTGCTCTTCATTGGAGAGGTTACCGGTCACTTGGGAGAGGTGACCGGTAACCTCCTCCGGTGAAGAACAAGCATAGAAATTTAAGTAAAGTAACAAAATTAAATATAGCACCGGAATAATTCTTATCCTGGCCAGATAGAATATTCCTAAGAGCTACTGAAGAAGGGTCTTGAACCCGAAATTGCGATATAGCAAACATGACCACCTACAGTGAAGTCACAAACCTCCTTTCACAGGAAAATATGTCCTTAGTAATACATATGGAAAATACATCTAAGAAAACAAATGAACAATTAGCCATCACTTTCAAAGTATATATATATATATAATATATATACATATATATGCATATATATATATAAATATTACAGAGGATTACAAAGGCGGAGCATGCCGACAGGAGACCTTTTGGTCCATAATAGGTCGGATGCGAAAAAAATAATAATGATAAATAAATAAATAAATAAAGTTATAATAATACAAATAATAATAAATAAATTAGATAAATGCATAGGTGTAGTTAGATAATAAACAAACAGGTAAATAGTAAATAATGATAAATTGACAGATAAATAATAGTAAATGAAAATTAACCAAATAATAAACAGACAAACGATAACACACAAATAAACAAATAATAAATATAATAAAATAAATGATAGTCATTACAACATCTTGCTTAGATCATAATCTAAACGAATATTAAAGCTTCGAACTGAACTACATTGCACTGCCTCTGCATGAAGTTTATTCTATTCATTAACTACACGGTTGGCAAAGTTGTTTCTACCCACTTCCAAATTGAATATATTTCCTTACAGTTTGAGATCATTATTTCTTGTCAGATTCTCATTCAGTGGGAAAATTTTGTCACTTTTGATGTTGCCAATCCCCTTTAGAATCTTAAAGACCTGTATCATGTCACCTCTGAGTCTACGCTTTTTTAAGGAAAACAAAGTCATATGTTTTAGTCGATTTTCTTATGATTTATTTTTTTATATTTGGAATCAGTTTTGTGGCTCGCCGTTGTACTTTTTCTAATCTGTCAATATCTTTAATGCGATTAAGTGACCATATGGAAACAACATATTCCAAATGTGGACGAACTAACGATTTATATAGCTTGTAAATGAGTGATGGACTTTTGAAGTCAAAAGATCGCACAATCAGTCCTAGAATCTTATTTGCTTTCTCAGAGGCTGAAATACACTGCTTGGATGACTTGAGATCGTTACTGATAATTACACCGACATCCTTTTCACTATCCACTTTTGTTAACGAATTTCCAAATGACTTGTAATCGTACTTACTGTTATTTTTACCTATGTGCATTACCTTGCATTTATTTGTGCTAAATTTAATTAGCCACTTTTCAGACCATTGCTGTAATACACCTGAGTCTTCTTGAATATCTAATTGGTTTAAGTTACCATTTGCCATTCCGCACAGTTTTGTATCATCAGCAAATTTGGAAACAGTAGATCTAGTCCATGGTCTATATAATTTATACACACTGTGAATAGAAGTGGCCCAAGAACGAAACCCTGAGGAACTCCATTCGTAACATTTTTCCATCTAGAAGTTTTACCATTTGGAACAATAGTTTTCGATCATTCAACCAATTTCTAGTCCAACTTAATAGGCTACCACTTACTTCGTGTAAGTAGCCTTTCGTGGGGGACGGTATCAAAAGCTTTTGCAAAGTCAAAATATATTAGATTTATATTATTTCTTTGGTCATAATTCGAAACGACTGTGTTGTAGAATTCGAGTAGGTTAGTCACGCAAGAACGTTTCCGTCTGAATCCATGCTGGCTATCATTTATCAAACGGTTACTTTCTAAATGATGTTCGATAGCATCTCTGATGATAGTTTCTATAATTTTTCCTACGATTGAAGTCAAGCTTATAGGTCTGTAGTTATTTAGTTTCTTTTTGTCACCTTTTTTAATATGGGAGTAACGTTAGCTAGCTTACATTCTCTTGGGACATCTCCGGATATGATGGATTTCTTGAAAATAATTTCTAACGGAACAACAATCTCATTTTTCATTTCCTTTAAGATTCTTGGATGCCAACCGTCATGCCCTGGTGTTTTATCAATTTTGAGTTTCTCTATACACCTTTTAATTTATTCTTTTGTTATATTTACCGTAGTGAGTTAACCCTAGACTTTTCACAGGTTTCAGTTTGGAATTCACTTTGAGGTGTTTCGTTTTACGAATACTGAGCTAAGATAGTTATTTAAAATATAACACATTCCTTCGTTTGAATATTCAAGTTGACCGTCATCAGATAATAGTGGGCCAATGTGATTACTAATAACCTTTCTATCTCTAATGTAACTATAGAATTCTTTGGGATTCTCTTTGGATTTAACAGTGATATTCATTTCGTATTGTCGTTTTCGTTTTTTATTGTTGTTGTTTTTATCACTCTGTATAATTACATAACTGATACTCATTAGGTGCACCCGAGTACTTGTATTTCTTAGAGTACTTGTATTTCTTATATGCCTGTCTCTTTTTAGCAATATTTTTTTCATTTTCTTTGTCGAGCCATTTTGTGCGCGCCTGATTTTTTTTTTTTTTTTTTTGGGGGGGGGGACGTCTGTCCTTAAACGGGATGTAAGTATGAATCATCTTAGTAAGTGTATTTTGAAATATTTTCTACATCTGATTTACAGGCCTTTCGCTTAATCTTGCCTAACAATCTGTAAGCTGAAGCTCCTGACGTAGTCCTATGAACTGAGATTTACTAAAATCGGGCATTTTACATACACATGTATCTATTCTAAAAAAAATTAGTAGTTTGAACCTAACTAAGTTGTAATCACTATTTGCAATAGTTTCACCAACTTCTACATCGGTTATCATGCTTTCACGGCTAGTGATCAATAGATCGAGTAAGTTTCCATGTCCTGTGGGTTCTTTTACATGCTGAACTAAGTGATTGTCACCGAGAAAATCTATCAAGCGACTACCTATAAGGCCATGTTCAAGGGTTACCCAATCAATGTCAGTAAAATTGAAGTTACCCATTATCAATAAGTTCCAGTTGCAGAGACTAGACAGTTCTTGAAACAACAGTTTGTCGTCTGCTAATGATTATGTTTTTGGCCTATATTTTACACCTACACACACACACATTATATATATATATATATATATATAAATATATATATATATATATATATACATATGTACATATGGACATATTATATATATATACATATATATGTATATATATATATATATCATATATATATACATATACATATATATATATATATATATATATATAATGCATGTATGTATGTATGGACATAATTATCTGAATGATGTCGCTATTCACTAGCGAATTTCTTACA
>NC_134802.1:39140693-39148193 GCF_046742065.1 Oratosquilla oratoria | reverse complement strand
GACAGATATATGAGAAAGCTATAGGAAAAGGTAAGGATGTTTTTTGGGCTTTTATGGATCTGAAAAAGGCTTACGACAGGGTAGAGAGGAGGGGACTATGGGAGGTACTGCAGACATATGGGATAGGAAGAAAGCTGTTAAGAGCAGTCAAGAGTTTTTACGAGAGTAGTATAGCTTGTGTTAGGATTAGAAGTGGAGAGAGTGAATGGTTTCAGGTAAAGGTGGGACTTCGTCAGGGATGTGTTATGTCGCCTTGGCTGTTCAATCTTTGCATGGATGGGGTGATGCGAGAGGTGAATGCAAGGGTAGTGGGTCAGGGGTTGGAGATGATTAAAGAAAATGGAGAAAAGTGGGAGATGAGCCAGCTGTTGTTTGCGGATGACACTGCGCTTGTAGCAGGATCAGAGGAGGGATTGAGGAAGTTAGTGACAGAGTTTGAGAAGGTGTGTGAAAGAAGGAAACTGAAGATAAATGTGGACAAAAGTAAGGTGATGAGATGTACAAGGGGAGAGAGTGACAACAGGCTGGAAGTGAGCATTAAGGGTGAAAGACTGGAGGAAGTGAATAGTTTTAGATGCTTGGGTGCAAATGTGGCAGGAAAGGGAGGAGTGGGGGTGGAGGTAGAATGTAGATTGAGAGAGGCGAGTAAATGCCTTGGTGGATTAAAAAGTGTAATGAGAAATAGACATTTGGGAATGGATGCTAAGAGGAGGTTATATGAAGGAGTGATTGTGCCAGCAGCACTGTACGGGGCAGAAACATGGAACATGAGAGAGGAAGAGAGAAGAAGTTTGAATGTGTTTGAGTTGAAATGTCTGAGAAGTATGATAGGGGTTACTAGGCTAGATAGAGTGAGAAATGAGGAGGTGAGGAGGAGAACAGGGGTGGAAAGGGAGCTGGGAGATAGGGTTGATGAAAGAGTATTGGGATGGTTTGGACACACGGAAAGAATGAGTGAAGAAAAATTAGTAAAAGAAGTGTGGAAGGCAGAGGTGGAAGGAGTGAATATGAGGGTGCGTCCCAGGATGAGATGGATGGATGGGGTGAAAGGGGCATTACAAAAGAGAGGAATGTCTGTGGAGGAAGGACGGGAGAGGACAGAAGACAGGGCTGAATGGAGAGGGTTTGTGTATAGATGATGCTGTGATGCATGAGGGGAAGTGGGTGGGGATGGGGGCTGAGGAAGTATGTAAGAGCAAAAAATTGACGGGGTGCGAAGGGATTTCTCCCCGTCTTCTTTTCTGCATGGGGGGCCGGAGAGGGGGGTCGCCGAATTTATGAAGCGGCTTTGCTGTGGATGTGTTGTGTCTTGCGACACTGCTTCTGACCCAGGGCAGTGGACAGGATGCAGGGATGGCCCGTAATCCAGGAGGTGCCAAGATAAGAGGGAGGGAGGAAGGTGGAGGGGAGTGGAATATATAGGAAATGGAATGGGTGGGAGTGGTTTCTATGCCTTTTTCTTTTTTGCTACCCCCCCGTGCAGGGGGGAAAAAGCCTTGGTGTATGTATGTATGTATGTATGTATGTATGTATGTATGTATGTATGTATGTATGTATGTATGTATGTATGTATGTATGTATGTATGTATGTATGTATGTATGTATGTATGTATGCATGTATGTATATATATATATATATATATGTATATATAATATATGTATATATATATATACATATATATATAACATATGTATATATATATATATATATATATATATATACATATGTATGTATGTATGTATATATGTATGTATGTATGTATGTATGTATGTATGTATGTATGTATGTATGTATGTATGTATGTATGTATGTATGTATGTATGTATGTATGTATGTATGTATGTATGTATGTATGTATGTATGTATATGCTAATCTAAATATATACATTCATATTGCCTTACTATAATTACCTTATATAATTCTCATGATCCTAACGGTAACGCACTTTTCGACATTCATTAGGATGATTTGACGTATTTTCGGTATTTAGAATAATCTTTTTCCTACGGTAGAAAGTATGACTGCTAACTAAGGGAAATTTAGGATTTTTTTTCATTCTATTGAAAACGTTTAGACGATCCATGCCCAATAAACCTACTCATTTAACGTCTAATATAATCTAATGTAAATTAAACTAACCTAACCTAAGCCAACCTAACCCGAATTAATCTTGACACTTTCTGTATTAGACATTTTGTAAGTCGACATTTTAGAAAGTCCCCATTTAGACTCCAGTCAGCTCCTAAACAGACTTTACCAAATTCTCGAAGGATGAAGATGAAGAGAAGGAATGAAATTGATGAGCGTCCGAAGAAAGGGCGACGACCAGCACCACTTCGCAGCTGTTGTGAGTGCTCTGATTTATTGCAGGATTCTTCCAGAAAATGTTCTGTTCTGTTTGAAAAGCCCGCTATGACTCCCGTGATTATGAGGGGTATTTTTATCGAGGTCATGTGAAAAGGCATTGTGACGTGACCTCCATGGCTCTCAAGATTGCGGAACCTTGGGTCACTACATGGGAATTAAACGGATATACACACTGAGTATATTTGTACAATCTAGTTCAATGATCCTTAGCTTTTTTTTCACTTATGTCGAAACTTAATCTCTCCCCCCCCTCCCTCAATCTGCAAGGCTGTCTGACTCAAGAATAAAGATATTAATTTTTAGTGTAAACTTCATCTCTTAGATTTAAAAAATGTGATGTGATGGAGATATCAATGATTGTACAATCTGTTGAACTGTAGTTTCTAGAAAGATTTTTGTTGATAAAGGATGCAGTGTCCAGCGATTCTATATTTACGGAAAATCTCGCACCACTGCCATATCCATTTCATATTTGGTATGTTGGCTTAGTTAGTATTCATAGTTTTAGTTAGTCAAGAACATCTATGGTTTAGATAAGAGTCCTGTTTTCTGTAGCAAACTGTGGAGAGATGGTGGAAGTATTTGTGTATTATTGCCCAAGATTTGTAGGGTCACTGTTGTTTGATAGGGTAGATGACAGGTTTGGTAATCATTGTCGGGTGTTGTGTAAATTGAGTAGTCTAGCAGCATGTGTGATATTGTGAGGGGGGGGCTGGATTTACATGGGCAAAATTTGGGGGTTCATTTCTTGCTATGTGTTCAGCCTGAATGTCTTGTTCTTAGGCATACTATAGTCTGTGCACTTTAAGGCCGGCCACACACGTGTAGTTTAAACTGACAGTTACAACTGTTCAGTTATAACTGTCAGTTGAAACTGCACGTGTGTGGGTATCTCAGTATCACTGAGTTGCCCACACACGTGCAGTTTCAACTGACAGTCATAACTGAACAGTTGTAACTGTCAGTTTAAACTGCACGTGTGTGGCCGGCCCAAGGAGTCTATTCAGGATATGGCATACGTCGTTATTTACTACTAGCCATTCTGCCAAATCAACCTTAGTACATGCCCCTCTCTCTCTTATTTCCCAAATATAAACAATTTGATTTTGTTCACTATTCTGTGTATAGTAAAGGAAGCTCCATAGTATAATATCACTTTTTAGAATTATAAGAATAGTTACCCACCCGATCCTACCTGTCTCACGCATGACACCTCGCCGTGGCAACATGAGAGGGAAAAAGCGCTGCCATGTGTCATAGAATTTATTCAAATCGTTATTACAATCCTAAGAAAATTGTACACATTGTACTATACAGCTTTATCTACTATATAGAGAATGTAGAAAAATGCATTCCAAATAGCACATAGATGGGAAATAAGATAGAGCACGCACGCACACACACACACACACACACACACACACACACACACAAATACATACACATACATACACACACACGCGAACATACAGACATACACACACACACACACACACACACACACACACACACACACACACACACACACACACACACACACACACACACACACACACACACACACACACACACACACACACACACACACACACACACACACACACACACACACACACACACACACACACACACACACACACACACACACACACACACACACACACACACACACACACACACACACACACACACACACACACATACATACACACATTTCTTACTCTTCTCTCAGGAGGAATTCTCATTGCCATGACCGTGCTAAGCGACCTCACCTCCTGACCCAGTGTCACCATATTATTTACAATATTAGGGATTTGAAAAAAAAAAAAACTTCAATCAGAGGGTAAAAGATTAACGCAGTTATGAGGGATACCATAGAAAGCAAGTATCTAGAAACTAACAACCACCACAGTTTCAGACTAGACGTTCTTGCGAGACTAACCTTCTAGAATTTCATAACATTGTGTCTTAAACTAGAACAAAGCGAATAGGGTAGATCTAATGTAATTGGACTTTGAAAAGATTTTTGATACTGCCCCGCGCACGAAAAACTGGAAATCAAATTCACCTTACATGGAATAAGAGGTAATCTTCTTAGCTCGATTAGGAACTGGGTGAAGAATGGCAGTCTGTGAGTTGTTCTGAATAGTGAAACTTCCAGCTGGAAAGATGGTTCGAGTGAATTTCCTCATGGTTCCTTTCTTGGGACACTTCTTTTCATAGCATCTCTCAATGATAATGACTGTAGAGTTAAATCTACTATCTCCAAATATGCAAATGATACCGAGCCCTGTGGAATATCAAACGATCACTCAAGTCATCCTCATATTCAAGTAGATTTAGGCAAACTAGAGCAATGGTCTAATAAGTGAAAAGTGTAATGTTATGTACATACACCAGGTGAAAAGAAAACTAAGAACTTTGTACATATATATATGGGAATACAAGAAGATAATATGGGGCTTTGGAATAGTCTTTATTAGGATTACGTTTATATATGGGCTGGTCATCTTGCCCAGATCCATGACAATCACTTGCCAAAACAAGTACTGTTCTCAGTACTGGGAACAGACCTCGCGGTGCATCAAAACGCCGGATTAAAGACCAGCTCAAACATACCCTGAAGGTGGTTGACATCGACCCTACCAATTGGTAAACAGAGGCCGCTAATAGAGAGAGCTGGAGAAGAACCATCCGCGAAAAAACAGAGACCTTTGAGAACAACAGAAGGCAGCAAATAGAGGCAAAGAGAAATTTAAGGAGGGCAAGAGCAAGAGCAGAGAATCCCCAGAACCCCCCCGACCATTCCCATGGAAGGAAATGTCAGTGAGATGCGAAACTCGGACACAAGTGCTGCTAACGACGACGACGACGATGATATATATATATATATGTTTATGTATATATGTCTAAATATATATATATATATATATATATATATATAAATATATATTTATATGTATATGTATTTTTATATTAATATGTTTATGTATATGTAAATGTATATGTATATGTATATGTATATGTATACATATGTATATGTATATGTATATGTATATGTATATGTATATGCATATGCATATGTATATGTATATGTATATTTATATGTATATGTATATGTATATGTATATGTATATGTATATGTATATGTATATGTATATGTATATGTATATGTATATGTGTATATGTATATGCATATGTGTATGTGTATGTATATGTATATGTATATGTACATGTATATGTATATGTATATGTATGTATATGTATATATATATATGTATATATATATATATGTATATAGTGATAAACGTATATATATATATATATATATATATATATATATATATATATATATATAAAGGGCGTGTGTGTGTGTGTGTGTGTGTGTGTGTGTGTGTGTGTGTGTGTGTGTGTGTGTGTGTGTGTGTGTGTGTGTGCGTGTGTGTGTGTGTGTGTGTGTGTGTGTGTGTGTGTGTGTGTGTGTGTGTGTGTGTGTGTGTGTGTGTGTGTGTGTGTGTGTGTGTGTGTGTGTGTGTGTGTGTGTGTACATATACCGGTATATGTAAATTTATTTATATTCATATATATATATATATATATATATATATATATATATATATACATATATATATATATATATATATATATATATATATATATATATATATATATATATATATATATATATAAATTTCTTTTGCCTTTACTTTTTTTAGGAATGTCCCCTTTCGGGCTTCAGGTAGCAGGATTCCTAGTCCTATCCCCGTGCCAGTTTTTGTCGCCTCGTTCGACTCAAGTGGGAAGATTTGGTGGCAGCATTCTTTTCCCCCACCACAGGGTTAGGCTAGGAAATCAAATGAATATTCAGAGAAATGGTGCAGGACAGTAACAAGGGGTGGGGGGACAGCATAACGGAGGGACAGTCACAGTATAATAAAAGTGTCATTTCTCTATAAACAGAGATTTCCTCTATCACAGACAAAATGATGTGTAACTCTGGTCCGTAGAGGTGTCTCATATAGATACTAAAGTATCAACTGCATGCTACTTTGCCACAATAACACACAGCCAATACCCCAGATAGGCAGTATGTTTGTGAGAAGAAAGGTAGATGTGTTAGCATTGAGTGAAACTAAGTTGAAAGGGAGAGGCAGTGAGAGTTCGGGAGTGTAGTTGGGAGGTTCTCAGGAGTGAAGAGAGGACGAGGGAGAGAAGGGGTGGATGAAGGTGAAACTGGGAAGGGAGATGTAGGTTTTTGTAAGTACATATGGGCCTGGTAGTGAGAAGAGTGTAGAGGAAAGGGAGGCATTTTGGATGGATTTAAATGAGTGCATAGAGGGATTAGGGAGAAACGTCAATGTAGTTGTATTGGGAGACCTTAAGGCTAGGGTAGGAAATCAATCAATAGATGGAGTGGCTGGTAAGTGTGGAGTTCCAGGAAAAAATCGTAGTGGAGAGCTGATGGTGGAGATGTGTCTATAAGAGTTGATGATAGCAAATACAGTGTTCAGGAGGAAAGTCAAGAATAAGTACACATGGGAGAGGGTGGTGGATGAAATAGTGGTAGATAGAGTGTTAATGGATTACAAGTGGTAACCAGGAGTACAGTAAGAAGAGTTAAGGATTTACATGTTCAAAGGGGAGAGAGTGGGGGAATATCAGATACTTTTTAGGTAGAAGGTAAGCTGAGAGTGGAGGATAGATGAAGAAAAGGGAAAACAGCAGAAGGTAGGGAGGTGATTAAAGTGAACTAATTAAATGAGAAAGAAAGGGAGAAGGAGAACAAGGAGAAGCTATGAGAGGAGTGGGAGGGAGTAAAGAATAGAGTAGAACTAGGAGTGGTGGAGGAATGGGGATGGATCAAGGAGGGAGTCACAAGGTGTGCAAAGATGGTGTGTGGAACAAGGAGGATGGGAGGAAATAGAAGGAAGGGCAGTGAGTGGTGCGATGATGAAGCAAAGAAGGTTGTAGAAGAGAAGAAGCGAACTTTCACAGATTGGTTACAAAATAGGACGAGAGAATAAGATTACAGGTACAAAGAAAAGAGAAGTAAAGCATAAAAATAATAAAGGACGCAAGGAGGAGAGCAGATGTAAAATGGGGTAAGAGTATGACAGAAAATTTTGAAAGT
>NC_134802.1:39120693-39125693 GCF_046742065.1 Oratosquilla oratoria | reverse complement strand
TAACACAATAGTAAGAAACTTAATAGAGTGTAGTTTCATCCATACCACCAGTGGTCATAGATGGCGGGCTGGACGAATCGTAGCTTTGGTCGGTAATATTGCAGATGATAAAAGTGTAACTTTTCTTTCATCAAATCACATGTAAATCACACATTTCAAAGAAAATAGGTCAAATAATGCAACCATATGCTAATCTTTTACATAAAATTGTGCCTTTGAGCAAAAACCGTCCTTGTTTGGTTGAGGTCGGCAATTAGTGAGTCGGACGGTATGTTGTTAGTAATTTTGTAGAGGATAAAAACGTAACTTCTCTTTGATCAAATTACATGGAAATCACACATGTTAAAGAAAATAGGTCATATAGTGCAACTATATACTAATTTTTTATATAAAATTGTGCATTTCATTAAAAACAGTCCTCAACACTCCTCATCACTCATTCTCGCTAACCGCTCGTACATTCTTGTCGAGCACTGTATATATATATATATATATATATATATATATATATATACATATATATATATATATATATATATATATATATATATATATATATATATACATATATAGTATATATTTATGTACATATATATATATGTATATATATATATATATTGATTTAAACTATGACAAATGTAACTGAAGGCGGAGAAAATATACGAGGAATAATATTTTCTCCGCCTTCAGAGAGATATATATATATATATATATATATATATATATATATATATATATATATATATATACATATATATTTATGTATATATGTATATACAGATATATATATATATATATATACACATATATATATATATATATATATATATCAAGGACTACTATTACACAGGACGTGCGCACCCAGATCCCTGGGTCCAATAATGGAGGCCATTGCTTTCTTTGTAACCTAACATTTTATACTGGACAAATATATCAAAACTAGAAATCTAATAATAGATTTTTTTTATAGATTTTAAATATTGTGAGATTGCTATCTAATATGCGATCTGATTGCTAAAGGACATTTTTAGCATATCAATATAAGGAGCAGTGTTATATAGACTTGCCACAAGTATACAAGGAACGGTATAAGCCTACATGTAGTATATATCACTGTGCAGCCCACAAGTTTCAACAAGATTCTTGTTGAAACTTGTTCTAGGTAAGCAGCTTCTCACTGAGTCAGTTGCTGCTTTGGAATCAACCAGGAAGGATGTCTTCTGAACCTGGCAGAGTGGTTCCTTCAGGAAGAAAAAAATTATCCTGTCTGGAATTATTTTGAAAAACTACCAACAACTTCTGGCAAAGGGTACCGAGCTAAATGCAAAGACTGCAGATAGGAACTACAGGGCATTGTGTCAAGATTAAAATCTCACAGAGATAAATACCAAGGTCAGCCACAGCATACAGAAGAAGAAATTGATGACCCAGGTAAATAATTTTACTTATATTGTGTGCATTTCTCCCTTTTCATACACAGCTATATAAATTTGGTGAACAATGGAGAGCATGTGCAATAAAAATGTGAAGGCGTAAAGAGATGATACTTCAACTTCATTACTTCTAAATTTGGGTAATGACTATATCACTATAATATACTGTATCCACTCAACTTTGGGGCCTAGATGATTGTTATTCATTTCATTCAACATTGTGTAATATATTTCATAGGTTCCATTGGAATTCAGCCCACATGGGACTCAGCCCAAAGGGATTTAGCCTAACCTAACCCAACAAACACATTATTTTTAGTAAATTTGAAAGTGGACTGAATCCTGTGTGGGCTGAATTCCAAACCCACCTATTTCATATCCTGTTCATTATTTCCAAACAATTTAACAGCTTGTGTGAATATGATCATTATCTAAAAAAATAACTACTGTACTCAAAAGTAGCCTAACACACTGTATTCATTCATTTATTTATTCATTTATAAATTATGCAATATGCTCAAATTTTCTGTTTACATTTCAGGATCTGTATCAACAGCTTCAATCCCTTCATCATCGGCTCCACTTGAATTATCTGGAAACCTGACTCCACCATTAAAAAGATCACTATCAGACTCCTCCACAGGCGCCACTTATGCTAAATCATTTTCATCTAAAAGAAAGTCATCAACATCTCTGGACAGATTTATCATAAAAACTTCAGCCTCTCAAAAGGAAAATCTCGACAAAGAAGTTGCAATAATTATATTTGCTACAAATTCACCATTTCGTCTTGTTCAGCATCCTCAGTTTCTCAAGATGGTTCAGACACCGAGGCCAGGTTATATTCCTCCATCCAGAAAAAATATTGCTGATAAGTACTTGGATCTTGTGTATGAAAAAGAATATAAAAAGTGTGCAGATGACCTGAATAATGAAACTGTATGTCTTTCAATTGATGGGTGGTCTAACTTCCACAATGAGCCCATAATATGTGTCACTCTAACAACATCCACTGGTCAGATTTATTTAGTTGACACAATAGACACATCAGGGAAACCTCACACTGCTGAATATCTTCTACAACTTGTACAAAATTCGATCAAGAAGGCTGAACAAGATTTTGGTTGTCACATTAGAAGTGTTGTAACAGACAATGCAGCAAATGTCACCAAGATGAGAAAACTCTTGGAGGAATCGAGTAAACCTGAGAATACCATCCTCTTATACAGTTTCTTGTATATTTGTGGCAAGTCTGTATAACACTGCTCCTTATATTGATATGCTAAAAATGTCCTTCAGCAATCAGATCGCATATCAGATAGCAATCCCACAATATTTAAAATCTATAAACAAAAATCTATTGAAATCAAATAAATCTGATTTAAGTAAAAACATAATCTATTTTTTATATTTTTCAAAAAGATGAGAAAAAAAATCGCCAACCCTGGTGTCCACTAACCTCATACAATAATGCCCGTTAAGTCTGGCTAAAATTGGCATTTCAAAGCATAACAGTGCCTTAAAAATAGTTTCTTATTTCACTATAAAAGTTTATATTAACTTATACTGCCTTGAATAAGTCAATAGTTGATATATTTGTCCTATAAACAATGTTAGGTTTCTAGTTTTGATATATTTGTCCAATATAAAATGTTAGGTTACAAAGAAAGCAATGGCCTCTGCTAGCGGACCCAGGGATCTGGGTGCGCACGTCCTGTGTAATAGTAGTCCTTGATATATATATATATACATATATGTATATACATATATATATATATATATATATATATATATATATATATATATATATATGTGTTGAGGCATTGTGACAGGTTGGTGAAGGTGGGTGAGGAAGACATAAATCAGAATCCAAGTTTATTTCTGACTAGTTTCGCACAAATAGGCTTCATCAGAGAAATAATGTATTGAATATACTATTTGTCTGAAGAACCTTATTTGTGCGAAACTAGTCAGAAATAAACCTGGATTCTGATTTGTCCTCCTCACCCACCTTCACCATATATATATATATATATATGTATATATATATATATATATACATTTATATATATATATATATATATATACATATCTGTATATATAGATGTATATAAATATATATATATATATATATATATATATATATAATATATATATATACATATATATACATATGTATATATATATACATATATATATATGTGTGTGTGTGTGTGTGTGTGTGTGTGTGTGTGTGTGTGTGTGTGTGTGTGTGTGTGTGTGTGTGTGTGTGTGTGTGTGTGTGTGTGTGTGTGTGTGTGTGTGTGTGTGTGTGTGTGTGTGTGTGTGTGTATTTACCTAGTTGTATTTACCTAGTTGTATTTTACGGGAAGGGGAGCTATGCTCGTGAGGTCCCGTCTTCATATCTCATTTTATCTAAACTATTTTTAAATTCATGTATTGTTTTTGCACACACCACTTTCTCATCTAACTTGTTCCAACTTACTATTACTCTGTGAGGAAAGCTGTTCTTTTTCAAATCTCTTCTATAGCTGTCTTTTTTTTTTTCTTTCCGTGTCCTCTAGTATTTCTGTCATCCCATTTTATCAGATTCTCTCTGTCAGTAATTTCTATGCCTTTCATGATTCTGTAAATAGCTATCAAATCTCCTCTCTCTCTCTTCTTTGCTCTAGTGTCTGTAGTTCAAGTTTTTCTAGTCTCTCTTCATATGATAGTTTTGAGAGTGTTGGTGCCAATTTTGTAATTGCTCTTTGTATTCTTTCAAGTTTTTTTATACATTTTTTTGTACTTGGTGACCATATCGTTGCAGCATATTCCAGTCTTGGTCTTATCAGGGTGATTAGGATTTTCTTCACCATTTCTTCATCCAGGTATGTAAATGCAACTTTGATTGTTCTTATTAGATTATAAGTTTCTCCAAAAATCTTATTTATATGTTTCTCAGGTGACATATTATTCATAACAATGACTCCCAGGTCCTTCTCATTTTCTACTTTTTTTATTCCTTCTTCTCCCAATTTATATGCTCCTGTTATTCTGTTTTTGCTTTTTCCAAATTCCATTATACTACACTTTTTTGTATTGAACTCCATCTCCCACTTCCTACTCCATTCCTATACTTTATTTAGATCACTCTGTAGTGATTCACAATCTTCTTCAGTTTTCACTCTTTTCAGTAGTTTTGCATCATCTGCAAAGAAGCTCATATAGCTTTCAATTCCTTCATCCATATCATTAATATATATAGCAAACATTATTGGGGCCAGAACTGTTCCCTGCGGAACACTGCTTATTACTTCATCCCATTTTGAGTGCTGGTTTCTTATCACTACTCTCATTTTTCTTTCTTGCAAAAAGTCCTCCATCCAATTTAGTAGTTTGCCTTGTATTCCTCCTTCAGTTTCTAATTTCTTAAGCAACTTCTTATGTGGTACTTTGTCAAAAGCTTTCTTTAGATCTAAAAATGCACAGTCCGCCCATCCATCTCTTTCTTGTATTATATCTATTAGCCTTGAATAGAAACATATTAAATTGGTGACGCATGATCGTCCTTGTCTGAATCCAAAT
>NC_134802.1:39113193-39115693 GCF_046742065.1 Oratosquilla oratoria | reverse complement strand
CGTGCCCAAGCCACCTTAGTTGTGCCTTTTCTATTTTGCTTCTAATTTATGTTACTCCAATCATTTCTCTTATTTCATCATTTCTAATTCGATCTCTCTTGGTTTTATTTACTATTACTCTTAACGTTTTCATTTCTGCTGACTGAATTCTGCTTCAGTCTCTTGATGTTAATGTCCAGCTTTCAGCAGCATACATTAAAATCGGTACCAAAACTGATTCAAAAATATTTTTCTTTGTTTCCGTAGGGACATTTATATCTTTAAGATAGAATACAACGCACAGACACCTCTGCTATACTTTGATATTCTTTCAGTTATCTCTTCTCTATTCTTGCATTCATCTTTTGTAAACACGCTTCCCAGATACTTAACACACTGTGCTTCTTTAACATATTCATTTTCAATCATTATTTCTGCAATGTCATCATTTTCTTTTGTGACGGTTAGTATTTCAGTCTTTTGAATATTAATGCTTAGCCCCGCCTCATTAAAGCATCTTTTCCAACAATTTAGAGCTCTTTCTAACTGTAATCTGTCGTTACTCCAGCAGGCAATGTCATCTGCATACACTAGTATATCTCCATCCCCTTCTCCTTGATCTCCTATTCTCTTTTTATACTTTTAATAATGCTATCCATATATGCTATGAATAATAATGGGGACAGCACACTTCCTTGTTTCACTCCTGTTGTTACATCAAACCATTCATCTTTCTCATAACCAGTCCTAACAAGGCAAGAACATAGCTTACATGTACTTTCTATGGCTTTCTGCAGTTTGCTTGTCATTTCATACTCCTCTACTAAACATTTCCATAATTCATTTCTTAGAACGAAGTCAAATGCTTTTGCTAAGTTTATAAAAGCACAATACATTTTTTTTATACTCCCAACATTTTTCCATGACCATTCTCAAAACAAATATGGGGTCAGATGTATTTCTATCTTTTCTATATCCAAACTGTTCTTCTCCTAGCTTCGGCTCTATCACTGTTCTTGCTCTCTTTTCTAGGATTCTTTCATAAAGCTTAGCTACTTGATTGATGAGAGAGATACCTCTATAAATACCACAGAAACCTTAGGCGCCTTTACCTTTATAGACCGGTAGTATAATGGGCTTCCCCCAACTTTGTGGAATAGTTTCTTCTCTCCAGACCTTGTTTGATATTGGCAATATCTTCTCTTTTAGGGCTTCACTTCCCTCCCTTATCAGCTGAATCGGTAAGGCATTACATCCCGGTGCTTTATCGTTTTTCATCTTCTTCAGGGGTTCTTCTAGCTCGTTTCTTGTTATTTCGTAATCTAGGTCTTGTCTCTCTTCAACGTCCTCTTCGTTCTCCATACCTTCATCTATATCTTCACCTCCCACATAGAGTAGGTTTTTAAAATAATTCTGCCATTTCTCATTTATCTTGTTGGGTTCTACAATAACATTACCTTCGTCATCTTTAATGTTATGCACCATATTCTTGTCTTTCCTATATGATTTTGCTAATCCAAAGCTTTTCTTCTTACTACCTTTTAGATCTTGTTTTATTGTCTCTCCTAACTTCTTCCAAACATTTTGTTGTGCTGTTCTCTTCACTTCTTCAGCCTTATTTCTTGAAGTGACATACTCTGTTCTTGTTTCAGGTGTTTTATGTCTCAACCACTTTGTTAGTGCCTTCATTTTTTTTTTACTGCACACTTTACTCCCTCTGTCCACCATGGTGTATGTCTTTTCTTACTTCCTCTCACCATTTTTGTTCCTAACGTTTCTTCTGCTATACCTTTAATTGTTTCCTGCAGATCTTCCCAATCCTCAGCTGCTTCCTCTCTGAGATTAATTTTCTCATCTGCTGCTACTTGATACTTGTCTTTTGTTTCAGCATTTTTTAGTGACTGAACTTTGATGACTTTTCTCTTTTGCATTTGTCTTTGCTTTATCTTCTTGATATCTAAATCTCCAATTAGAAGTCTGAGATCTGAATTTAGCAAATCACCTGGTAGAATTTTCACGTTGTTGAATAATATTCTATCTGATATCAGCATGTAGTCAATAATGGACCTTTGGTCAAACTGATCGGTTAACTGATTCCATCTGTATCTTGTATACCTATGTTCATCTTTATGTTTAAAAAAGTCGTTCATAATCTTCATGTTATTTCTCATGCATAAATCTATCAGATTGTCCCCTTCTCTGTTTTTCACTTCTTCTACAAAAGGGTCCGATGATGTCTTGTATACCTATTCTGCCCTGTCCTACCCTAGCATTAAAATCATCCATGATTATAGTGACATTATCTGGGTTCATATCAATGTTATCCTCCAGCATCTCCAAAATCTCCCTTTTTTTTCCTCGTCGGTGTATCCTTGTTGAGGTGCATATATCTGATATATAAATTATCTTTTACCTTTGATGTTCAATACACAGTACATAAATCTCTCATTTACCAATTTTAAGTTTTGAATATATGGTAAGAGTGTTGGTCCAATTATAATTGCTACTCCATTTTTTCTTC
>NC_134802.1:39108193-39110693 GCF_046742065.1 Oratosquilla oratoria | reverse complement strand
GGTCCTGTTTTTTTTTTGTTTTTTTTTTCATTACCCACGGGTCCATTCCTGTATTTCATCACAAGCTTATTTTCTACGATTCCACTATGATTTAACAATTTTTTCAGGTCTTGATCAAACTTCTCTCTTTCTTGATTTGATCATCCTTGCTGTGGTGCATGAATTTGTAAAATTGCTATTTTCAATTGTTGCAACTGAAGTGGGATATGTATTACTCTTTCATTAACATAAGCTATAACTATGACACATTCAGCAATTTCAGGGCTCACAATTAATCTTACCCGTGTATTTTGCCCTCTCCCTCACTCCAAATCAATTGATAGTCGCTGTGTATTGTTTTCCTTCCACCCTCAGATAAGCTAGTCTCACACACACACACCAAGGACACTTCTTCTTTTTTTCTTCTTCCATCAAGGTGACCGCTTCCTCTTCCTTATCCTTCATTGTAGACACATCTATGGTTACGATCCGAATATTAAGTCCTCTGATTACTTCCTAGTTGTCAATCAATCTACCTGTGGGTTCCGAGGTTCGGTATGCGTATTTTTACGAGACCGGTCGTGGGGGTTTGTCTACTCTAATGAACCCGAATGGGCTGATGGTTGGAACAAGATGCCACACCTCTACAAGATATGTTTGAGTATTTATTAATCTATCTATCTAGTTGTCTACTTGTTTATATGTTTATCTATTTATTTTATTTTTATTTATTTATTTGTTTATTTACTTATTTATGTTATCTTTATTTATCTATTCATCTACTTATCTATTTATTTAACTATTTATCTATTTTTTTATTCATTTGTTTTCTTATCTATTCATTTACTTTTTATTCATTTATCTACTATTATTTATTTATCTAATTAATTGTTTATTTATTTATTTTATTTATTTATTTATTTATTTATTTATTTATTTATTTATTTATTTATTTATTTGTTTATTTGTTTATTTATTTATTTATCTATATATTTATTTGTCTATTTATTCATTTATCTATTCATTTATCTACTTATTTATTTATTTATTTATTTATTTATTCATTTTTATTATTGTTACTATTTTCTTTATAACTACTAATTTTCTTTAGGATGTGATGTGAAGGATGAATACATTTCGCGAAGAAGTGAATACCTTTCATTCTCATGTGCTGCCCTAAAGTACTTTTTAAGTAATGTGGTTGTGGAGTGCCTTTCCTCAAATCCACCTTGATTTGATGAGGTGGGTAGATGTATTTTGGTTCTTTCTTAGATTAGTCTCTCTATCAATTTGGATATGGTTAAGAGCTTGAAGATAAGGCTATAGGATACTAGCTTCTAGGGCGGTTTGTTTGTTTTCAGGATGGGAATGATATGTGTTTGCTTTTTGTCAATTGTTGGGATGCCATTGTGCAATCGAGAATAGTTGAATATATCAGTCAAGGCTTTTATGACTACAAGCCCTAGATGTTTTAAATGATACTTTGATTAGTTTAGCTTCAGCTTGTGGGTGTTTTAGTTTCCTTTTTTCTTCTTCTTTCTTTTTTTTTTCTATTGGTGAAAAATAGAATTGTTTACGTACCTAATACTATATTTCGTATTTTTGCCGTCTCCTACTTTTAGGTGACGCGCATTTGAATCTTGTTTTAAGGTTTCTTGCTTATTCATTTATCTATTCATCTTTTTATCTATACACTCATCTGTTTATTTATTTGAATATTATTTATTTATCAATTTATTGTTCACTTATTCATCTATTTATTTGTGTTCTTTGTTTATGTGTTATATGTGTAACGTATACTGTAGCCATTCTAATTTATTCATTTGTGTCTGATTTATGCGCTCGTCGACAATGTTATAATCTTGATAACGTCTCAGTGGTTTATGTCACTCTTCGGTAATACTAAGTTTAGATTAATTATTGTAGAGCACGTTTTAGTGCTGTTCATAACAATGTAATTCCAATCCAGTCAGATACCTCTTGATTATTGTTATTATTATTACTTATGCGGGAACTAGACCCTTAAACAAACCATTACTTTCCTAACACAATTCTGACCCAATCTGTACTTCATTTTGTACAAATTTGTGCCTAATTTTAGCTACACATTGTGCAAAGAAGTGTATACCGCGTGTTGCTGTGCGGAAAGGCAATTAGTAAAAATTTACGCAATACCTTTCGAGGCAGAACCCTTTACCATTCAGTACAGCTCCATGTCGACGCGCTTTGAATCTGTATGGGGATTAAGGAATGTGAATTGTTAAGGCGGAGTAGTTGGTTGGGGCTCTTTGCAGGTGTGGGACGGAACGCCACATACCTGTGCTGTATCTATGAAGGCACTGGAGGCATCTTATGAAGGTCATGCCTACAGTGATAGAGGAATGAAATTATGTTTAATTTTATGTAACGTGTGAATATGGAAAGTTCCATCACTACTTTTTTTTATGTCCCACAGTTATTACTATGCCGGCTATTATTACATGGAAGAAGTTATATATGCTGTATATATGTGCTATATATA
>NC_134802.1:39090693-39103193 GCF_046742065.1 Oratosquilla oratoria | reverse complement strand
GTGTCTACCTACAATGCTTTTGTCCTTTGGACTATATTGCAACCTAACTGGAGGTGATAAGCTACCTTTAAGAGAAGAATGTTCCTTCATGAACTTGGATTGACCTTAGTCCAACCTGTATTGTCTTCAAGGGTATTGTTACCTCGGACGATAAATGCCAGGCGAGTTGCTGAAGCTGCAAGACCATCTATAGAATATGATAATTCAGTCTAAGGAAAGAGCTGCAGACATCGTTGTCGTATGTGTAAAAATGACAACAAAATTAGCACAATATGTTCGGTCTGCCGAAGAAGTACATATAAGCGGCATGGTGCTGTAATGTTCAAGTGCAATAATTGTAACTAATTCCTAATCTTCAATAAGGTAGAGAGGTTGGAAGGGTTAGGTGTGGGGTCTGAATAACAGTCATTTCCACGTAGTAGACCCTGTGCATTCAGTGTAATCACTTATGTACTTTGTATTGTGGAGAATTGTCAGAATTTATGAGACGGGTCATTTTGACCCGGAACGGATTAGATGTTACAAGGCTGGTGAATTACTGCAATTGTAAGCTGACTACAAATACTGACCATTCTAAATCTCAGGAAAGATGCGCAAAAAGATGGCACTGTTATATGTGCAAAAATGATAGCAAAGTAACAGCAATCTGCCAAAAAACTATATGTAAGCACCATGGTGTTGCAATATTCAACTGCAACAATTTCAACTAAAACCTATTTTCCAATAAAGTAGTGTGGCTGGAAGAGATAGATTTGGAGTCTGAATGATTATAACTTTCTTACAGTGTACCCTGGATACGCAAAGTAATTCAAAAAGTACTTTGTATGGCAAGGAACTGTCAGAATTTATAATACGGGTCATTTTGAACCGATACAGATTAGATGTTACAAAATTTTAACACACCACAAGGGTTAACAGAGCATTAGGTTTCATTGCTAGGACGGTTACAAATAAAAGTGCAGAAGTAGTTATCCAAACTCTATCTAGCATTAGTTAGACCCATCCTTGACTATGCGCTACTGTTTTGGTCTCCGTCTTATAGAATGGATATCAATTCACTAAAAGTAGAGGAGAATGACCAAAATGATACATGGGTTCAGAAATTTACCTTACGAAGAAAGGCTTAGGCACCTTAACTTACACTCTCTGGAAAGACGCAGAGTGCGGGGTGATCTAATAGAGGTGTTTAAGTGGATCAAAGGTTTTAACAAGGGTGACGCAAACAAGGTCATCATATTAAGACAACAGTGCAGAACTCACAGTAATGGATTTAAACTGGACAAATTTAGATTTAAGAAGGAAATAGGCAAGAGTTGGTTTACTAATACGGTGGTCAACGAATGGAATAGACTTAGTAACCATGCAGTGAGCGCTGCAACTACCAGTTGTTTTAAGAAACAGTTAGACAACTTTATGGATGGAGATGACAGGTGGCAATGAACATGAAACTGCCTAGTGTAGGCCTTATGGTCTCTTGTAGTCTCCTTCATTCTTATGTTCTTATGAGTCTGTTAATAGTACGTATAACAAAAAGATTAAGGACCACAGTGATCTAATCAAGAAATTCATCTCTATGAGCCCTCTTTTACCATACATATACGGCTTGATGTGTGTGTGTGTGTTTTTGTGTGACTCCGCCCCAAAGTATATGTGAGTATAAGAAAAGTTAAGAAGAAATAATTTAGCATATGAAATGTCAGTTTTAGAGGTTCAGATATTTTTTTTTTCTTGTGTTGTAGGTACAGATGAAAAAGCGTTCATAAATTCAAATGAAGAGCTGGACAAAGTTGTATATGAATACATTGTAGATGATACAGCATATTAGATTTAAAAGTTGTGACGTCGACGTAGATAGGTTCTGGGTTATGGTTAATATATTTTCATATTCGAGATGCGTTTACCTTTAACCGAAGACTTCACATCTAAAGGTTATATCAGCGAAGTCATTTAGAATCTCGTTTTTGTCTAAACACCTGGATACCTTTCTTTTCATGATTTGACACTCAACTGAATAAAATATCTTGGAGCTAATGAGTTTCAACCAGGTTTGTAGGCGGCCCCCATCATGATCCGGATAGGTTTTCCCTGGGTGGCCACAATCATAAAGTTGGTCGTAGTTAATGAATGATGATATCATTTCGAGGAAATAGGACATAAGAAAAGGTCTCACTACAAATAAATGTTTGAGGACGATTGGTGTTAGATAAGTAAGTAAACAAAAAAAATGTGCCGTTTCGAAGCTACAGAACAATGTGGGTACGGACAATTCGTGATATTTATGAATACGATTGAGTAGGGAGGTGGTAGTTGGAAAAGTGGTAGGACTGGGTTGGCGTGTAAGGGGGAATTTGGAGTAGGAGGTTCGATGGAGAAGGGGCGGCTGAAGAGAAGAGAGAGAGAGAGGTTCGTGGAGCTCCGATGGAAGACGTATTACAAAAGCCATTCCTCAACAAAGCTGAGTTTGATCAACGCCCCGTGGGACTATGGGGCGGCAGGAGGAGGAAGAGGAGGAGGAGGAGAAGGGTTAAGAGAAGAAAGAGCAGAAAGAATAGGAGGAGGAAGAGGATTAGTGAAGGAATAGGAGAGATAAGGTTTGACGAGGAGTGGAAGACTGAGATGAAGAGATTATGAGAAGGTTAGATATACTGTGCACACGTAAAATATTCGGCCGCACACAAGCACACACACGTACACACACACACACACGCACACACACACACACACACACACACACACACACACACACACACACACACACATACATACATACACATATTCACACACATATACGAGCTCTGAGCTCTCTTCCGGGAGGGAAATAGCTGTCGATTGCGAGTCCAACACGTGATCCAAGACCATGGTGAATCACGCATGCACGCTCGCGCACACACACACACACACACACACACATACACACACACACACACACACGCACACATACACACACACATACACACACACGTACACACACACACACGTACACACACACACACACACACACACATTCTAGCGAATGAGATGATCATTCTTGCCAATACTATAAAGGCAACCAAGGGTAGAATAAAATAAAAAGCGGATAAAGTCAGTGAACCATTAGATGTTTGGGAAGGTTGGATATCTGACCAACAAAATGATACAGTGAACATTAAAGATATCATAAAGCAGCAGAAAATAGAAGAACACGTTAAGTTAGAAGTAGTAGTGAAGGTTATAAAAAAGGAATATCTTCCCAAACATGTAGTCGATAAGGATAGATGTGTCATAATTACTGGCTGGTATTAAGACCATATTACTTCATGGAATGTACACTATACAACACAAAAATGCCAGAGAAATTACCTCTGTGATTATGGAAAATGACTCGAATGCATCTAATCAAATTGACTACACATCTAGTTTGGGTCAGCATAAAAGGAATGGCTCACGTGGAATAAAGTAATCAGCAAGTCTTAGAAGTGAGCAGGAATATATAAAATTAGAAACATTTTGAAAAAGGGAGAAATTAAACAGAAGTAAAAAAAAAAAAAATAAGGACACAGGAAGAAAAGCACCATCATTTCTGGAGAGTTGTCAGAATACGAAGAAATAACTTCGAAAGAGACGGGAGGGCGATATAGCCCAAGGAACACAGTGGGAACACTAAAAATAGTCTATGTTAATGTAAATGGTATAACACCAGCCAGGTTGGAGATGAATGATTTCTTGATGGTACATGTGTTCAATATTTTGTGCTTAACAGAGACCGAGCTTCCAAGAAATATTGATCTACAGCAAGAAGATGATAGACACACCATCTAGAGAAGAGACAAGGAAGATAAAACGGGCTGTAGGGTGATGGTTGTTGTAAGATATGACGCAACAGTGAAAAAAAACAAATCTGAATGAGGGGAAGCCTAAAACAATCCTTCTTAAAAGTAGAATCAAAGAGCCGAGTAGAAAAGAGGTGGCATATGTCCTCCCAAGACAAAAGCTTGGAATGAAACTACATATCAAGGAATGTTGTCGAACAAAACTTTCACTTTCATAAAACTGTCAAACAATGTAACAATATACTCCTTGTGGGAGACTGTAATTTCAATGAGGCTAAATGGGAGAAGTGGGAAGCAAGTAGCAAGGCAGATTCTTGTGGAAATACCCTGTTATATAAAGCAATGGAAACCACAATGACCTAGTGGGTAATGGAAGTGACTCGACTAAGATGAGAGACATTCCCTCAAGATTAGACTTGATACTAAGCAAAGATCAAGACATCAATAGCTCTTTGAAATATCTTTGCCCTATAGGAAAAAGTGATAATGTAACAATTTCATTTTGGTTAGCGGATGAGAAAATAGAACCAAGGAATGAGTCACACAGACAAGGTAGACTTGATTTTAGGAAAACAGACTTTTTAGTCTAAGATAAGATGACTGTATCCATATACCATTACTAACAATACCGATAGGTCATACGCCATGATACGTATTTCCCAACGTACATGAAGGCGCTAGCCTTTAACAATGTTGCTGACTACATATTTCTTATTCAAAGCATCTGACTCAGAGAATACAAACATATCACAACAACACCATCACGCCATCGTCCAGCAAGGAACCAAAACAAATGCCTAATATCACCAGACCTTTCCTTTTACCTACCAAACAATATTATCGTAAATCCAATACATACACCATGTCTAACCACATCCACGAAAGATAGCCATCCATTACAATACAACTAACACACATATATTGTATTAACCTCAAATGTATTTGCTAACTAACAACCACACCAAAGGTGCTAAGAGAGGCTTTTCACCCTTTATAACGGCGACTGTGTCGCCAGAGAGTTAGAAGACTGAGGAGACACATCTCCCTTATTCTAGGTAGGGGAGACATCCCCTTTTGGGAGATTATATCCCTCCCTGTAGATTTTCATAAGTACATGCTAATATTTCAACAAAACTCAATAAGGTTTACATCACCTACTAAGCCCCCTTATGTAGCCCACCTTAGGTACATTAGTCAGCAGCGGTTCCACGACTTCCCTTACCCCCGAAGAAGAGACCCGATTAAAACCGTCGTCACCTGCCAAGCTCCTGTCTACAACTACCACACCCGTCTGCCATCTGCTGTTCACGACTAGCCACGTCTACCAGGTCTGACGTCTGCCACACCAGCCCGTCTGCCGTCTGCCGTTTGTCGTCTGACGTCTACCCCATTAGCTCGACTGCCGTCATCGCCTGACCAAGTCTGCCGACCTCACAAATGTAACCTGCAGTTACAGTCATCTTAGAGTCGGTGGTAAAATCGAAAGGCATTGGATTTCAAACCACCTGGTGGCAGTTTACTACCAAACAGAGGGAATGCAGCTGTCTTAAGAGAGACCGATGTCAGAGTAGGAGAAACCGTCTGTCCTCTACTCCCCCACTACCCCTCCATTGCGTGTTTGTGTAAGAGAGACCATCAGCTACAAGACTCACCACACTACACCCCGTAGAGTGTCTGAGCAGCCATTCACCAATTACACGACTAGAATCGTCAGCCCAGGGCTGAGATTCCCAACAACATAACTTCAAGACTCCAATCAACTCAACCCATCAATCCCAACACATCGACTTCAAGATCTCAGTCAATCCCCCGGAATCGAGGCAACTACCCACAAAACTTCAATCAAACGTGCACCTACTTCGAGCCAACCAACCACCTCCACGCACTCCACTACCTCCCTCCGTACGAGGCAGCGACAAGTCCCTATACACACTACCCTCCGCACCATTCCCCTCCATACAACGCGCAAAGGACCCAGGCCCAGCGCGCTGACTTCAGGGTCAGCAGTTCCAAACGACTCCATTTAGCATGCTTCCCAGCGAGCGGCGCATCTATACCCCACCCCTTCAATAGCCGTCCTCTCCATACAACCATTCCATCCACCCTACCCCCACACCTACCTCGCCATCCAGCAGAGCCGTTTGACAAGCAACAATCTCAGCAAAACGTATCGCACACCATTTCGTAAGTAATCATTCCACTTACTCCAATACTTCTAGAACGAAGCCAGGCGACTCCAGCAAGCCACGAGGGACCCAGGCCCAACACGCCTACTTTAGAGACAGCACAGGCCCAGCTTTCTGACTTGAAAGTCGACACGGTACCACGCGACTTCAGTCAGAACGCATAGGACCACCAGGCCGATGAGACTCGTCTAAGCAGTTTTGAGACACCTCCCAATACCCTATCCACAACTAACCTCACCGGTCGATGTGATTACCAAATAACGTACATCCACTAATTTCTTTTGTCATTCTAGCTCAACTCATACGAAGCCGGACGAGAGCCTACCCTCCACCCCATTTCACCCCCGTGACGACAGACGAGGACCAGGAACGTCGCATCCGTTGAGCGTGGCCACCAGGAAATAGGCCTCGCTATTCGCGTCGGTCGAGAGTAGCCTCCGTGAGTGACTCTACCCACCTCGACCATCCATCCACACCCTCCACTCAGTGACCCACAACAAGGACTGATCCAACCAACTCCATCCGCCCACTCCCTCCCTCCGCCCGAGAAACTGCAAGGCCAACAATATTTATGGTCAAGCTAGTATCAGCTCCTTTAGCCTACCGTCAATCTCCATTCGACAGTGATATGGACTATACATCTCATCAACATATATCTACGTAACGTATAAAAATACCCTGATTCACAAATTTCCACACTAAAAATACACAATATGTATATACAATTGGAAGAGGAAGTGATAAAACTGTTGACGGAATTCCTGAATTTGGTTATGGAGAAAGAGACAATCCCGAATGAGTGGAGGGATAGTATAATGATCCCGATTTTCAAGGAAAAGGGAGACATCCAGGGTTGTGCTAACTATAGAGGGATTATGTTAACGTCACACACCATGAAACTGTTAGAAAGAGTGATGGTTGAGGTCGGAGACTGAGGTTTGTAGCGAGCAGTTTGGGTTCATGAAAGGCCGAGGAACAATGGATGCAATATTCGCGTTGAGACATGTGATGGGAAAGTATGGAGAAAAGCAAAGAGGTCTCTACTTGACATATATTGACTTGGAAAAAGCTTGTGATCGAGTTCCGAGAAGTGAGGTGTGGCGGAGTATGAGGTCGATGGGAGTGAAAGAGAAGTATGTCATGATGGCTCAAGAGATATACAGGGATGCAAGGACAAGAATGAGAAATGCAGCTGGTACCACAGAGGCTTTCTCAGTGGGATTTGGACTTCACCTGGAGTCAGCTCTTAGCCCCTATCTATTTAACCTCCTCATTGATGTGCTGGTGGATGAGGTGACAAAGGAGGCACCATGGAGTATGCTCTTTGCAGATGACATAGTGTTGGTATCAGCCGCGAAGAAGTGCAGGAGCGGTTGGAGCTGTGGAGGGGTTTGTTAGAGGACTATGAGCTAAAGGTGAGCAGACAGAAGATGGAGTACCTGGAGTGCAATGTGACTCAGGGAGGCGACATTTTTATGCAGGATCACAAACTCCCGAAGGTGGAGGCCTTCAAATACCTCGAATCTTATGTAGCGGAGGATGGACATCTATAAAAAGAGATTGACTAAAGGATCGAGTTGGCTTGGAACAATTGGCGGAGAGTATCAGGGGTGCTATGTGACAAAACGATAAGTGCCAGAGTAAAAGGAAAGGTGTACAAGACAGTAAAGAGACCAGCGTTGTTGTACGGAGCGGAGACATGGGTAATGAAAAAGGTACAAGAAAGGAAGCTGGACGTCGTAGAAATGAGGGTGTTGAGGTGGATGTGTGGGGTAACGAGATTGGATAGGACAAAGAATGATGGGATCCGCGGTACTGTGAAAGTAGTGGAGGCGTCTGCGAAAGCGCAGGAAAAGAGATTACATTGGTTCAAGAAGAGATGAAGACTACGTGGGAGACCCAAGCTGCGGTGGAAGAACAGACTGAGAGAGGACCTTAAGGAGAAACATCTGAATGAGGAGCAGGTGATGGACCGAAACCATTGGAAACGACTAGCGAGGAACGGTGACCCCATATGAAAATGGGAAACATCAACAGGAAAAGAAGAAATATATATATATATACTCAATCAAATAGAAAGTTAAAAACAAATGATAAGTGCATACACATATAGGAAAAACAATTATTAACTAATGCATCCACATACTAAGACATAAAGTGATCACATAATTCACTAACAATTCTTCAAATTAACATAGCTAAAGCATTCAACAAAAACGACATTCATAAGACGTAAAGTAAATAATACACAACAAAATCTCCAATCTACATAGATCCACCACGATAACTGTACATATTAACAAACAATTAATAGAAATAATCAAACAAATACAACAACTAATAGAGATATTATTCCATACAAAATACCAAACATCTCCCAGTGCACTTATGACACAATATACTTATAAGATAATTTCAAACTCATTTTATAAAATATCAAAAACAATACACCTATCATCATGTTCTCAAACAATTTTTATTAGCCTATATATAACAATTCAATGTCACATTACCTTTAAAATTCCTTAGACGATTACACCCAACAAAATGCATAGCTCAGCATATTCCACTCACTCCACAAACCCCTCCCGCCCCAAGGAAGACACACAGTCACCCAAAGCCAACACATAATAAAATCAAATAAACTAAAGAAAACATAACGACAAATCCCACAAGGAACAAAACCAACACATAAAACAGAAACTATGATAAAACAAACTATAATAAAGAGTTCATACTTTGTACTGATGCGTCTGACAGGTGTTAGGAGGCATACTGATGCAATAGAGAAATGGAACTTTGAAAACAAATGCTTACAAATCTACACTTTGTAATAGTGCAGAGAGAAACTATTCTATAACAGAAAGAGAAAATTTAGCAGTGATATAATCATTAGAAAAATTTAGAGATATGATACTGGGAAATCCAATCAGAGTGTGAACTGATCAGAACTTATTTAAGCATAAGAACCTTGGGGGCAGACTAGCCAGGTCGTTTGCTATATTTCAATGCTATGAGGTTAGGTTTGAATATATTCCGGATAGGAAGAATGTTGCAGCATATGCACTTTCTAGAAACATTAGCCAACCAACGACAGGGTTGATCAATTTTGTTTGTAGTATAGACGAGTTAGTAACCTTAGATGAGGAAATGATAATAGTGGAACAGAGAGATGACAAGGCATGAGACTTATTAGCCCAGTATTTGATGAACCCAAGAGGAAATACTCCTAAACTACCAAAGGGGTATAAGATAGTGGAATTTAATTTGACTAATGGACTTTTGTATAAAAAATAGTTACAAGTTGGAAAGATATTTTAGAGGCCCAGTGAATCAGTTAGTAATACAACAAAATATTGTACGAGAGGTATTGAAGTTACTTCATGATAGTGATTGTAGTTCACATCCAGGAAAGGATAAAACTTATAGACAAGCACAACTTAAATACTTTCGGCCAGGTATGAAGAAAGATACATATGATTATATAGAAAATTGTGTGAAATGTGCTAAGGTGAAAGGAAATACACCAAAAACTGCTCCTATGTTATCATATCCCATTCCGCAGAAACCTTGAGGCAGAGTTCACATAGATACATTGGAGTTACTCATGTCTGAAAATGGATATAAATATGCATTTGTTGCCAATGGTTATTACTCAATATTTTTTATTTTACAACCCACTCCAAATAAGAAAGCTGAAACAATTGCTTCAGTAATCTATGATCAAATAATCTTAAAATTTCACTACACCTGAGATCTGTTTCAGATAATGGAACTGAATTTAATGACAAAATCTTGGAAGAATTATGTAGATATCTTAAGATACAAAAGATCAACGTTTTAGTGAATCATCAGAGCAATGGCGTTGTAGAGAGGTTAAATAAGAAAATTATTACATGTCTTAGAGGTATGATAAGTCCTCATAGTATAACTTGGGATAATTGGATTCCTTGTGTTAAATGTACTCTGGACAATCAAATTAACATAGCAACAGGTGAAACACCTCATTCTATTATTATTGGGGAGGACAAAATTCTTCCACATGAAATCTTGATTGCAGAGCAGTAACCTGTGTATGATATAGATGATTACATCTCAAATAGGATACATACATTTCAAGCTATACACCAAAAAGTAAGAGAACGCATGCAGGAATATGCACAAGAGACGAAAAAGCAATAACACAAAATAGCACATAAAATAGAATTAAAAATAGGAGATCTAGTCATGGTCAAAATACATACACACCATAATAAACTTTCATCGGGGTACTCAGGTCCATACAGGGTAATTGAATTTGTAGGTGGAAATAAATACAAAATCTTACGCTTACAAATTAGGGAAGTATCAATTAATCACTTAGATGATATAAAGAAGGTTAGGATACAATTTGATGATGAGGATAGATATGACACTCAGTGAATTAGTTTTAAAGAAACACTAAACCCAGAAGAGTATAGGGAGTATGTTGATAAAGTATTATGTGAACTGATGATTAATCCAAATACATTTTACAGATAGTATTCATATTGTTGAATTGTATGGTGTTTGATTGTGATGGGAGACTTGAACTACTGGAACCTTGATGTCAGACAGATATGCTACCTGGACCTTGGTCAGACATGAAGACCTGGATCCCTGGTCAGTCATGAAGACTTGGAACCTTGCCAATACATAAGGACAATGCCAATAAGTATTGAAACATTTTCTTTTGTGAAGCATTGAAATAATTCTTATGCAGTGTGCGTCCTAGACAAAAACTGAAACAAGTGCTGTGCATATGTTTTTTGTAACATATCATAATTCACCATCTTTGAAAAGATGAAAACATTCTCCATTGAAATCTAATGTTGCTGTTCTTAATCAAATTTCACAATCAGAAGGAGAAAGACATTGAATACTATTTTGTTTTATATATTTTTGTTGTTTCTGACATTTAATGCTGTTCAACATATACCTGCTTGAATTGTTTTCTTTTAAAAGTGCTACTGACATTTATGCATTTTGGAAGGGTTACTTATTTCTTTGTTATGTGTGGCATATGCTTTGATGACACCATCCATTGAAGGATAATACTTTTAATATTTTTGCCAGTTTATGCAGAAATAGTTTTAAATATTTAGCTTCTTGTATATGATATTTTCCAAGTATATATTTTAGTGAGCCCTGTAAAAGGGTAGTAGAAAATTGTTGGTCGGGACGACCAAGGGTAGCTGCCGAGCCCTTTAAGAGGCTAGTAGATAAAGGTAGACAAGGTAGATAGAGAGGTAGGTGGTGAGAACTTCATTTTTATGAGTTAAATGTTCGGTAAACAATAGCCTCGAAGGAGTTGTATAATCTCGCTCCTCGTCTTAAGTTTATAAACAACCGCTGGGGACCAGATTTTAATGCTGATGTAACAATATGTAAACTAAGCCATTCATGCATCGATATCGTGGATACTTGTGTACGCAGTATTTCTTAAGACGTTGTAACAGTCTTCCTAATTGGAGAAAAGGTGGAGAAGAATTTATTGGTTCACAGGAGTTAAGTCACGCCCTTAAGGGAGGCAATTAATTGTAACAGTAAAAATCATTAGACTAAGAAACTCGTGACGTCGGTGCAGAAGTGGCGTAGGGAGTGGATTGAGGATCCCAGTGGGGAGTCCCCTTGGTGTAAATTCACAAGCCAAGTGTAATATTATTAGTGAAGAAAAGAAAAAAAAATAACTCCGTTTAATTCACCCCATAGAGAAACATTACTTACTTCCTACAGAAAGATATGGTGAAAGACATAATCAAGACAGTGATGGAAAAAATGTTGAAAGTGAAAGAAAAAATGCAAAACCATAGAAGGGAACAGTAAACAGAATTAAGCCAGTAGTTACGGAGATACGGAGGTAAAAGTCATACCATAAACAATAATCGATTTCTGGCTTGTGTCTCATTTACCTATGTTTGGTAGTTTTTTGTTCAATCTCATGCTCCATTGGATACAGCCCTTGCAAGACTTAGTATATGATAGTAATACTGGTAGTGTTGAGTTCATTAGCCAGTGAATTGAGTAATTTTGAGGAAACACTTTGTAGAATAACATAATTTGATTTTTATTTATTTTATGGAATTAACCATTTTTATGTAAACATGTATATAGATAATGGATTTGATGCACCATAGGTATTCATACATATATATACCAAAGGCTTTTTCCACCTTACACGGGGGGGTACCCAAAAAGAAAAAGGCATAAAAATCACTCCCACCCATTTCATTTCCCATATATTCCACTCCCCTCCACCCTCCTTCCTATCTTGGCACCTCCTGGATGACGGGTCATCCCTGCATCCTGTCCACTGCCCTGGGTCAGAAGCAGTGTCGCAAGACACAGCACATCCACAGCAAGGCCGCTTCGTAAATTCGGCGACCCCGTTTCTCCGTCCCCTCATGCAGAAAAGGAGAAGACGGGGAGAAACCCCTTCGGGCTGCGTCAATTTTTTTTTTTTCATACAAACTTCCTCACCCCCCAT
>NC_134802.1:39078193-39083193 GCF_046742065.1 Oratosquilla oratoria | reverse complement strand
GAATCAAGACTCGTCAGCACCATAATCAAGACCTTATTTCGCGCACCTAGCTACTCTACCTGGTAATTGTTTGAATACATATTTATGATTCATGAAACATATATATGGTTAATATTTTTTTATTAACGTATATTATTATTCTCTCTTATTTTATGTCCATTTATGATATTTGTGTCTATTTTACTACTATAAATAGTAATTAGTTTTAACGAAGAGTTTAATTATCCTGCCTAAGTTCTGCCACTCGTCTGAGCTGCATACGTTTTTTTTTTTTTTTTTTTTTTTTTTTTTGTGACCAGCCTGGACGAAAAGAGAATTCAAGTAGTGATTAAATTGCTCGTTGGAATTACATATTTGTGGGAAAATATCTTTTCGAAAAACAGTTTGTGGAGAATCCCTCCATTGGTATTTTTGAAGATGCTACTAAAACTCAACTCATAAACATTGCCACAAAATACGATCTAACGTTAGGAGGAAAAATGAATATTTTTTCAAGAGTTAGTTAAACATTTAGTTGAAGAGAAGGTATTAGATGGGGGTGCCTTGAGTCATATTCACGTTGTTCAAGAGACAAATGCACATATCATGTTAAAAAGATTAGAGATAAAGGCGGCAATGGAAAAAATCAGAATTGAGGCTAACGCACGAATCGAAGCGGAGAGAATTGAGGCTGACGAACTTAAAGATGAGGCTGACAAGGAGGTGGAATGAGCTCGCATCAAGGCTGGAAGTTAACCCACTATTAAGAGGGAAGTAAAGTCTTTTAAGGATTCCAAGTACACTAGTCTCCTATCTTTATTATTTTTTTTTTTTTTCAGAAGATGAACCAGGGTTTTTCTTTGAACAAACAGGAAATATTCTAAACCAATTAGGAATAGATAGGAATTGTTGGAGTTCACTTGTCCAAACAAAGTTCGTAGGTAGAGGTCAAAAAGTCTATACATCTCTAAACGAAGCAGACAGTGAATATAACGTAAAAGTGCAAGTCCTAGCGGCATACGAACTTACGCTGGAAGCTCATAGGTTAAAATTTATATTTTTCAAAAAGTCTTCCCAAGATATATATGTAGAATTTAGTGCACAAATGGCTAGGCATGGAGATAGGTGGCTGAAAGCCACAAGCACAGACTCGTTTATTAAATTAAAAGAAGTAGTTTGACTAGAACAATTAAAGAAACAACTAGATCAAAATCTTAGGATTTATTTTGAGGAAAGAAATCTTTCTGATCTAGCTAGAGCTGCCAAAATGACGGATGAATATACACTCATTCGTCACAAAAAAAAGTCCTGAAACAAACAAAACTTACTATGACACCAAAACAACTCAGAGCCAACACAACGCTCCCACTTCTTTTAAAGGAGAAGTAAGGTCAGTAAATAAGAGAAAATTTAAAAGACAGTTTCATTATGATAGAGATTACCAAACGACCTAACCCAGATATAGTTACCACAGCTCTACTCCGACTTGCATTTATTGTCTCAAAGTTGGATATAGTTCAGGAAAAACACCAGCTGATATGATGTTTAATGTAAATTTCAAAGGACTGATTGAAAGAGTAAAACCTCAGGAAAAGATGGAAGAGACCTGAGAAATGAATGTAAGGTTGTAAGAGCAAAATGCAAGGTAGATGCTGTGTTTGTAAGAAACTATACCCAGGAAAGTACTTAGGTAGAAGTTAAAATAGTTTAGGTGCTTGAAGCACAAAACTTCAAGATGCAATTGAAATTGTTTCGTAATGTAATTTGGAAAAAGCATACTGATCAATTAATGCCAAGATTTACACCTTCTTTAGAAGAGTGTATAATATCTAAAAATCATCAAATGTGTAATGAGTCTCAAGGTTCCAGTATTCCTTATGACAATTGTGTTAATGATTCAACGTTGGTGTAAACCATAAGTCTGATAGTCATATGGACCATTCAGAGGTTTGTACTGAAAATCTACCCTCTAAGAATTTAAATTCTGTAGATACCACTTTGCGAGAACTGATCAGATTGAGAAGATCTACAGAGAGGTGAAACCTACAGATAGGTTGAATTTGTAATTTTCATTCAAGGGGGGTGTTTTCATAAGGTAATGTCAATTGTTCTCTTGTTTATTTTATTTTATTTTATTTATTTATTTTTTTTTTTTTTTTTTTATTATTATTATTATTATTATTTTTTTTTTTTTCGCTCTCCTAATGTCTTTGTAGGATTTGATTCTATCCTGCGAAGGTTCTGTGTCTTTATCACATGATCAATTGGTATTGTTATTGTTTCTTTTACTGTGGAGCCTAGCAGGCTGCCACTCTAATAAAACATTGAGTTATTAGACTCATTGCGTTTTATTACATAATGGGAAGAAAGGAAGGAAAAGAATGAGGGAGAAGAAAAGGGAGAAAGAAAAGAAAAGGAGAAAGAATGGAAAGAAGTAAGATAAGGAGAATAAGACACGGAGGAGAAGGAGGAGGGGCGAGGACAAGAACAAGAAGGAGGACGAGAAAAAAGAGCATAAAGAGAAGGCGGAGGAAGAGAGAGGACGAGAGATGGAGAGGCTTGGATACGGAAAAGTATGAGTTAGAGGAGGAAAGGAGGAGAAGAGCATATAGAAAAGAAAAGTGAGGAGGGTGAGGAGGAAGCGTGTATTATCAATAACTAAGAAAGTAAATCAGCGAACTCGTCTCTCAAGTTCGATCATTTCCCTTGAGGAAAGATGAAGGAATCATTCGTTTTTCAGTCTCAGCTACATTTTGCAGCATAGACAGACAGACAACTAGACAGACAGACGTGCAGACCGACAGAGACGGGCAGATAAACCAGTTCAAACAGACGGAAGGACAGACAGGCAGACAAACAAACAAACAAATACAGGTAGACGGCTAGACAGACAGAGATGGCCAGACAGGCAGAGACGGCCAGACAGAGAGACAGACAGTCGGACAGATATACAGAGGTGGGCAGACAAACAGAGACAGACAGAAAGACACAAAAAGATGGACAGATAGAGACACGATTAGACAGACAGACCGATGATGTAAAGAAAAGGAATGAAGGGAGGCAGCATCAATGGCCTGGCGGTACCTCTTATGACGATGTGGATAATGTTGTTAACTTTCACTCCGCTGACTTGATTTATAGATTCATAATCTGGCCAACGTCAGGCGATTTCATTCAGTATGAGGACAAACTCGAAATAAAGGGGGCTCTACGTGACGTGTCACCCCCATTACTTGAATTAAACATTCTGTCATTCAGAACGACACTTATAAATATCTCTACCGCATGGAAAGTAACACGTTGTTCTTCACAAAAAGCTTATTCTGCTTGTATGATTTTGCATAACTTGTTCTGGTTAGCATTAAAATGTCCTCGTAAGCAAATGAATAGACCTGGTGTTGTAAAGAATAACCTCTTATCAATTTCCCACCTTAAACTCTAATCACATAGAGCCTCTTGCATTCTCAAATCTCATCCGAAGTGTGCTTAACCCCCATCATACTTCAAAAGCGTTCCTCCTTCAAGTGCCCTTTCTTCAGCCACACCCTCCACCCATTTACTTCCCTTTTTCCTCTACAGCAGGAGTTCTCATCCTAGGGTTCGAGGGGTGATTTACAGGGGTACTTAGATGACTAGCGAAAGATTACTTAAACATTTAAATCTGCATGTGTAGTATCACTGTTCATTGTTTTTTGTGTTATTGCTTAAGTAATGAATAAAGTCGTTATGATTTGAACTATTTGATATCTATTGCGGTAACATAATATATATAATAGTGTTGATATATTACCATTCTATATTCTGTGTGGAATGGGTGGGGGGATGGGGGGGTGAGGTAGTATGTGTGAGCAAAATTTGACGCAGCCCGAAGGGATTTCTCCCCGTCTTCTCCTTTTATGCATGGGGGGACGGAGAGGGGGGTCGCCGATTTAATGAAGCGGCCTTGCTGTGGATGTGCTGTGACTTGCGACACTGCCTCTTACCCAGGGCAGTGGACAAGGTGCAGGGATGACCCGTCATCCAGTAAGTGCTAAGATAAGAGGGAGGGTGGAGGGGAGTGGAAATGATTTTATGCCTTTTTCTTTTTGGTTACCTCCCTTGAAAGGGGGAAAAAGCCTTGGTATATGTATGTATGTATGTATATTCTGTGTAAAGTTAATGGGGGTACGGGTCGATGGTCTGATGACTCTCGGGGTACGTAACGGGAAAAAGGTTGAGAAACTCAGCTCTACACAATTCCTACCAAACCATGGGGTACTTATTTTGACGCCATCGTCGGTAAAGATGGGGTTAAAGCGTGCCAAGGAAGTAAACACGGAAATCTAATTTCTCTTAGAATAGATTGAACAACTTCGCTATAGAAGTGATACCGTAGAGATGAATGAAACTAGCCTGGTGGACGTTAGAATGAAAGGAGGGAATACTGTTCCGTACGGAAGTTTTTTTTTTTTTTTTTTTTTTTGACACCACGAGATACTCGCCCAAGACCGAATACCAAATGGCCACAAGAACACAGGGCAAAGGTGATTCCTTTGGCCACAGTTAAGTGTCTCCTATCGAGGACTCTTCAGCTTTTGATTTAAAACAATTGAGACTAAAATATTGGTTAATTCAGTCTTTTGGATATGGGAAAAGATTTCACTTGACAGAACAAGATTGGTGGATGTAAAAAACAGCTCAAAGAAAAGGTTAATCCAGATACATAGAGGTTTGATCCTTTATCAGGTGTGGAAGGGATTTATTTTGGCATCCAGGGGTCGCAAAATGCAGGAAAAAATCGAACACAGGAGAGAAGGGCTGCAGGAGAATTATGTTCATTTTTTTTTTCAATACAGTAACGTTTTTTATGCATCCTACTTTGTTGTGGCGAAGGTTAATCAGTTATCTCATACATCTGAGGGGGAGGGGGTTAATTTTGACCTGAAGAGGAATCACAGTTAATCAAGACTCCCTTTTAGGACACACTTACCAACCGAAGTGCATGAAATCGTCTGTCCTTAGGCGGAACATTATATATAAAC
>NC_134802.1:39065693-39070693 GCF_046742065.1 Oratosquilla oratoria | reverse complement strand
ATTATGTATTATATATTATATATTATATATTATATATTATATATCATATATTATATATTATATATTATTATATATTATGTATTATATATTACATATTATATATATATATTACATATTATATATTATATATTATATATTATATATCATTTATCATATATTATATATTATATATTATATGTTATATATTATATATTATATATCATATATTATATATTATATATTATATATTATATATTATATATTATATATTATATATTAAATTTTATATATTATATATTATATATCATATATTATACATTATATATTATATATCATATATTATATATTACATATTATATATTATATATTATGTATTATGTATTATATATTATATATTATATATTATATATTATATATCATATATTATATATTATATATTGTATATTATATATTATATATTATATATTATATATTATATATTATATATTATATATTATATAATATATATTATATATATATATATATTACATATTATGTGTTATGTATCATACATTATATATCATTTATCATATATTATATATGATATATAATATATCATCTATTATAAATTATATATTATATATCATATATTATATATTACATATTATATATTATATATTGTATATTATATATTATATATTATATATTTTATACATTATATATTATATATTATATATTACATATTATATATCATATATTGTATGTTATGCATTATACACTATATATTGTATGTTATACATTATATATTGTATATTATATATCATATATTTATATATTATATGTTATATATTATATTCTATATATTATATATTATATATTATATATTATACTTTATATATTATATATTATATATTATATATTATATATTATATATTATATATTATATATTATATATTATATATTGTATATTATATATTATATATTATATATTATATATTATACATTATATATTATATATTATATATTATATATAGTATATATTATATATTATATATTATATATTATGAATTATGTATTATATATCATTTATTATATATCATATATTACATATTACATATATATGATATATTATATATTGTATATTATATATATATTATATTATATATATATATATTATATATGATATATTATATATCATATATCATATATCATATATTCTACATTATCTATTATATATTATACATTAAACATTATTATTATGTATTATATATGTTATATACTATACATTATATATTACATATCATATCTTATATATTATATATTATTATATATTATATATTATATATTATATATCATATATTATATTTTATATATTATGTATTATATATCATATATTATGTATTATATATTATATAGTATATATTATATATTATATATTATATTTTATATATTATGTATTATATGTTATATATTATGTATTATATATCATATATTATGTATTATATATTATATATTATATATTATATATTATATATTATATATTATATATTATATATTATATATTATATATCATATATTATATATTATATATTATATATTATATGTTGTATATTATATTATATATATATTATATATATATTATATATTATATATTATATATTACATATTATATATTATATATCATATATTATATATTATATATAATACATTATGTATTATATATTATATATTATACATTATATATCATATTTTATATTTTATATTTTGTATATTATATTTTATATATTATATATTATATATTATATATTATATATTATATATTATATATTATATATTATATATTATATATTATATATTATACATTGTATATTATATATTACATATTGTATATCATATATTATATATTATATATTATACATTATACATTATATATTATACATTATACATTATATATTATGTATTATATATTATATATTATATATTATATTATATATTATATATTATATATTATATATTATATATCATATATCATATATTATATATCATATATTACATATTATATATATTATATATATCATATATTATATATTATATATCATGTATTATATATTATATATTGCATATTACATACTATATATTATCTATTATATATTATTTATCATTTATTATATGTTATATATTATATATTATATATTGTATATTATACATTATACTTTATACATTATACATTATATATTATATATTACATATTATATATTATATATTAAATATTATATATTATATATTATATATTATATATCATATATTATATAATATATATTATATATTATATATTATATATTGTATATTATATATCATATATTATACTATATATTATATATTGTATATTGTATATTACATATTACATTTTACATTTTACATATTACATATTACATATTACATATTACATATTACATATTACATATTACATATTATGTATTATATATAACATATTATATATTATATATCATATATTATATATTATATATTATATATTATATATTATATATAACATATTATATATTATATATTATATATTATATAATATGTATTATGTACTATATATTATATCATATATTATACATTATGTATTATATATCATACATCATATATTATATATTATATATTATATAATTATCATATATCATATATTATCTATTATATATTATATATTGTATATTATATATTATGTACTATATATTATATATGTGTGTGTATTTGTGTGTGTGTGTGTGTGTTTTTGTGTGTGTGTGCATGTGTGTGTGTGTTTGTATACACACACACACATATACACTATATACATATATATATATATATATATATACACATATATATATGTATATATACATATATATGTATATAGATATAGATATATATATATATATATATATATATATATATATATGTGTGTGTGTGTGTGTGTGTGTGTGTGTGTATATATATATATATATATATATGTGTGTGTATATATATATATGTATATAGATTTATATATGTGTCTATATATATATATATATATATGTATATATATATATATATTTCTATCTCATTCTCTATCATTGTGTCTGCATATATATGTCTCTTTCTCCTTCACTCCCTCTCTTCTTTCCTCCGTGAATGGATATTGACAGTATGAGTTTTGTGCAGATATTATACTTTAGGGGTTTTGGTGGTACACCTTCTGACCAGAACAATTCTTTTTTTTAAGATTTAGATTAACCTCCGCTCAAATAGAAATTCTGATATTTCCTCCACTTTCTCCTATACTCCCTGAATATCTCCTTTACCGCCTCTATAAATTCCACTTTTTTGCGAGATAGTGCAGATACACTGGATTTAATTACAAAGCACAAATACTTTCCCATTCCCTCTACCTCCCTACTTTTGTGACATATACTATTTTTCAAACAAGAGGCCCGTGGAAAAGGACATGTATAATGACTGAGTCTTGTGTTCACAGAAACAAGATTGTAAATGTAAGGGAAATGGTTGAGCTATTACGGTGATGGCAAAAAGAAAAGGACCGGATAATATCATGTAATGGGAGTTCCGTGGGAACCAATGCACCAGGCTTTCGTGGGCGTGGGCAATTCTTTCTTAGTTTACGGGATCGGATTCCATTTGTCCGATTCTTTCTCTAACGTTTCAAATGAGAATTCAATGCAAAATTTGTGAGACAATTTTCTTTTTGCACGCCACGACAGGAATAGACTTATGACCACAAATGCCTTCGTGTCTGTGACCCTTTTTTTTTTTTTTTTTTTTTTTTTTTTTTTTTTTTTTTTTTTTTTTTTTTTTTTTTTTTTTTTTTTTTTTTTTTTTTTTTCCAAGCGTTCCTTGTCAGGAATAAAGACAAATTCTATTCGGAAGCAAATCCCGATAGACATTTGTTCATCTTATCATGTGCCCGTGTTATATTTCTTTCCCTTGTTTACTGTGGTCGTGATGACTTTGTATACCTTACTCAAGGAAACATTTCGTCAACTTGAGTATTAGTTTGTAAACAAGGTCATCATATTAAAACAACAGGGCAGGACTCGCAGTAATGGTTATAAACTGGACAAATTTAGATTTAAGAAGGAAATAGGCAAGAATTGGTTTACTAATAGGATGGTCGACGAATGGAATAAACTTAGTAACCATGTAGTAAGCGCTGAAACTATCAGTTGTTTTAAGAAACGATTAGACAACTTTATGGATGGGGATGACAGGTGGTGATGGATACGGAGCTGCCTAGTGTAGGCCTTATGGTCTCTTGCAGTCTCCTTCATTCTTATGTTCTTATGTTTTCACCACTAGATTTTATTTGTGTCAGAGAAACCTCCTAAAGGCAATGATACTGCCTTGCTGCTGTAGAAAGGTTGTGACTAAATGCATTAACTTTGATCTCAACGGGGTCATTGGGTTAGGGATGACAATTCATGTACGATGTGGTTTGATTGTATATAAAATGTGTGTGTGTCGGGGGGTGGGGGGGTTGAAGGTATCTAGATTGAGTCTCGCTTTTAGTGATAGCCTTCAACAACGCTGATTCGGAGCAATTTGAGTACGTACTGACATACCTCAAGAACATCATGCAGGTCCTTACTTCGCGTCCCTTACAGACGGGAGTAGCTGATGCAGTAATGCAGTTGGGTACTCGAGTATGGGAGTCTCCTAACGTCTAATGGCATGCATGTCCCAACGACGTGTAGACACGTTTTTTTACCCAGACAAATTCTATGTGAGTTATCCCTTATTGGTGCCACGCTTTGGCACTCCAGGCAAACAGGGCCACCTACTATGTCAAAGGGCATAGGAAAAGAACTGTGTTCTCCCAGTAGTTATTAACCACATCCATGCTTGGGTGTCAGTGCAGGGGCCCGTCCTCTGGTTGGAGAACGGGGATCTCCTTGAGTGATTCGTCTCTCAATGGCCAACTGTTGCACAATAAATTCAGCGGACGAAGGCATGTGAACCATCTTCCCACGCAAGATATCCTATGCACAAGTTTCACTCCATGC
>NC_134802.1:39038193-39048193 GCF_046742065.1 Oratosquilla oratoria | reverse complement strand
CCGTTACTATGTCCATACTTTTCCATGCATTTGTGCAAACATGCCCTCAGATGTACACGAACTAAGTTTGGTTCTTTAACCGAGATAGTCTACATCACCCTACTTTACCGAAAAAAATATGAATAGAAGGACCTGGCGACAGCAAGAATGAAAGGGATTTTTCACCCAGCACTAATCGAGAAAGACTATTTTATAATCCACTCTTGCACCCTTGAATATACAAGGACCTGTCCTGAAATCCTAAAGGATATGTTCCTACACAAGGTTCTATCTTAGGATAGTATAGGATCTGTCCCTGTATATATATATAAGACGGCTTGAAAATAAAGAGTTTAAACGCGGATCGGGTTGAACTGTTTTATAGCTGTGTGGAGAAAATACATGAAATGAAAAAAGGAATAGTCTTGAGATGAGGGAGGGAGACTAGAAGACGGGAAATTATATCAAGTGTAAAACTAAAATGGACTAAGATATGGAAAATTAGTATGTTCTTGATGAATAAATCTAGAACTCAATAATACTGTCAAGAGGAAATAACATAAATAAAAAACGATAGACAATTTTTCTTTTAAATAGAACCCTTCATAAAATGTTGCCCAGTTTATGTTGAAAGTTAAAACGGTTGGAGGAAGTATAATCGAGAAATGCATATCTTTTAACAACCTTTGGTAACTAATATACCAAAGTAAAATTTGAAATTACTCGCTTATGGCATATCTTTAGGAAGAAGTAGGAACTAGCAAGTAAATAATTTTTGTTGTATACTGTCGCTGTTATTCGTCAGCCCTGGGGTTACTGAAGAAACTAGTCGACCTCTGAGACTCTTTCCAGAGTGTCTGTGTCCTGCTAGTATTGAATCGTCTGTAAATATGTGCTTGGTCGTGTGTGAGGTAACCTGGTAGAGAGGACGTGTGTCATACGTTATATTGCTTAGCTTCTGTTGGTTTGATTTAGTGTTGTATGGTGGCTACAGCGGAGTTGGCTTAGATGAACGTTGCCAACCTCTATGTCAACCGACCTGTGGGATTGCCGATTGTACCCAGACCATCAGAGAACACCATGGCGGACGAACATGGTTACGATTGGTCATACGAGAGGTAGCGATTTGGGCTGAGTAAGATCAGAGGAACTTGCTCAAAATTACAAGGTCCTCCTTCAAGAGATGAAGGAGCGTGGGAGCCGCCACATAGTCTGTAGGATCCTTCTAAGGATCTACGCAGGCCCGTGTTGGAACAGTAGAGCCATAGGGATCAATGAGTGGATATCACAATTGTGCATGCAACCACTTTCTTGGTCCTTAGTATATCTTTTACAGGCGTCATGACCTTTATGCTTCTGATAGGATCCACCTTACTCGCAAAGGCAAAGATGTTCTTACAAACCTCATTATGAGAATTTGTAACAAACCTGTTCCTTTTTGGGGTAGAAGCTCGAAGGGAGGGGGCTAATAGAGTAGGGCGAAGCATTAATGCAGAGCAATACGTCAGTATAGGACAAAATATCTCTTTAGGATATAATGTTAGTGGAGAACAATATATCACTTTAGTATGTATTGTCAGTTTAAGATAGAATATCACGGTAGGATGTAATGCCATTGGAGGACAAAATATAATTTTAGGATCTGATGTCAGTAAAGAACAAAATATTACATTAGGATATGATATCAGTGAAGGACGTTTTTTCTATATCACTTTAGGATGTAATGTCAATGAAGGACAAACATCATGATAGGATGTACTGTCGGTTTAAGATAGAATATCACGGTAGGATGTAATGTCATTGGAGGGCAAAATATCACTTTAGAATCTGATGTCAGTAGAGGACAAAATATTACTTTAGGGTATGATATCAGTGAAGGACATTTTTTCTATGTAGGACAAGAAGATATTGAAAAACTAAACGTCAGAGCCGGATGGAATGTCAAAGAATGACATATGGCCAATGTAGGACACAAAATGTCCATAAGGAACCAAATTATCATGAGGCACCGAATGTCAATGAGGAACTAAATGTCAGTGTAGAGCAAGGTGTCAATAAATGATAAAATGACTATGTATGTCATGATGTGGAAGACCAAACGAGTCAGAAAGAAACAATCACGAGTTTCTTAAAAAAACATGTACTTTAATGCTTGTAGCATTAGGAACAAACTTCAAGAAATCCAGGCGTATGTCAAAAGTGAAAATCTTGGTATGGTTAAATAGTAAAGACATGGTTAAATGGTAAAGATTTTGAAGTTGAATTTAGTATTACAGGATTTAAACACTTTCATCAGGATAGAAACTACAAGAAAGTTGAAGTGTTCCGTTGTACGTTAAAGGCAATACCCATGCCTATGTATTAGAGAAAGTGAAACATGATGCATATGATAGTTTATGGGTAGAATTAACCCAAACAAATGGACAACAGATGAATGTAGGTGTAATATATAGGCCAAAAACATTATCATTAGCAAACGACAAATTATTGTTTCAAGAACTGTCTAGTTTCTGCAACAGGGACTTACTGATAATGGGTGACCTCAGTCTGCTCCGTGACATCAGTCTGCTCTGTTACCTCAGTCTGCTCCGTGACCTCAGCTTGAGAACTTGTCATTTGCTAAGACACCAGCTAGTTAAATACTTATTGTTAAGTTTACTACTTCTTGTGAAGTTTATATCTTCGAATAGTGACAAGTGATTGTATTGTGCTTTTGTAATTGTATATGTATAGCGCTATACATTTACAGGTATAAGATAAAGTGTAGTGTTCTAGTAATTTAGAATAAAAACAGTAGTCTGTTACTATACTCCAAAGGTAGAAGTAATAGTATAAGGTAAGCAGAGTAAGCTTCGTGTATTTAGTTTATTTAGTGACTGGTTTTGTTTCTTTTGTTGTTTTATATTTTCTCTTTGCCATTTGTATTACCGAAGGAGGAGTGAAATGGCTTGTGAAGGTTGTGTGAACTTTGAGGACCGTCTCAGGAAGTGTGAGGAGGAGATTCGTCTTCTCATGAGTGCCCTCTGTATGAAGAGTGAATCATCCCCACAACTCAAAAAGCGTACCACCTCTTCCACTTCTGCCACTGCCGTGAGCGTGTGGCACTCCGTTGGGTCCTGTTTGTCGAGCCCGCGTTCAGTTAGCGGGTCCCCTGAGGAGCAACCGCTGGCTCTAGCCAATTGTTTTGCTCTGCTGGAGGATGAGGTAGCTAAAAATCAGGAGTTCTTGGTGATGAGGGACTCCATGGTGTGAGGCTATGACGACATCCTGGAGCGGAAGACTAAACGACGTTGCAAGTTTGTATATCAACCGGGCAGTGAGATCGCCGATTGTACCCAAACCACCAGGGAGCAAAGGCGGACGAACACGGTTATGATTGTTCATATGGGAAGTAACGATGTGGGTAGGGTGAGATCAGAGGAACTTGTTCGGAATTACAAGGTCCTTCTTCAGGAGATGAAGGAGCGTGGGAGCCGTCACATAGTCTTTGGAATCCTTCCGAGGATCTACGCAGGCTCGTGTTATAACAGTAGAGCCATAGGTATCAATGAGAGGATATAACGATTGTGCACGCAACTGGGATACCACTTTCTTCATCCTTAGTATCTCTTTTCCAGGCGTCATGACCTTTATGCTTCTGATGGGATCCACCTTACTCGCAATGGCAAAGATGTTCTTACAAACCTCATTGTGGGTGTTTGTAATGAACTAGTTCTTTTTTTGGGTAGAAACTCAAAGGGAAAGAGAAATAGAGTGTATTGGGGAAAATAGAGTAGAGTATAGCAATAATGTAGAGCAATATGTCAGTGTCGGACAAAATATCATTTTAGGGTATAATGTCGATAAAGGACGAAACTTATAATATACACTACACACATAGACGAAAGCAAAGTTAACCGTGTTCAGTGATGTCACTCCCAGAAATTGGAACGATTTTTCTCTGAACCCAATGAATTTTAACTTAAAGCATGCAACATGTAAAGGCAATATTTCTTTGTCAGCTACGCCACCCTAGTGGGAGTGAGTGACTTCACGTAAAATTCACGAAGAGTTCCTGTCTCGTCCACCTCCTGACTGTGAAATCATTCTTGCCATTTTCACATATTTTCGGACCAAGTAGTGTAGATATTAGATGTTTTTAAGTAATTTATCGACAATTAATCATGGTTTTGATTATTATTATATGGGAATAACATTATACTGCATTTTAAAATCTAATAAAACCAATAAAAACCTAGGAAATTTACACTAATAAGAACGAAAATATTTGTAAATGACTAAATGGCAACTGTGGTGGTGTGTGCCACTCTCAGTAACTGCGTGGTCGTGACAAACTGCACACTGACAGTGACTTGTCTTGTGAGACTGTAAGTCTGAGTTAGATATAGCCTCATTTGAAAACGTACAATTACACACATCAGTGCCTGCGTTAATTTTGCAGATTTGCTTTTTATCATTGAGACTTAATAAGTGACACAGTGATCGTATTTATTGCTACTCTGTAGGCCCGCTGCACACTGCCCAGACAAAACGGTCGTAGACAAGAAAAGATAAATCGGCATCCGAAACCATGTTCTTGGAATCTTGGTCATGACTTCAGCAATCGTCATTGTTTTGCGAAAGTGAAAACCGTCGATATTTGACTATTTCTGCACTAATTTGGATTATTAGGTAATGATAAATAATAGTACTAATTACAGAAAAAAAAATCATAGCGAACCTAGATGTTATTGTTATTCAGTCTCAGATCGGAGTGACAATTGCCGAAGTCAAGACCAAGAACATGGTTTTGGTTGCAGTTTTATCGTGTCTTCTCTAAGACCGTTTTGTCTGGGTCAGTGTGCGGCCGGCCTTTATTATCCTTTTATTTCTCATCGGTATTTCAGAATAAATACAATTCTTCTTTAACCCAGAATGACAAACATTGTGAATGATCAGATCCAAATTTTTACAGGGATACTGCTTTTTTATGTAATGTGATGTCAAAACAAAATGAGTTAAACATTTCGTTGCAAGGCAGAAGTAAATCTATTTTTGATATGTGGCAAAAAATTCTGGCATTTAGAAACAAGACGTTGTTTTTCAAGTCTCTTTTGGCTAAATCAAAACTTTCAGAAGAGCATTTTCCCCAGTTTACGAATGTAATGAGTGAAAATGAAGATATATATGAATCTTTTAAAGAATACGAGTCAGTTTTAGACTCATTAATCGAAGAATACAATAGAAGATTCAATGATTTTGAGAAGCATAACATCACTGAAACTTGCTTTTCAGCCTCACTTAGTTGATGTATCTGAGGCTCCCGAAGAGTTACAGATGGAGCTTATTGAAATGTCTGAAGATAATATCTTGAAATCTCTGTTTGACAACAGGGAAGATCCTATTGAAATTTGGAAAAAGGCGGTAGAATATCCTCGTCTTCGTGAACATGCACTCCGACTGATTTCCTGCTTTTCTACAACATACTGTTGTGAATCCACATTCTCGTACTTGACGCAAATCAAGAATTCGCTGAGAACACAGTTGACAGATGAGCATTTGGATGTTCAATTAAAACTAAGAACAACTATGTTAGAACCCTTATGTTAGAGCCCCTAAAAAGGGATAAAATAATTGAAAAAATAAAAAATAACAATTTGTTCAGTGCGGCCTCTATGTGGGACGATGAATTGTAAGGTGGCCTTCATGCACAAAGAGGTTCCCCACCCCTGGTCTAGAGTCTAGACTACTAAGTATTTCAGCGGCTTTGACCCATCGTTTTTCGCTCATATTTCCGAAATAATCATTCACATCAGCATGGTATATTAGCACAGCCTAATTCACACCCGGCCATAATTTTTGACGTTATAGTGTATTCACAAGTGTATTTAATTACGGTGTTTACTCTTGATATTGTGTGTGTCGTAGCCGACACCCGTGAAGTAAATCAAACAAGTGAAGTTGGGATACACGAGGTAGTTTGTGATGACGTCACGACTTCACCTGTTCGATTTACCTCACGGGTATCGGCTACGACACACTTAATATCAAGAGTAAACGCCGTAATCAAATACACCTGTAAATGCACTCTAACGTCAAAAATTATGGCCGGATGTGAATTAGGCTGTGCTAATATATCATACTGATGTGAATGGTTATTTCGGAAATATGAGCGAAAAACGATGGGTCAAAGCCGCTGAAATACTTAGTAGTGTTTCTCAACCTGGGGTGCTGAAATCAATTATAGAGGGTGCTTGGAAGTGATGCACACAAAAGTCACCTTGATGTATATATCATTGATTACCCAGTTGTGCATATTTGACTCTTTCCATGCTATTTTGTTTTTTCTAGGGTGTTCTTATTTCTTCTACAAACAATATTCTCAATTTGTTTCAGTTCTAAGAAATCACGAAGATAAATCATCAAGCAGTACACTTCGCTTTCTTTCATCCTTCTAATAACAAGATAGGGGTGCTGGACTGCTTAGACATGACAACAGGGGGTACTATGGTCGCAAAAGGTTAGGAAACGCTGGACTAGACCATCTGAGCATTTTCTTGGTTTCCTCTGAATACTTTAGAAGTTTGGAAGTTATCTACAATCAAGGATCTAGGAAATGTCATCTAGGTGTGGAGGTAATCAGTCTCACGAAGATGACGTGGAATGGAATACAACTCGAAGAATTGAGGTTGAAGTGGTGGAGGGACATGTAGGAAATATGGTGTAATGTCCGTTTTTTTTTTTTTTTTTAGCTGTAGTTTTTGGTGTTGGAGTTAATAGGGTAAATGATGTAAAGGAAGAATTTGTCTTCCTCGTATTTTTTTTTTTTTTTTTTAGATTACTGGATGATTTGGGGACGTGTGTGTGTGTGTGTGTGTGTGTGTGTGTGTGTGTGTGTGTGTGTGTGTGTGTGTGTGTGTGTGTGTGTGTGTGTGTGTGTGTGTGTGTGTGTGTGTGTGTGTGTGTGTGTGAGTGTGTGTGTGTTTGTGTGTGTGTGAATGTGCGTACGTGTGTGTGTGTGTGTGTGTGTGTGTGTGTGTGTGTGTGTGTGTGTGTGTGTGTGTGTGTGTGTGTGTGTGTGTGTGTGTGTGTGTGTGTGTGTGTGTGTGTGTGTGTGAATGTGCGTACGTGTGTGTGTGTGTGTGTGAATGTGCGTACGTGTGTGTGTGTGAATGTGTTTACGAGTGTGTGTGTGGGAATGTGCGTACGTGTGTGTGTGTATGAATGTGCGTACGAGTGTGTGTGCGTGTGAATGTGCGTACGTGTGTGTGTGTATGAATGTGCGTACGTGTGTGTGTATGAATGTGCGTACGTGTGTGTGTATGAATGTGCGTACGTGTGTGTGTGTATGAATGTGCGTACGTGTGTGTGTATGAATGTGCGTACGTGTGTGCGTGTATGAATGTGCGTACGTGTGTGTGTGTATGAATGTGCGTACGTGTGTGCGTGTATGAATGTGCTTACGTGTGTGTGTATGAATGTGCGTATGTGTGTGTGTATGAATGTGCGTACGTGTGTGTGTATGAATGTGCGTACGTGTGTGTGTGTATGAATGTGCGTACGTGTGTGTGTGTATGAATGTGCGTACGTGTGTGTGTGTATGAATGTGCGTACGTGTGTGTGTGTATGAATGTGCGTACGTGTGTGTGTGTATGAATGTGCGTACGTGTGTGTGTATATGAATGTGCGTACGTGTGTGTGTGTATGAATGTGCGTACGTGTGTGTGTGTGTATGAATGTGCGTACGTGTGAGCATGTATGCGTGTGCTCTGTCTGTTTATTACTTTATCTACAAGTTTGCTCATTTTCCCTTTAGACTCTGCGAATAGAAATAATACCTACAAGTCTAACTGTCCCTATGTTCTTTGTGGAACAATCACCATTGCCCTAACGTCCCCAGAGAGATGGTTAATATTAAAGAAACTGACACCAGTTTGAAGAATCCACATCACTCGCAAAAGTCACCATACTTCACGTACGTCAGGAAACAAATCACTTGTCACAGAGACGCGTCCGTGACCTATTCTATGAAATCTGAAATGACCTCTCGTGATTACAAAGCATTTTTCCGTACCCTACTAACAGCGATTATTATTTTTTTCGTAGCTACAAGCCCACCGGCTGCGCCGGCCCGGCTACGCCGGGGGCCTTGGCCTGCGGCGCTGCGCCTTAGGCGCGGATTCTTCGAGTTCTTCTTCGAGTTCTTCGAGTTCTTCTTCGAGTTCTTCGAGTTCTTCTTCGAGTTCTTCGAGTTCTTCTTCGAGTTCTTCGAGTTCTTCGAGTTCTTTTTCGAGTTCTTCGAGTTCTTCTTCGAGTTCTTCGAGTTCTTCTTCGAGTTCTTCTTCGAGTTCTTCTTCGAGTTCTTCGAGTTCTTCTTCGAGTTCTTCGAGTTCTTCGAGTTCTTCTTCGAGTTCTCCTTCTACTTCGAGTTCTTCTTCGAGTTCTTCGAGTTCTTCTTCGAGTTCTTCTTCGAGTTCTTCGAGTTCTTCTTCGAGTTCTTTTTTGAGTTCTTCGAGTTCTTCGAGTTCTTCGAGTTCTTCGAGTTCTTCTTCGAGTTCTTCTTCGAGTTCTTCTTCGAGTTCTTCTTCGAGTTCTTCGAGTTCTTCTTCGAGTTCTTCGAGTTCTTCTTCGAGTTCTTCTTCTTCGAGTTCTCCTTCTTCGAGTTCTTCTTCTTCGAGTTCTTCTTCGAGTTCTTCTCTTTCGAGTTCTTCGAGTTCTTCTTTTTCGAGTTCTTCGAGTTCTTCTTTTTCGAGTTCTTCGAGTTCTTCTTTTTCGAGTTCTTCGAGTTCTTCGAGTTCTTCTTCTTCGAGTTTTTCGATTTCTTCTTCGAGTTCTACTTCTTCTTCTTCTTCGAGTTCTTCGAGTTCTTCTTCTTCCTCTTCTTCGAGTTCTTCGAGTTCTTCTTCTTCTTCTTCTTCTTCTTCTTCTTCTTCTTCTTCGAGTTCTTCCTCTTCTTCTTCTTCGATTTCTTCGAGTTCTTCTTCTTCTTCGAGTTCTTCACCGTAGTTGGCGGTGTTACCGATTTACCACCAAACGCGAAGGGTCAGTTTTTTTTTTACTTATATAGAATCTTGGTCAAAACACTGGCATGGTTAATGCATGTTTCAGTAGTTATCATTCCAAGTGCTTTACACCTAAGTTTTCCTGAATAATATCAAAGGATTTGTAACTTTGTATCTACTTCGGTTCCTGTCTTAAAGGAATGCACTGGAAAAGTAATCATGAAGATCATGTACGGTTAAGGACTGGGATGTATATATATACATGTGAATATATATATATATATATATATATATATATATATATATATATATAATATGTATATATATATATATATATATATATATATATGTGTGTGTGTGTGTGTGTGTGTGTGTGTGTGTGTGTGTGTGTGTGTGTGTGTGTGTGTGTGTGTGTGTGTGTGTGTGTGTGTGTGTGTGTGTGTGTGTGTGTGTGTGTGTTTGTCTCTGTGTGTGTATGTGTAAATATATATTATGTATATATATACGCCTTCGGCCGCAGGCGTCTTCGGCAGGAATCCATCAGATCTAGACGATTCCAACGGATCTACAGGTTTCCACCAAACATGACTCCACCGGATCTATAGGACTCCCGAATCCATATTACTCCACCGGATCTACAGGACTCAACCGGATCTACAGGACTCCACCGGATCTACAGGACTCAACCGGATCTACAGGACTCAACCGGATCTACAGGACTCCACCGGATCTACAGGACTCAACCGGATCTACAGGACTCAACCGGATCTACAAGACTCCACCGGATCTACAGGACTCAACCGGATCTACAGGACTCCACCGGATCTACAAGACTCCACCAGATTTACAGGACTCCACCACATCTACAGGACTCCACCAGATTTAGAGGAAGTCCACCAGATTTAGAGGGCTCCACCGGATTTAGAGGACTCCACCGGATTTCCAGGACTCCAGCGGATTTCCAGGACTCTAGCGGATCCACAGGACTTCACTGGATCCATAGGACTTCACCGGATCTACAGGACTTCACCGAATCTACA
>NC_134802.1:39010693-39030693 GCF_046742065.1 Oratosquilla oratoria | reverse complement strand
ATATTGATAGAACTAGAACTAAATGAGAAAAAATACATGAAAAGAAATGAACAATATAGAAAAGGAAGATTGATGTATGAAAAAACAAATTTTGATAAAATAAGAGAATTCTTTCAAAATGAAAAGTGGGAAAGAATGCAAAAAAAAGATACAACAGTAGAAGAGAAATGGAATATTTTGACAAAAATTTATAAAAAAAAAAAAAAAGGAGTGGAAAAGTATGTCCCAAGACAAAAACAAGAAAAAGAATATGTAAAGTGCTGGTACAACAAAAGTTGTAGGGAGTTAAAAGACAAAAGAGACAAAGCTTGGACCAAATGGAAGAAATACAAAAGACCTGAAAAATGGAAAATATATACTTGTTATAGAAATGAATATGTACAAACGTGCAGAGAGGAAAAGAGAAAATATGAAAAAGATGTCATAGAAAAGTGTAAAGATCAACCAAAACTATTTTACAGATTTGTAAACAACAAACTGAAAAAAAAAACAAGATTTGGAGAAATTAAGACAAGGAGGAGTTGAATACACAGAGGAAATAGAAATGGCGGAAATTATTAACAAGCATTTTAAATCAGTGTTTACAAGGGAGAACATACAACCGGAAGAGATCGAATGGAAAGAGAAAGTCCCCCCTATGAAAGAAATAGAAGTAACAAAGAATGAAATAATGAAACACTTGAGTAATCTTGATGTCAGAAAATCGCATGGACCAGATGAAATAGCAAACTGGATTTTGAAAGAATGCAGGAATGAACTAACAGACAAAATACATAGCATAATAAATAGTTCCTTGAAAGAAGGGAAAGTTCCAGAAGATTGGAAAAAAGCAAATATAGTACCTATATATAAAGGGGAAAATAAAGAAGACCCTACCAACTATAGACCAGTCTCTCTAACAAGTACAATAGCAAAAATTTGTGAAAGAATTATCAAAAGTAGATGGGTAAAATATTTAGAAAAAAACAGCGTGCTAAATCCAAGGCAATTTGGATTCAGACAAGGACGATCATGCATCACCAATTTAATATGTTTCTATTCAAGGCTAATAGATATAATACAAGAAAGAGATGGATTGTGCATTTCTAGACCTAAAAAATGCTTTTGACAAAGTACCACATAAGAAGTTGCTTAAGAAAATAGAAACTGAAGGAGGAATACAGGGCAAACTGCTTAAATGGATGGAAGACTTTTTGCAAGGGAGAAAAATGAGAGTAGTGATAAGAGACATAGGACAAGATGAAGATGAAAGAGAGTACAACCCAGAATATATGAGGGAAAGAGAAGTGGAAAGCGAAGTGGAAGACACAGGAAGAAATGAATGGAAAATAACAAAAGCAGAATTGAGAGTAGCCGTGGAAAAGATGAAAATGGGAAAGCACCAGGAGAGGATGAAATTTCAACAGAAATTATCAAGAAAATGGGAAACAACGGACTAGAGTGGATGTTAAAAGTGATAAATATAGCATGGAAAAATAAACAAGTCCCAGACGATTGGACAAAAGCGGTGATATGTCCAATACACAAAAAAAAAATGACAAAACAGATTGTGGAAACTATAGAGGTATCTCTCTACTATTACACACAGGAAAGATATATGAAAGAATTTTGGAAAAACGATTAAGAAGCATAGTTGAACATAAAATAGAAGAATTTCAGAGTGGTTTTAGACCAGAACGAGGAACAATCGACAATATCTTTACTCTAAAAATCTTAATGGAAAAATGTTGGGAGTGGGACAGACATAAATGCCTTGGGTTTATTGACCTTCAAAAGGCTTTCGATAGAGTACCAAGAGATTAGTTATGGCAAGTTATTGAACACGATGAATACGAGGTACCAGTGAGTCTAATAAAAACTATCAAGAGTTTATATGAAAATAGTGAAAGTAAAGTAAAGACTGAGAAAAGAGACAGTAAGTGGTTTAGGGTCAAGTGTGGAGTAAGACAATGCGGAGTGCTATCTCCATTATTGTTTATGATGTACATGGATAGGATAATTAAGGATATTGAAGGAGAGAGAAATATGAACCCGCTGGTACTTGCGTATGCTGACGATATAGTTATAGTTGCAAACAGTTGGGAATATCTACAAACTGAAATGGAGAAATGGAATGATGTGCTAAAACAATACAGGATGCAGATGAATGTTACAAAAACGAAAGTAATGTGTGTCGACAGAAGGCGAGTTGAGGGAAGAATCGAAGTTGATGGACAACAATTATAACAGGTCGAACATTTCAAGTATTTGGGAGTGGAATTCAGTGATAATAACCAGCAGGAGACTGAAATAAACAGCAGGATTACAAAATATAACAACACCCTAAATATTTTGTATCCACTATTAAAAGAAAAAAGCATCCCACTTCAATGCAAGAAGACAATATATGTCTCTGTGTTAAGACCGGTGTTAACATACGTCAATGAAGCCTGGTCCCTAAACACCAAATTAAAATGTCGCATTCAAGCAACCGAAATGAGTGCCCTTAGGATAATAAGAGGAGTGACAAGACGCGATAGATTAAGGAATGAGCGGATAAGACAGGAAATAGGAGTGATGTCAGTGTTGGATTTAATAGAAGAGTGGATGATGAGGTGGTTTGTACACGTTATGAGAATGGAAGATTGGAGGTACCCAAGACAAATGTTGGAATGGGTACCTACAGGTAGAAGACCAGTAGGGAGACCCAGGACCAGATGGATTAAAGGTGTTGAAGAAGCATTAGAAAGAAGAGACACAAACTTACCAGAAGTGAAAGAAAAAGAGACCTACGAGGATACAGACGCATGGAGAAGTCTAGTGAAGAGCTGCCGCTGACAGGATTATTCCTACCAGGCGTAGGGTGAGAAAATTGAGAAAAATTATTATTACTATTATTATCATTATTATTATTATTATGATTATTATTATTATTATTATTATTATTATTATTATTATTATTATTATTATTATTATTATTATTATTATTATTATTATTATTATTATTATGATTATTATTATTATTATTATTATTATTATTATTATTATTATTATTATTATTATTACTATTATTATTATTATTATTATTATTATTATTATTATTATTTATTATTATTATTATTATTATTATTATTATTATTATTATTATTATTATCATTATTATTATTATTATTATTATCATTGTTATTATTTTAATTAAATCGACTGATGACATCCAGAGGTCACTGAGTTAGAGGCAGATTAATCTACATGACTTATCATCTTTACACCTTTGAGGTGATTCTATTTAAATGTGACTGGAATAACGAGTCAAAAGATGGAACGGTGAGTAAGCCCTCACCTGAACAAAGTCGACTAGAAACACCAAGAAAAATATATAAAGACCACCACGACCATTTGCAATAACCACTATGGATGGAAATTTGTAAGGAAGAGTGAGATTGGCACGTGAAAGATAGCAAATAGAGAAAATGCAGCAGAGAGAAAAGGAGAGCCACAAGAGAAATTAGAGAGGAATGTGGTTTGAGAAAGAGGAAATAAAGGCAAAGGCAAAGCTAAAGGGAATTATTATATCACATGCAAAGGTTAAAAACGTAGGAGTAAATGAATTAATGAAAGAGGTGGAGGAAAAGAGTGAGAAGGAAAGAGAGGAGGTGGAAGAGTAGGTGGTGGAGACAGAGGAAGACCACGGGGGGAGGAGGAGGAGGAAGAGAAGTGAGTAAAGGACTGGGTCACGTCTACTGAGAAGAGCCGGTTATAGAGATCATGTGATGTTCCTGGACTGGAATTGGGACGACTTAGGAGAGGGAGAGAGGAAGAAAGGAAGACCCACAGAGGAAGAACGAGGAAGGATTGTTGGCTTTGCAGGTTGAGGAGACAAGGCACACAAGGAGGGGCAGTCAGAATTCGAGTGGAAAGTTGATAATATATATATCCTGATGATATTCTTTATTCGTCACCAGATCTTCGTCAACAGCAACCCTTCAAGATAGAGAGTCATAGTTCTTCTCACCCTGAAGAAGCCTCTGAGAGAGGCGAAAAAATAAGTTTTCGGTATCTGTGTCAACAGTCTTCTTTTACTGTTACATAGTTTTATCATAATCGTTGGCATCCATCACAGTCTGTCAATACACACTTTCACATGATATTAGAACATGAATAATTATGTTCATGCTTTGAACTATGAGAATAAAAAGTTATTTTTTAAATTGAAGTTAAATATCAAAATAGCCAAAGCTATTAACGCACTTCACTTCAGTCAAAATTATGTACCTGAGAACCTAAGCCCAAGAAGTATACACACACATACATACATACATACATACATACATATATGTAAATATATATATATATATATATATATATGTATATATGTATATTCATAAGTATATATTCTATATAATGATGTGCATATATATATATATATATATATATATATATATTATATTCATAAGTATATATTCTATATATTTATGTACATACATATATATATGTATATATAAATATATGTATATATATATAAATATATATATACATATATATATATATATATATATATATATATATATATGTATATGTATATATATATATAACTTCAAACGACGAGTCCAGTGCGTAATTTCTTCCAAAAAAAAAATTCCTGTAATTCATAAATACACACACACACACACACACACATATATATATGTATATATATATATATATATGTATATATATATATATATATATAGATAGATAGATAGATAGATAGATAGATAGATAGATATAGATATACATATGTACATATATATATATATATATATATATATATGTACATACATACATACATACATACATACATACATACATACATACATACATACATACATACATACATACATGCATGCATACATGAAAAGGTAAATCTAATTAATAATTACCCTAATACCATTAATAAAAAAAAACTGTTAATGCTCACCAGAGGTTGAGAAAAGATCATATCCTAGATGTTTACTCCCTTCCATAGGCCAGACGGGGAGAGACTTAAGGACAAGATTGAATGAACACAAGAGGTCGATTAAGTATGGCCAAGAAAATTCAGTCGTGTTTCAACACGCAAATAAATTTAATCACCGGATGGAATGGGAAAAGACCGATCTTATTTATAAATCAGGTTGTGGGTTCAGAAGGAAAATGGTGGAATCCATATTAATTGAATATTTGCCCTCGATGAATATTTCCAAGGGTCAATGGACCCCAGACATAATATAAGGATTATTCATCACCAAACAAATTGTCAATAAGTTTCCTCCTCCCCCATCTGACCCGACCTCACATCATCCCCAGGTCACATAGGGTTGGGGTAGTGACATTTATTTTTTCCACGTTCCCTTTCCTTTGTAAGAGGTTGCTATTTAAGATAGCATCCTCCTTCCACATTGTAGTACTGAAGAGGATTACAGTTAGCATTCGAAATATATAGTTTCGCTTCCTCAACTCTTTCGTCCGACTGTGGTGCTAGCTGTGATATATATATATATATATATAATATATATATATATATATATATATATATATATATATATAATATATATATATATGAATAGAATGACCACTGACGGTGATGTCAATCAAATATTTCCGACAATCGCCCCCGGACTCAAACTGGGGCTTGCCAGAAGCAAAGCCGACACTCTACCGACTGAGCTACCGAGAGTCTAAAATTCTCCAACCTGGGAATTAATCTCCCTCCCGAGGGAGGTTGGGGGAATTTTATAGTCTCGGTAGTTCAGTCTATAGAGCGTCGGCTTTGTTTCTCGCAAGCCTCGGTTCGAGTCCGGGGACGACTGTCGGAATTATTCTATATATATACATATGTGTGTGTGTGTGTGTGTGTGTGTGTGTGTGTGTGTGTGTGTGTGTGTGTGTGTGTGTGTGTGTGTGTGTGTGTGTGTGTGTGTGTGTGTGTGTGTGTGTGTGTGTGTGTGTGTGTGTGTGTACCAGTATTAGTAGGCTTCTGGTAAGTTTTTCTTCTTTTATTATACAGGGTATCCATAAAGTCTGGACGCATAGAATAATTGGATATTTCTTATTTATAGTGAAATTAATATAATTTTTTCATTTCTTTTTCTGGGGTATGCTAAAAGAAAAAGTGTACTCAGTAAAAATAACAGACTTAATGCACTGGCCTCAGCAAATTAGGGACGAATGTGCCAAAATTGAGGGTAACGAAATTTTATTGCATCAGATTCATGAAATTTTTGTAAAACGCATTAACATTTGCATTCCAAATGATGGAAAACGTATTGAAGATGTTATTTGAATAAAAATGAAAATAAAAAATAAAGCGTTTTAAGTTTTTACTTATTTTTTACCTGTGTCCAGACTTCATGGATACCCTGTACATTGTATTTCAGAACTAGAGACTGAAGTGAGACTGAAGTTGAGGGCTATGGTGAGAGTAGAGAGAGCGAGAGAAAGAGAAAGAGAGAGCGAGAGAGAGAGAGAGAGAGAGAGAGAGAGAGAGAGAGAGAGAGAGAGAGAGAGAGAGAGAGAGAGAGAGAGAGAGATAGGGGGAGGGAGAGGGGGAAGGGAGACGAGAATTTCTCTACTTGGCAAGCGTACCACGCGCACTCATTTCCGTCCTCACCGCTCACACACACACTTGTTATGCACGACTATACATGTATGGCGTCATGTGTGTGTGTGTGTGTGTGTGTGTGTGTGTGTGTGTGTGTGTGTGTGTGTGTGTGTGTGTGTGTATTTACCTAGTTGTATTTACCTAGTTGTATTTTACGGGAAGGGGAGCTATGCTCGTGAGGGTCCCGTCTTCATATCTCATTTTATCTAAACTATTTTTAAATTCATGTATTGTTTTTGCACACACCACTTTCTCATCTAACTTGTTCCAACTGTCTATTGCTCTGTGAGGAAAGCTGTTCTTTTTCAAATCTCTTCTATAGTTGTCTTTTTTTATTTTCTTTCCGTGTCCTCTTGTATTTCTGTCATCCCATTTTATCAGATTCTCTCTATCAGTAATTTCTATGCCTTTCATGATTCTGTAAATAGCTATCAAATCTCCTCTCTCTCTTCTTTGCTCTAGTGTCTGTAGTTTAAGTTTTTGTAGTCTCTCTTCATATGATAGTTTTGAGAGTGTTGGTGCCAGTTTAGTAATTGCTCTTTGTATTCTTTCAAGTTTTTTTATACATTTTTTTGTACTTGGTGACCATATCGTTGCTGCATATTCCAATCTTGGTCTTATCAGGGTGATTAGGATTTTCCTCACCATTTCTTCACCCAGGTATGTAAATGCAACTTTGATTGTTCTTATTAAATTATAAGTTTCTCCAAAAATCTTATTTATATGTTTCTCAGGTGACATATTATTCATAACAATGACTCCCAGGTCCCTCTCATTTTCTACTCTTTTTATTCCTTCTTCTCCCAAATTATATGATCCTGTTATTCTGTTTTTGCTTTTTCCAAATTCCATTATACTACACTTTTTTGTATTGAACTCCATCTCCCACTTCCTACTCCATTCTTGTACTTTATTTAGATCTCTCTGTAGTGATTCACAATCCTCTTCAGTTTTCACTCTTTTCAGTAATTTTGCATCATCTGCAAAGAAGCTCATATAGCTTTCAATTCCTTCATCCATATCATTAATATATATAGCAAACATTATTGGGGCCAGAACTGTTCCCTGCGGGACAACCGCTTATTACTTCATTCCATTTTGAGTGCTGATCTCTTATCACTACTCTCATTTTTCTTTCTTGCAAAAAGTCTTCCATCCAATTTAGCAGTTTACCTTGTATTCCTCCTTCATATTCTAATTTCTTAAGCAACTTCTTATGTGGTACTTTGTCAAAAGCTTTTTTTTAGGTCTAGAAATGCACAATCAGCCCATCCATCTCTTTCTTGTATTATATCTATTAGTCTTGAATAGAAACATATTAAATTGGTGACGCATGATCGTCCTTGTCTGAATCCAAATTGCCTTGGATTTAGTACGTTGTTTTTTTCCAAGTATTTTACCCATCTACTTTTGATAATTCTTTCACATATTTTTGCTATTGTACTTGTTAGAGAGACTGGTCTATAGTTGGTAGGTTCTTCTTTATTTCCTCCTTTATATATAGGTACTATATTTGCTTTTTTCCAATCTTCTGGAACTTTTCCTTCTTTTAAGGAACTGCTTATTATGCTATGTATTTTGTCTGCCAGTTCATTCCTACATTCTTTCAGAATCCAGTTTGCTATTTCATCTGGCCCATGCGATTTTCTGACATCAAAATTACCCAAGTGTGTCAATATTTCATTCTTCGTTACTTCTATTTCTTCCATAGGGGGGACTTTTTCCTTCCACTCAATCTCTTCAGGTTGTATATTTTCCCTTGTAAACACTGATTTAAAATGTTTGTTCATAATTTCTGCCATTTCCATTTCCTCAGTGTATTCAACTCCTCCTTGTCTTAATTTCTCCAAGTCTTGTTTGTTTTTCAGTTTATTGTTTACAAATCTGTAGAATAGTTTTGGTTGATCTTTACACTTTTCTATAACATCTTTTTCATATTTTCTTTTTTCCTCTCTGCACTTTTGTACATATTCATTTCTATAACCAGTATATATTTTCCATTTTTCAGGTCTTCTGTCTTTTTTCCATCCGGTCCAGGCTTTGTCTCTTTTGTCTTTTAACTCCCTACAACTTTTGTTGTACCAGCATTTTACATATTCTTTTTCTTGTTTTTGTCTTGGGACATACTTTTTCCACTCCTTCTTTGTAAATTTTTGTCAAAATATTCCATTTCTCTTCCACTGATGTTTCTTCTTTGTATATTTCTTCCCAGTTTTCTTGTTGGAAGAATTCTCTTATTTTATCAAAGTTTGTTTTTTCATACATCATTCTTCCTTTTCTATATTGTTCATTTCTTTTCATATATTTTTCTTCATTAAGTTCCAGTTCAATCAATATGTGGTCACTTTTACCTATTGGTGTTTTATATTCAATCTTGTCCACTATTCTAGGTTCAGATGTAATTATTAAGTCTAGCCTCGATGGTTCTTCTTCATTTCTATACCTAGTGTTCTCTTGTATCCATTGTGTCATTGAATGGTCAGTAATCATCTCAAGTAGAGCATTTCCCCATGAGTCATCACCACTCTTTACTGTCATTTCTTCCCAGCAGATTTCTTTGCAATTAAAGTCGCCCATCATAACTATTCTTCCTCCGTCTTCCATTATTTTAGTTAATGCTATCTTTGTGTCCTCTAACATACTTTTATGTTCACTCTCCTCCCATGAGGCTGTTTTCGGAGGCACATAATTGATCACAAATTTTCTGCTCTTCTTATCTCGGTCTTCCACTTCTATCATAATCATCTCTACTGTATTCTTTCCATATATGACACCTTTCACGTTTATATCCTTCTTTGTCAGGAACATAACTCCACCCCCTTGTTTTTTCTCTCTGTTTCTAATCCAATAATTGTATGTATCATGTCCTACACTGTTGGGTGGTAGTGGGCCTTTTAATTTTGTTTCTACAATTCCCATTATGTCCGGTTCTTTTTCTTTCAAATAATCATTCAGTTCATTCAATCCTGTTATCAATCCATCTATATTTGTGTAAGACACTCTTAGTTTTCTGCCACTTCCATTGTGTTCTCTGTTTCCCTTATGTTTTTCTTTAGTATGTCGAACTGCTTTATTTTCATGTTCACTACTCTCCAATAGAATCTCTCTTTCTCTGACTCCGTTCTTTCCTCGTTTTTTGCCTTAGCTTCAATTCTTTTCTGCTTTTCTGCCTCTCTTTCCTCCTTATTCATTTCTCTTTTTATCCATACCTTTTTATATTGATCATTTGTTGCTAGTTTCCCTGTCTTGGATAGAATTTTCTCTGCCGTTGTTTGTGACCTGAATTTAATCTTAATTGGTCTGGTCTTATCTGTACTATATTTTCCGAGTCTGAATTTTTCCTCAATTTCCTTTATAATTTCTGGTTCATCTTCCTGGACTAATTTTAATAAACTGCTTACCCTTTCATTTTCCTCCTTGATTCTTGCGGTTCTATCTGGGTTATGTTTCTCTTCCATTCCTAATATAATTATACATTTCTTTTTGTCAGCTAATTCTCTTACTATATTCTCCTTCTGTCTCATCACTTTAATAACTGAGTCTTCATTATGTTCTTTCAATTGCTGTTTGACTATGTCAGTGAATGAAACCTTATTCCCTTCTTGAGTTATTCTCCAATTTTTAGCTTCTGTAGCTATTTTCTCACTGTTTTCATTACTATTCTTCTTCAATTTCTCATTCTCCTCCTTTACATTTCCTAACTGTCTTTTTAGGTCCTCTACTTCTTCAGTTAAGTTTCTGTTAGCCTTCTCTAGTTGTTCCAATCTTTCAATTCTCTGGAAGATGGAGTCTACCTTACCTAACTTACGTTCCAAGTCCTCGATCACCTTATCAACTCTCTCCTCTAGTCTTATCAGTCGGGGGGGGGGTTGTGTCCCCCCCACCCTCTTTAAATCCCTGGAACATATTCTCGTCACTTTCTACTGTATTTCTCCTCTCTATACTTCTAATCTTTACATTTTTATTTGCCATTTCGTCATCCGGTGGTCGTTTCATGTTGACCTTACGCCCGTCTGCCTGGGCCAAGTCCTCCACATCCTCATTTCCTTCCATTTCCCCAGCAATCCCTCCCCTTCTCCTCTTTTCCTACTTACCTACTGCCTCACGAGCAATTTCCCCCCCCCCCCCTGCAAATACAAAAAGGCACTTCTCTTTGCGTTGGTATCCACAATCTGCACTTTTCTTCAGAGCGTTCGTCAAGCCGTCCGTTCGTTGAAAGTGTGTGGTGGTGTATGTGTTTGTGTGTGTGTGTGGTGTGTGTGGTGTGTCTTCATTATATATATATATATATATATATATATATATATATATATATATATATATATATATTGTGGTTGTACATAAGTTACCCCCGGATTCATTTAAATGTTTTGATCACGTTTTCTGTTTTTAATATTACTCAGAGTAAAACAAGAGCGAGTAATACAGTAGTGACTTTATATTCTATAATGCGAGTAGTGTGATGCAAATTACATATGGCAACCCATGCTGTGCACAATTTCACAATTGTCAGAAACTCAAATAGTACAATCAACTAATTCCAACTTAGAACTCATGAAGTTGTAGCTAACAACTGACACATACTAGTGAAGCTTCACACAAAAAAATCAATGATTAATGGAACACAAAAGAAAAGGCATGGTCTTACAATACTTAATGATGTGGTTAAATACATTGGCAAGGCTCCAGGTCTTCATCAACAACCAAGGCTCAAGGTCGCACAGGTTTCTAATTCCGGGCATGCACCATACATAATATCAATATTGTAAATCCAGTTTTATCTGTAGAAAATGTTTGTATTAATGTACACTTCATGCATGATACTGTATACATACTCCCCATACTCCTCAGAACTCAAAGTATCCCCAGTAGAACTTACACACTGTGTTTCTTCTCCCTCAAAAAAGAATTTTTGTTTTACAACTATCATTCTCAAGTTCTTAGTTCTTTTTAAATCATCTACATGTCTAATTGACACTTCCCTAGTTTCTAAGTGTAAGATCTTATATTTACTTCCACCTGCAAAATCAATTATTCTATATGGACCTGAGTATCTTTGTGAAAGTTTATTACTAACTGTATGTTTTTTGGCCATGACCAAATCCCACATTTGTGATTCTATTTTCTGTGCTATTTTGTGGTGTTGCTTCATCATCTCTTGTGTAAAATCTTTCATGTATTCCCTAACTCTTTGGTGTATGGCTTGAAATCTAAGTATATTATATGAGATGTAACCATCTATATTATACTCTGGCTTTGGTTCAGCAATCAAGATTTTATATGGGAGAATTTTTTCTTCCCAAAAATTATGAAATTTGGTGTTTCACCTGTAGCTGTATTAATTTGATTGTTAAGTGCACGTTTAACACAAGGACTCCAACTATCCTAAGCTATACTATGTGGGCTTATCAAACCTCTGAGACAATTCTCTATAACTCCATTACTCTGATGATGATTCATTTGTATATTAATTTTGTTTATCTTAAATAGCTTACATAATTCTTTCAAGATTTTTTTTTTAAATTCAGTACCATTGTCTGCAACAGAGATCTTAGGAGAAGTGAAATTACAGATTATCTGATCATAGATTACTGAAGCAATTGTTTCAGCTCTCTTATTTGGTATGGTTTGTAAAACAAAATTTTGAAAGATAATTATTAATGGTAACAAATACATATCTATATCCATTTTCAGACATAGGTAATCCCAGTATATCTAAGTGAATTCTTTCCCAAGGTTTCTGCGGAACAGGATATGAAAGCATAGGAGTGGGTTTAGATGTATTTCCTTTTACCTTAGTACATTTCAAGTAATTTTCTATATATGCATAAATGTCTTTCTTCATACCTGGCCAAAAGTATTTAAGTTGTGCTTGTCTATAAGTTTTATCCTTTCCTGGGTGAAAACTACAATCACTTTCATGAAGTAATTTCAATACCTCTTGTACAAGAGTTTGTGGAATTACCAACTGATTCACTGGGCCCCTAGAAATATCCTTCCCACTTACAACTGTTTTTCTATACAAAAGTCCATTACTCAAGTGAAATTCCTCTATCTTATTCCCTTTTGGTGGTTTTGGAAGAATACCTTGTGGGTTCATCAAATTCTGGGCTACTTTCTCCCAAGCCTTATATTTTCTTTGTTCCCTTATTATCATTTCCTCATCTAATGTTACAAGTTCATTAATACTGCGGATGAAATTTATAAACCCTGACGTTGGTTGGCTAATATTCCTAGATAGTACATCTGCTGCAATATTCTTCCTACCTGGAATACATTCAAACTTATCTTCGTAACACTGAAGTGTAGTAAACCACCTGACTAATCTGCCTATAAGATTATTGTTTCAATAAGTCCTGGATAGCTGTATGATCAGTCCACACTCTGATTAGATATCACAGTATCATATCTCTAAAACTCTCCAGTGAATGTATCACTGCCAATATTTTCCTTTCTGTAATGAAGTAGTTTCTCTCTGCGCTATTACAAAGTCTCGATGTAAAAGCTATCAGATTCAATTTCCCATCTCTCTTGCATCAGTATGCCTCCTAACCCTATGTCAGACGCATTAGTACAAAGAATGACTCTTTATCATAATCAGGAAGTATGAGAACTGGAGAACTAATAAGTTTATCCTTCAACTTGTCAAAAGTTTGTTGTTGTGCAGATCACCAAATGAACTTTGAATCTCTTCTCAACCAGGAAGTTTATAGATTAGCTATGTCCGCATAACCTTTGATCAAATTTCTATAATACCCTGTCAATCCCAAGAAACTTCTAACTTTTTCTACATTGTTCGGAACTGGATAGTTCTTTACTGTTTCTCCCTTTGAATTCATTGTACTAAGTCTATGTCTGTTTATCTTATGCCCCCAATAAATAACACTGTCCTGCAAAAACTTACATTTTTCCAGTTTCACTTTCACTCCTGCTTCAACTAGTTTTGAGAATACCAAATCTAAGTTCTTAAAGGGCTCAGTTGCTGTTTGGGAAACTATCAAGATATCATCTAGAAAAACACTGGCAGTGTTTCATAACAACCCATCTAGAACTGTATTCATTAATATCATAAATTAATGGATTATCACATAATCCAAAAGTCTTTCATTTGAACGCATATTGTCCTGTTGTTGTAGAATATGCTCTATAATCTCGTAAATCTTCATGGAACTCGATATACCAGAACGTAGATTTGATATCTATAGCGTCCCCTTCCATACGGTGCCGCATACGTAGGCGTCATGAGGAGCAAGTGGATATGCGAGGCTGCCATATCGGCGTCTTGATTATATTTATAGTAGTCGCCCCTGCGTTTTGACATTCTCTATAAACTGCCCTTAATCACATTCTCTATGGTTTTCAAAATTCACGGGTAAAAGAGAGAACGATCGATATAAGCGGTGACTATATTTTATGATGCGAGTATTATTACGACACGTCGTACGGCTGGCATTGGCTGCTGCCTGCGAGATTTAAGGTCCGTACTGAAGAGGTTAAAATACTTATTCTCGGTTCCCAAACTACGAAGAATATCTGATATTACCGGTAACGGTAATCTATCAGGTATTGTCTGTTTATTCAATTCCCTATAGTCAATAACTGGACGCATGGTACCATTTGATTTTGGCACCAGAATCAAAAGGAAATTCCATTTACTTTGACTGGGTTCTATCATAGCCTGCGATAACATATCATTGATCGATTTATCTACAATGGCTAGCTGGGAATATGGTAATCTGTAGGCATCTATATAAATAGGTAGGGTCCCTGGTTTTAATTTAATCCGATGTTTTAAAATAATTGTTTTGCCAAGGGCGTCCCCCGGCAAAGCAATTGCTTTATTGTGTTTCACAAGTAATGCAATCAAGCTCACTTCTAGATCTGGACAACAAGTAGGCTCTAGTTGACTCTCATATATATCTTCCAATTCGTTTTTTTTTTTTGTTTTTTTTTCTTGAATTGGACAGATTGATGAAATTGCTGATTTCACCTCCTCAGTACTCTCATTTAACATCTTAATGGGTCTTGTACAGACTTGAAAACACCCTATTTGTACACCTTTTCTTAAGATTATGTCTTTATTCAAAATACTAATCACTAATATTTCTACCTTGTTCTTGTGTGTCTTATAAATCCCCGAGTCCAATTTCAAACCTTTTATCCTAATTGATTCTGGGGTGGTTAAAATTTCAGAGTCTACAGTGACTCCTTTCAACTGCACTTCTACTTTGTTAATTGCTCTGGAGTGCAATAATGTCGACTTTATTAGGCCACTTTCCACAATTAGCAAAGCTTCATTTGGAGTTGGTGAATCCTGATTAATTTCTGGGATTTCTTTAACACCTGAGTTTTACTTTTTTCTCTATTTGTTTTATCTGTTCTTGAATAGACTGCTCTGCCCCGCTACTATACAATCTAGCATTGTTATCTTACCTATCTATCTGAATAGGATCTCTTAACACAAATACTGGTTCTAAGTTTGGTTTATTTAAAAATGGGATTAACTGTGATTTTACTAAGATCTCCAACTCAGCAAGACCATGCCCTCTTTTCTCATAGTTGCAAATCCTATCAATAAATCTCCTAGGAAACCAGATTCTTCTACAACTAATCACTGGAATGTGTAAGTGCTCATTTCTATGTAAAATGACATCTTATTCTGTCTTACCTAATGGTTTTAACTTTTTACTCCTTCCAATGAGCAATGGATTGGTTCCAAGTTTTTCACTCCCGGTTTCAATTGGTTTCAAAATTTACTAGTTATAACATTGACCAATTGAAAAATCTACGAGCAATGAAGAGTCCTACAGAAGTCCTTCCAATTGCTATAATCAATTTAGTTTTCTTTGATGTTGATGTTTTCTTTCACACTCCTATCACTCTTGTCCCTAACACAATAATGTCTATTTGTTGTTTTAGGGTTAGCTTTGTAGCTTTGTTTTATTCTATATCTGTAGGTTTTCCTCTTGTTTCTGGGTGAATACGATAAATTGGCATTGCTCTACAATCGTATGCTCTATGTCCTACTCTTTTATGATACAAACAGAAAAGTGGGTTTCTACAATTATACTTATCATGACCCTCATATTTGCAGTTCCTACAAATAGTCTCATAATAACACTCTTATGCTTTATGTCCCCGTTGGTTACAATTGTAACATTCAAATCTAATATTCCTTGAAGTGTTTCTAACTCTGTTCAGATCCTCTGTTTCGGTAATCACTCCTAAAGTTTCTATTTTCTCCCTGTTGTTGCATTCCTATTGTCATGACATATGGACTAATTGCCTTATTTTATAGGTATCCCTGTAATAGATAATCTATCTCCCCTAAGCCCATAGTTTCTTTAAGATCCCTGTATAGCTATTCTGCAGTCACCTCATCACAATTATGAACCAATAATGTAAATACTATTAACTTATTAACCTGAGAAACTTTTAACTTATCACCAGATCTTTCTGTCCAATCTGAATCCTTCAACATAGAAACCATGTCCTTAGACCATCTGTCTAATTGTGCTAAATAGTATGTGTATGTTTAATTTGTTTTTGCTTTCTTTGCCATTCTAACCAAAGACTTGATAGGATCCTGATCACATTTTGACTTAAAGTGCTTAATGAATGTTTTTTGTAATAATCACGTCTGTTTATATCTTCCATTTGCCGAAAATTTAACATAAACCTAGCCTTGTCCTTCTCAGGATCTACATTTTCTTTTCAATTTTCTGTTTTCTTGTTATCATCTCATATATATATATATATATATATATATATATATTTTTTTTTTTTTTTTTTTTTTTTTTAACATTAGTGTCTCAATTAAGTTAATGACCCTATTGACCCCTATGGTATTTTCTTACGAAAACTGTGGGATATTATTTTGCGATGTAATCACCTCATGACGGAGAACTTCCGTGGCCATACCTTCAGTTGTTTATGTCGATTTCCATCGACTGCTTCCTTTGTAGTCGTTCTCACACGTAACACCTCAACATCGTTCTTGTGTCCTCCTCATTCACTAGCTCACCCTCGAAGTCGTCTCCTCGTTTACTAGCTCGTCCTCGTAGTAGCCCTCTGATTCACTAGATCGTCCCTCGCAGTATTCCTCTCGTTCACTACTTCGTCCCTCGCAGTAGCCCTCTCGTTCATTAGCTCGTCCCTCGTAGTCAGCGTGCACTGTGTGGTTGCGTGCACTGCGTGATATGAGTGCACTGCGTGGTCCTGTAGTTGCTTGTAGTCCGTTCGATGCACCAGTCTCTTCACACACTCGTAGCCGTATCTTGTACTAAGTTCTTTAGATGTAGTCTTCTTTAGTAGAGTTGGGTTTCGCCCCTAGCTGCCGCCATTTTCGTGCTCCTCCCTCTCACTTTCTACTTTCCTTTCCACCACTGTCTTTGTTACGTACAATTGGCTTGAATTCTTATATGGTGAGAAACTAACATGCTAATCTGACTGCGAGGTTTTCCCTTTGAAGAGGTGTAAGATTGGTTGGTGGTCTGTGTGGATATGTATCTCGTAACCAAGGATGATCTCTTTGAAGTTCTTAATGGCATATCTTACAGCTAGTGCTTCTATTTCCAATACTTTGTAATTTTGTTCATGTTTGTTGAGAGTGCGGCTAGCATAGGCAATTGGTCTGAGTTTTGTGTCGTGTTGTTGCATGAGGACTGTGCCGATGCCTGTGTAGCAAGCGCCCGTGTATATTGTGAAGGAAGCTTGTGGTTTGAAAAAGCAAGGACAAGTGCCGTCGTTAAAGCTTGTTTTAAGTTATTAAAGGCCTTCTCTTGGTCAGGAGTCCATTTAAAAAGAGTGTCTTTCTTAAGTAAGGCGGTTAAGGGTGCTGCTATACCAGTGTAGACTTTGATATACTGACTATAAAAACCTGATAGACCAAGGAATGAACGTATGTGGTCAACAGAAGTAGGGCGTGGGAAATCAATGACTGCCTTGACCTCGTCCTGAGAGGTTAAAACTCCTTGAGAGTTAAGGACATGGCCTAGGAAGCATATTTCTTTTTGAAGGAAGGAGCACATCTTATGTTTTAGTTTGAGTCCTGCCTTTGCTAGTCGTGAGAAGACAGTGTTGAACGTGTGTAGGTTTTCGCTAACAGATTTGGAAGCGATGATAATGTCATCGAGATACATGAAAACTGAGTGTCCTAGAAGGCCTACAAGTACTGTGTGCATGAGACATGTGAAAACAGAAGGGGCTGAAACAAGACCCATAGCAAGATGTTTGAATTGGAAATGTCCATTGTTCGTGCTGAATGCTGTGAGAAGTCTAGACTCTGTATCAAGGGGAACCTGGAAATATCCTGACATGAGGTCCAAGGTTTCGAAAACTACGTTGTTTTCACCGACGAATTGTAAGATGTCATGTAATACCGGAATGGGGTGTCTTTCTGGGATAGTTAGCTTGTTTGATTCTCTAAAACCCACGACAGGGCGGAAAAAACCATCGTATTTTGGAACAACAAAGAGGGAAATTCCATTCAGAGATTGAAGGTTTGTTTATGTTTTGCTCGATCATGTCTGTTATGAGGTTATTTACAAGCGTGCGTTTGCTGTGTGGTAATCTGTATGCGGGATTATAAAGTGGTTTTACGTTTTCCCGAATAGTTTATGGTACTAGATAAGGTTTATTACTCCAAGGGGTTCACCTGGCAATGCGATGGTATGTCTAAAATTGTTGCAAAGAGTAACTAAGTCCGCTTGTGAAATACGTTGCATGAATGGATTTCTGTGCTTTTAGCATGTCTGAAGTTGTGGTACACACTTGTGAAGTGAGGAACTTGTACTCCATGAGTTGTATACGTGAGGTATATACCAAAAAATCACAAATATTTGTGTCAACTGTGGGGATGGAGGGGGGCATTACTATAATTTGTAACCAGTATGTACGTGTGACCTTTCTTTGATGTTAAGCTGATGGCGGAAAATAGGGAAATACCATTCACGCAGCTTGTCTCTGACATAGAGATTACATCGGTGTATAGGGCTTGGAAGACTCGTATGTGTAAATTTGTATACTCATGAGGAAAGAGCTTTTTTTTTGAACCGATGATTACTGCATGAGTGTGTTTGAAAATGTATAACATTTGTAAAAATGGGGCGGATTAAATGTTGGAATCTTCAATAAGGGGTAAAACATCTTTCTCAGTCGATGAATTATCGACGGTATTGAATGAGAGATTTGTTTGACGTTTTGCTGATTTGGACATGCGGGAGAAGTTTGTACGTCTGTTACGTTTGGAGTGCATGTCGACAGCTTAAAACAAGGAAGAAGAGGTGGAATCCTGAGACGGTTTTGGAGTGGTTGAGCAAGTGTTGTAGCTGTTTGTGGTTGGCTGCTGGAACTCAGTCACGTGTATTTTGCTAATGGTCTGGGGGCTTTGAATGCAACACAGGAAGGAAATGGTTTGCATAGATTATACCATTCTGAGTGGGATATAAATCTATATTACCTTGCTTCATCAAGTTCAAGCCTATGAGGATGTCAGCGGGAAAATGCACGTCAGCTACTTGCGATCCCAACGGAGTTTGTTAAAACTGATCGTGGACATAATGTTAGCAGGAGATCCAATGTCTAGAAATATGGTGAGTTTGGTGTTGTTTGAAATTGCCTTGAATACCATGGAAGGTGAGGAAGTGTCCGGGGTGTTCAGGGTAAGCACAGGTAGGGTTGGTGAGGGAAGTTCCGGGTATGGAGTGCCTTGTGTGGAGTTATGTGTTGTGTTTGTATTTTGTAACCGTACGGAAGGTAATATGTGTGTCTCTGGCGGGAGAGCGTTGTGATGAAGCAGGTCTTTGTTGTCTTTGTGCTAAGAGCACGCGACAGTAGTCACTCGTGTGGTAACATGTTCCGTGGTAATCGCAGCAGTGATTTGGCTGGGACGGCTATCTGTAGTAGCATCTGTTTGTGCTGTGTCCTGGTTTTGGGTAGTAGGTGCAAAAGAATGGTGTTCGTGATGGAGAGCGTTGACGTGAGCGGGAACGAGTGCGAGACATCTGTCATTATCTCGTGTTATGTGCCGTTGATCGTGTTACTTGGGCTACTGTTGCGGGTGGGGGTGATAGGTACAGACTGACTGTGGGTGTGAGCAAGCGTTCTTTCCGTATCGGAGAATTTCCTGGAAAATTCTCCTAGTGTGGTGCCTGGTGTGAAAGGAATTGTGTCAGCTTTTTTTGGAGTGTGACTGGGTGTAACTGAGAAAGTAGTCAGAAATATTGAGATTTTGTCGTCTGTAACCCTATCTGAGTTTTTTAGTCTTTCCCTGATCTCGCTCTTGTAAGTGGTTGAAATTTTTACTGCTCTATTCTTTGTTTTATTTGGGCCGGTATTTTATGTTGTGGCCAATGAGCAGAGGAGTGAAAGTGAGCCAAGTTGATCAAATATTGCAAAGGAG
>NC_134802.1:38983193-39003193 GCF_046742065.1 Oratosquilla oratoria | reverse complement strand
TGAAATCAAAACTGTCTCTAAATTTCCTCGGTCACGGTGGTGTTTTGATAACACCCCGTGACGTCACGGCATAGGGGACAACTGATTGGCCGAGAGTGGTGACGTCACGGCAACGGAGACGGCTGATTGGCCGAGAGTGGTGACGTCACGGCAACGCAGACGACTGATTGGCCGAGAATGATGAGGATTGAGAGGCGTTTATACGGCATTACTTCTCAGGATATAAGAAGTTCGTTAAAAACGGTGCAAAGTCTCATCACAGGAACTTATAGATGCATTTCTCTTTCAAAATTATTCTGAAATGACTCAGTGGTGACGGTGTTTGGGGGACACTTTCGTAAGGCTGACTGACTACAATATCGACTACCGATACAATACCAAGAGACGAAACGGCGAAGAAGCGTAGACTACATTATATCGAAATGTATAATTTGTAACGACAGGCCATGGGTCCCCTTGAATTCTTGGGATGGCTTCTTTAGGGGCCCCCATGGCTCCTCTAGGGGCCCCTGCGGCTCCTCTGGTGGCCCCCGCTGATCCTCTGAGGCCCCCCAATCCTCTGGGGGCCCCCGGGGCATATATATCAATGTGTATATAAATATGTGTATGTATATAAGTATATGTGTATATGTGTGTGTATAGGTGTATATGTGTATGTGTGTATAGAAGAAATAGAAGAAGAACGCGAAGAAGAAGAACGTGAAGAAGAAGAAAAAGAAGAAGAAGAACGCGAAGTAGAAGAAGAAGAAGAGAAAGAAGAAGAAGAAGAAATAGAAGAAGAAGACATCTTAACCAAGCTGAAGGAAAAGAATAGGGAATTGCGCGACAATTTGAAGGAAGAGAATAGGGAATTGCCCGAGAAGTTGGAAAGCATACTGACAGAGATCAAAGGTATGAGGAATGAAGACACGGATGGCGGGCAGAAGACGCCAAAACGTAAATCAATAACCGTGGATGAATACGCTGACGGGATAGACGAAGAAAAATGTAACCCTCCTGCGGCTAAGAAACGTAATATTACATCAGTGACTAAATAAAAACCATGTTTTGCATAAACTTCTTTTATTTACACATCTGGGTTAACAAAGGGGCGGAGCCCCAGGGTGCTTCGTGCCCGCGAGCGAAGCGGGCAAGCGCCGCAGGCCAAACAGCCTAGCGTAGCCAGGTGCGGCAAAGCCGCTGCTTATTATTATTATCATTAGTATCATTACTATTATTACTATTATTATTATTATTATTATTATTATTATTATTATTATTATTATTATTATTATTATTATTATTATTATTATTATTATTATTATTATTATTATTATTATTATTATTACTATTATTATCACTATCATTATTATTGTTATTATCATTATTATCATGATTATTATTATCATGATTATTATTATCATGATTATTATTATCATGATTATTATTATCATGATTATTATTATCATGATTATTATTATCATGATTATTATTATTATTATTATTATTATTATTATTATTATTATTATTATTATTATTATTATTATTATTATTATTATTATTATTATTATTATTATTATTATTATTATTATTATTATTATTATTATTATTATTATTATTATTATTATCATCATCATCATCATTATTAGTAGTAGTAGTAGTATCATCATTATTATTATTATACATATACTAAAAGCTTCTTCACCCTTACACGGGAGGTAGCCAAAAAGAAAAAGGCATAGAAACCACTCCCACCCATTCCATCCCCTACATACACCACTCCTATTCACCCCCCCCCCCTTTCCTCCTTATCTTGGCTCCTCCTGGATGATGGGTCATCCCTGCATATCGTCCACTACCCACGACCAGAAACAGTGTTGTAAGACACATCACATCCACAGCAAAGCCGCTTCACTAAATCGACGACCCCCCCCTCTCCATCCCCTCATGCAGAAATGGAGAAGACGGGGAGAAAACACTTCGGGCTGCGTCAATTTATTTTTCACACATACTCCCTCACCTCCCCCCATCCCCCACCCACTCATTTACATGCATCAAAGCATGTCCATATACAACCACTCTCCATTCACCCCCGTCTTCTGTCTTCTCCCTTCCTTCCTCAACAGACGTTCCCCTCTTTCCCAATGCCCCTTTTATCCCATATATCCATTTCATCCTAGGTCGTCCCCTCATGTTTATTCATTCTACCTCTGCCTTTCACACCTCTTTTACTAATTTTTCTTCACTCATTATTTCCATGTGTCCAAATCATCCCAATACTCTTTCATCAACCCTATCTCCCAACTTCCTTTCCATCCCGTTCTCCTCCTCACCTCCTCATATCTCACTCTATCCAGCCTAGTAACCCCCTATCATACTTCTCAGGCACCTCATATCAAACACATTTAAACTCCTTCTCTCTTCCTCTCTTATGCTCCATGTTTCTGCCCTATACAGTGATGTCGGCACAATACTACTTCACACAATCTCTTCGTGGCATCCATTCCCAAATGTCTATTTCTCATTACACGTTTCAACCCCCCAAAGCATTTACTTGCTTCTCTCAATCTACATTCTACCTTTACTTCCACTCCTCCCTTTCCTGCCACATTCGCACCCAAGTATCTAAAACTATCCACTTCCTCCAGTCTCTCTCCCTTAATACTCACTTCCAGTCTGCTGCCACTTTCTCCCATTGTACATTTCATCACCTTACTTTTACCCACATTTATCTTCAAATTCCATCTTTCGCACACCTTCCTAAAATCTGTCACTAACTTCCTCAATCCCTGCTCTGATCTTGCTACAAGCGTAGTATCGTCAGCAAACAACGACAGGCTTTCTCCCACTTTTCTACATTTTATTTAACCATCTCCAATCCCTGGTCCACTGCCTTTGTATTTACCTCTCGCATCACCCACCTTTACCTCAAACCACTCACTCTCTCCATTTCTAATCCTAACACAAGCTCTACTACTTTCGTAAAAACTCTTGACAGCTTCTACAAGCTTTCCTTCTATCCCATATATCTGTAATACCTTCCTGTCTACCCTGTCATAAGTCTTTTCCAAATCCATAAAGGCCCCCAAAAAAACATCCTTACTTTTTCTTAGAGCTTTCTCACATATCTGTCTTACCACAAAGATCTGATCTACATAACCACTACCTGTCCTAAACCCACACTGTTCCTCACCAATTACTCCCTCTGCTCCCCTCCTAATCCTCTCAATCCAGACCCTCCCATAATCCTTCCCAACTACACTTAACAAGCTGATCCCTCCGAAACTACTACACTCACACTTGTCCCCCTTTCCCTTGTAAAGTGGAACTAAACAGGCACTTCTCCAGTCCTCCGGCACTCTACCCTTTCTTAAATGAACATTAAATAACCTCACCAACCAGTTCACCATCACTGTACTTCCCTTTTTAGACATTCAGCATGACATCCACCCAGACCAGGTGCCTTAACTGCTCTCATCTTAACAACTGCCTTCACTTCATCTTTCTTTATTTCTCCTCCATTTTCCTCACTCATCACTCTCATTTTCTTAGCGCCTCCCACTGCAACTACCTTTCCCTCCCTATCCTCCTTCATAATTAGCAACTCCCTAAAATACTCTACCCATCTTCCTCTTACTGTCATCTCTTCCATTATCATCCCTTCATCTGTACCTTTTACTTTTTCTTCTCTACTTGATTCGCCTCTTCTTCCTTTCTTAATGTCCTTCTAAAACATCTTTCTATCAGTTTAAAAAATCTGTCCTACTCTTACCCCATTTCACATCTGCTCTCCTCTTTTCCTCCTTTGCCTTATGCTTTACTTCTCTTTTCTGTGTACCTCTCATATGATTCCCTCGTTACATTTTGTAACCAATTTGCGAATGCTCGTTTATTCTCTTCTACAATCTTTGCTTCATCATCCCACCACTCACTACCTTTCCTTTTATTTCCCCCCGTCCTCCTTGTTCCACACTATATCAATGCACACCTTGTGACTCCCTCCTTGAACCATCCCCATTCCTCCTCCACTCCTAGTTCTATTCTACCCTTCACTCCTTCGCACTCCTCTCCCAGCTTCTTGTAATCCTCTTTTTCTTTCTCGTGTGAGCAGTTCACTTCAAGCGCCTCTCTACCTTCTGTTCTTTTCCTCTTTCCCCATATATCCTCCACTCTCAACATACCTTCCACAAAAAACAAAAAAAAAATCTTATATGCCCCCACTGTCTCCCCTTTGAAGCTGTACATCTTTAACTTTTCCTGCTATTCTCCTGGTTACAACTATATAGTCCATTAACGCTCTATCTACCACCCCTCCATCCACCACTCTCTCCCATGTGTACTTATGCTTGACTTTATTCCGAAACACTTTATTTGCTATCATTATTATAATCATTATCGTTATCATTATCATTATAATTATCATTTTCAAAGAGAATCCCAAAAAATTCTATAGTTACATTAGTGATAAAAAGATAATTAAGAATCACATTGGCTCACTATTATCTACTAACGGTCAATTTGAATATTCAAATGAAGGAATGTGTGATATTTTAAACAACTATTTTAGTTCAGTAATCTAGGAAATTAAAAAGGAGATTGTTGTTCCATTAGAAATTATTTTCAAGAAATCAATCATATTCGGAGATGCCCCAAGAGAATGGAAGCTTGCTAACGTTATTCTTATATTCAAAAAAGTGACAAAAAGAAACCAAATAACTACAAGCCTATAAGTTTGACTTCAATCATAGGAAAAATTATGAAAACTATCATCAGATATGCTATCAAATATCATCTAGAAAGTAACTGTTTGATAAATGATAGCCAGCATGGATTTAGACGAAAACGCTCTTGCGTGACTTACTCGAATTCTACAACACAGTCATCTCGAATTATGACAAAAGAAGCAATATAGATTTAATATATCTAGACTTTGTAAAAGCTTTTGATACCGTCCCCCACGAAAGACTACTTACTAAATTAGCTTCACAAGGAGTAAGTGGTAGCCTATTAAGTTGGACTGGTAATTGGTTGAATGATCGAAAATGGAGAGTTGTTTTAAATCGCAAAACTTCTGCGTGGAAATTTTTTACGAATGGAGTTCCTCAGGGTTCCGTTCTTGGGCCACTTCTATTCATAGTATATATAAATGATATAGACCACGGACTAAAATATGTTGTCTCCAAATTTGCTGATGATACAAAACTATGTACCATGGCAAATGATCACTTGAATAAATTAGATATCCAAGAAGATTTAGATATGCTACAGCAATGCTCTGAAAAGTGACTAATGAAATTTAACACAAGTAAATTCAAGGTTATGCACATAGGTAAAAATAACAGAACATTAATTTGACCACCACTCTACCCAATCCTTAAAGGAGGGGGAAGGGCTTTTTGATATGTATATGAACAATAATTGATCTTCTTATTGTTTCGGATGATTCATTACTGACAAAAAATAATAATAGAAATATAGGAAAATAATCTCTTAAGACCGAAATATACATAGCGATACTGATTAATACCCAAAATCCAATATTTACTCAATTCAACTCGTATCACAGTAAACAGAGTAATAGAACTGAAGTATAAAGAAGATTGATTTATGACAAACAATAAAAAAAACACGTACTGCATATGAATAGATGTTAATTTCCACCTCCCTCCCCCCAACAATATCAGTCACGTCCTACCCTTCAAATTAGAAATTAAGTCTGCCCTTGAGACTGCGCAATTAAGGTGCGCAAGACCTGAGCTGCGCACTAATGCCTCATCATGGTTTCGGCTCCATCTGACAGATGTCATCACCACTGAACGAATCACTGTTAAATAGTAATCAGCCTCCACACCACCCACCTCCCATGTATACCCCTCTCTCTTGTTTTCATTCCTACCCCAACCGCTTACTCCCGGCTGTCTCCTATCACAAATCGTCACCGATACCCACCACTTTTATCCTTAAGGACAATATCACATTGAAGATGTTGAGTCACAGAGATGATAAAAGAGATTTATTAAAGGTAGAGAGACAGAAGAAGCTCAAAATGAGCACCATTCTTTTCATAACAGATAACATTCTTCATTCAAAAGATTTGTGCTAAGTGAACAGTGATTCTAACCACTGCGCACTGGTTAGAGTCACTGTTCACTTGGTACTTCGGAGCTGAGTTCGAGTTCTTGACTTCACTACGTATCAGTTTCCGCATATGTCTCCGTCGAGCGCATTGTCAGTCTCGATCGTGATGACATGGAATTAAAATGAAAAAGTTAATGTGGTTGAAAAAAGATACATATACATATAACTGTATACACACACACACGCACACACACACACACATTTTTTCAAAATGCGAACTGGAAAAACTTCTTAAATGAAAAAACAAAGATGGAAGAGAAATGGAACATATTAAAAGATGATTACAAGAAGGGAATGAATAAATACGTACCAAAGAAGAAACAAGAACAGGTGTGCATAAAGTGCTGGTATAACAAAAAGTGTAGTGAGGCTAAAGATAGAAGAGACAAAGCCTGGAAAAAAGATGAAAAAAAAGACAAAATAACGACCAAATGGCATCAAACTAAGAAACGAATATGTAAAAATACGCAGGGAAGAAAAAAGAACATATGAAAAAGACATAAAAGAAAAATGAAAGGACAAACCGGTATGTAAATTACAAACTAAAAGATAAACATGAAATACTGAAACTGCGTGAAGGAAATAATGAACATATAGATGATGTAGAAATGGTTGAAATTATGAACAAACATTTTAAATCTGTGTTAACAATTGAAAGTTCAAAATCGCATGGGCCAAATGAAATTGCAAATTGGATATTAAAAGAATGTATATATGAACTAACGGACAAAATACACAAGATAATTGATTTTTCAACTCAAAGAAGGAAAAGTACCACAAGACTGGAAAATGCAAATATTGTACCAATATACAGAGGGGACAAAGAAGATCCAACCAACTATAAACCGGTCTCCCTTACAAGTACAATAGCGAAAATATGTGAAAAAGTTTTCAAACTTAAATGAATTAAACAACTGGAAGAGAATAATTTACTAAATCGAAAACAATTTGGATTTAGACCAGGAAGATCATGTGCCACAAACTTGATTTGCTACTCGAGGCTAATAGAAATAATACAAGAAAGAGACGGATGGGCAAATTGTGCCCTCTTAGATTTACAAAAACCATTTGATAAAGTACCACTCAAAAAGATACTAAGAAAAATTGAAACAATAGGTGGTGTACAAGGAAAGTTATTGAAATGGATGAAAGATTTCTTGAACGAGAGAAAAATGAGGGTGGTACTTAGAGACAAGAATTCGACTTGGGAAGAAATGATAAGTGGAGTCCCACAAGGTTCTGCACTGGCTCCGATAATATTTACCATATATATATATAAATGACATGGATGGTGTGGAATGTTATATTAACTTCTTTGCAGATGATGCGAAACTACTAAAGAGAGTAAGTATAGAGGAAGATTGTAAATCACTACAAAAATACCATGACAAAGTCTGATAATGTAGTCACCAGTGTGAGGTGAAACTTCAATATCAAGAAATATAGTATAATGGAATTTGGAAAAAGTAAAAATAGAATATCGGGACAATATAAAATTGGTACAAAGGAAGTTAAAAAAGTCAACTCGGAAAGGGAGCTAGGAGTAAGTATCAGCAATGACATGGCACCAGACAAACATATCAACAGAATAGTCGGAGAAACTTTCAATTTACTAATATCAATGAAAGTGGCATTTGACTACTTAGACGAAAAAATGGTAAAGAAAATATTAGTTGAATGGATAAAACCAAGATTGGAGTACGCTGCGACACTATAGACACCCAGCACTAAAAAGAACATAAATAAATTAGCAAGAATTCAAAGAGCAACGACAAAGATGGTACCAATACTCTCCAAGTTGACATACGAACAAATATTAGCCAAAGTCGAACTACCAACCCTGGAACAAAGAAGAGAAAGAGGAGATCTACTAACCATCTACAGAATTATGAAAGGGATGGAAGTCCTTGACAAAGATGATTTATTAAAGTGGGATAAAAGAAAAACAAGAGGAAATGAAAAGAAACTTAAAAAGGATAGATACAGAAGAGATCTTAAAAATAACAGCTTCCCACACAGAGTGATAGATATCTGAAACAAATTGAATTAGGAAACAGTGAGTGCAAAAACTATACAAGATTTTAAGATGAAACTGGATAGTGAAGGATACAAAAGCGGGTCACTGCAAGTATAGCTCTCTTCCCTTAAAAACAACCAGGTAAATACAACTAGGTAAACACACACACACACACACACACACACACACACACGTATATATATATACATATATATGTATATATATAAATATACATATATATATGTATATATATATGTGTGTGTGTGTGTGTGTGTGTGTGTGTGTGTGTGTGTGTGTGTGTGTGTGTGTGTGTGTGTGTGTGTGTGTGTGTGTGTGTGTGTGTGTGTGTGTGTGTGTGTGTGTGTGTGTGTGTATCACAACTAACACCACAGTCGGACGAAAGAAAGAGTTGCGGAAGCGAAACTATATATTTCGATTACTAACTGCGATCCTCTTCAGTTGCAGTTAGCAATCGAAATATATAGTTTCGCTTACGCAACTCTTTCTTTCGTCCGACTGTGGTGTTAGTTGTGATTTACAAATGTGTTACTACATTTCTTTCGAGTGACATACATATATATATATATATATATATATATATATATATATATATATATATATGTATGTATGTACATATATATATAAATGCTCCTAGAGGTCGGACGTCTCTGCACTCCAGCTCTCTCAACAAACCCCTAGGAATCTTCGCCGGCCGGTGGTGGCGGGGAGATATATCTCCTTAGCTGCTGCCGGTCTGGCACAGGCCGACCTCTTCGTTGACGTCGGCAGGCGGGTTTACACCAAGACAAATACACATATTTCCCAAGTCACGTAATTCTCTGTTTTCAGAGTAGTGCTTGGAAGAATAGAGGCACACGCACAACTTGCTCGTTGACTTAGCAGAGGCCCAAACCGTCTCTCACTCAGAACCCTCAATCTGATCGCGGGCCGGTCGACGGAGAGATTTGGGACACCTCTCTGTCTAACCGGCCCGCAACCTAACGCTGGCCTCTTCGCTGACGCTGGTGAGCGAGTTTACACTTCTGACATTTTACACACAATTCCCAATCGCGTAATTCTCTGTTTTCAGAGTTGTGATTGGAAGGAAAGAGTTCATACAACACCCGCCCGCCTGTCCCCCCCCCCTCGCACCGCCACTGAATCAATTCTACTGACCTTCAAACCCAACCTGGGGAAAAGCAGGCTACTCAGGCCCCACCTGTGGCTTATCAGGAACGCGCACTACACGCTCGCTGGTGGTGGCGAGGAGATATATCTCCTTTGCTGCTGCCGGCCGACCTCTTCGTTAACGTCAGCAGACGGGTTTACATCGCCCGCCTGCCCCCCCTCGCACCGCCACTGGATCATCTCTACAGGATCTCAAACCCAACCTGAGGAAAATCAGGCTACTCAGGCCCCACCTGTGGCTTAACAGGAACGCGCTCTACACACGGGAAGTGAACTCTACTCACTTCCCATAAGATACACACACACACCTCTCACGAACATAGCCACGCCACACGCACCAACATCTACACTTACTTTTTCTTCGACTAAAATTCGCTTCCTTTCTAACTTTCTCTTCTACTACACCTTCTCATTTCAGTTTACCTCCCACTAAAGATTTTTCCGTTTTTCCACCTTTCTCATCTACTACGCCTCCTACCATTTTCTAAACTTTCGTTTGTGATCCTAATCCTACTCTCGGCGTCGGCGCCCCCGTCCAAGCTCCCAGTCCATTTCTCCCGAGCCACGACCACAAACTGCCCCAAATCGCTCGCTAATTCGCCCGGTGGCAATAGCCCTCTTTTATACGCTACTTTCTTTTCATTTTCTTACAGACATTCTTCCCCTCCCACAGAAACCGATCCCGCGCAAGCGGGTGGTCTTTCCTAGGAATTCAGATACAGATTCAGATTCTGCTGAAGAGGACTACAGATAATAGTCGAAATATACAGTTTCCCTGTACTTCTGTCATTTTTTCTCCGATAGTGGGTTAATAGTGAACTTATATATATATATATACATATATATATGTGTGTGTGTGTGTGTGTGTGTGTGTGTGTGTGTGTGTGTGTGTGTGTGTGTGTGTGTGTGTGTGTGTGTGTGTGTGTGTGTGTGTGTGTGTGTGTGTGTGCATATATATATATATATGTATATATATATTTATACACATACATATATATGTGTATATATATATATATATATATGTATATATATATATAATGTATATTTCAGGTGAAAAATGTAATTCTACATTTATCAATCACGTGAAAACTACAGTTGGAGCAAAAAAGACTGGAGACAGGGAATCTATATATATATCGATTGCAAACTGCAATCCTCTTCAGTAGATACTACTGAAGAGGATTGCAGTTTGCAGTCGAAATATATAGATTCCCTGTCTCCAATCTTTTTTGCTCCAACAGTGGTTTTCCAATTATATATACATATATATATATATATATATACATACATATATATATATATATGTATATGTATATATATATATAACACACAGGAACCCACAGTCGGAGAAAGAATAAACTTCGAATAAAGAATAATCCTATATTTCGGCTATCAACTGTAGCCCTCTTCAGGAAAGTACATAAGATAGAGAACAGAGGGGACTTATAAACTACAGTAAGAAGAGATGTGGACAGTTGACCTCACTCAGGCGCGGGGCAAACTGGGGTGGCGGAGGAGGGAGGGGGTGAGGAGAGGGGAGGATGTAACGTCCGCACTAGCTTATTTATTGCTGCGCGTGAGATTATGTCAGGTGTCCACTGCCCTTTAGAAATATTAATATTAGGGCATTCCTCAATTAATGCTGATTCGACTATTTTCCTCCTGAAACCACAGTGGGACTTGAACACTAATCTGGCCTTACCCCAGTCGAAAGAATGATTCTTATTTTTAACATGAAGAAATACAGCCGAATTTTCCTGCCCATACCTAATTGACCTTTTATGTTCTGCCAATCTAGTGTTCAAGTCTCTCCCGGTTTGACCCAAGTAAACCAAATCACAATCTTTGCAGGGCAAACAATAAACACCAGGTGACTCAACTTCCTTCGGTTTTTGTTGAACGTTCACAATTTGCTTACGTACGGTGTTAGGATAGTGATAGGCAATAGTGAGACGTTCACGAGGAAACAATTTAGTAGAAGAACTGATGGTATTATTGAATGGAATTTTTAAAATGTCCTTAAATGAGCGGTGAAAATTTGAGGGGACGGAAGTTTTAAAATGGTTGGCCCTAGCCTTACTGAGGGCTTGGTCCAGAAACCAAGGTGGATAAGCCAACTTCTCAAGTTGACATTTGATCACCTCAATCTCTTGGTCCAGAAATTGAGGACTGCAAATCCTGAAAGCCCTCAAGAAAAGGCCAGAGGCAACACTTTTCTTGACATTGTCAGGGTGATTGCTAAAAAAGTGGAGATAACTGCCTGAATGGGTGGGCTATTCAGGCAGTTATCTCCACTTTTTTAGCAATCACCCTGACAATGTCAAGAAAAGTGTTGCCTCTGGCCTTTTCTTGAGGGCTTTCAGGATTTGCAGTCCTCAATTTCTGGACCAAGAGATTGAGGTGATCAAATGTCAACTTGAGAAGTTGGCTTATCCACCTTGGTTTCTGGACCAAGCCCTCAGTAAGGCTAGGGCCAACCATTTTAAAACTTCCGTCCCCTCAAATTTTCACCGCTCATTTAAGGACATTTTAAAAATTCCATTCAATAATACCATCAGTTCTTCTACTAAATTGTTTCCTCGTGAACGTCTCACTATTGCCTATCACTATCCTAACACCGTACGTAAGCAAATTGTGAACGTTCAACAAAAACCGAAGGAAGTTGAGTCACCTGGTGTTTATTGTTTGCCCTGCAAAGATTGTGATTTGGTTTACTTGGGTCAAACCGGGAGAGACTTGAACACTAGATTGGCAGAACATAAAAGGTCAATTAGGTATGGGCAGGAAAATTCGGCTGTATTTCTTCATGTTAAAAATAAGAATCATTCTTTCGACTGGGGTAAGGCCAGATTAGTGTTCAAGTCCCACTGTGGTTTCAGGAGGAAAATAGTCGAATCAGCATTAATTGAGGAATGCCCTAATATTAATATTTCTAAAGGGCAGTGGACACCTGACATAATCTCACGCGCAGCAATAAATAAGCTAGTGCGGACGTTACATCCTCCCCTCTCCTCACCCCCTCCCTCCTCCGCCACCCCAGTTTGCCCCGCGCCTGAGTGAGGTCAACTGTCCACATCTCTTCTTACTGTAGTTTATAAGTCCCCTCTGTTCTCTATCTTATGTACTTTCCTGAAGAGGGCTACAGTTGATAGCCGAAATATAGGATTATTCTTTATTCGAAGTTTATTCTTTCTCCGACTGTGGGTTCCTGTGTGTTATTTACAAATGTGATACTACATTTCTATTTAGATATATATATATATATATATGTATATATATGTGTGTGTGTGTGTGTGTGTGTGTGTGTGTGTGTGTGTGTGTGTGTGTGTGTGTGTGTGTGTGTGTGTGTGTGTGTGTGTGTGTATTTACCTAGTTGTATTTACCTAGTTGTTTTTTACGGTAAGGAAAGCTATGCTTGTGGTGTCCCGTCTTCATATCTCATTTTATCTAGACTGTCTTTAAATTCATGTATTGTTTTTGCACACACCACTTTCTCATATAACTTGTTCCAAATGTCTATTACTCTGTGGGGAAAGCTGTTCTTTTTCAGGTCTCTTCTATAACTGTCTTTCTTGATTTTCTTTCCGTGTCCTCTTGTATTTCTATCATCCCATTTTATTAGATCCTCTCTATCAATAGTTTATATGCCTTTCATGATTCTATAAATAGTTATCAAATCTCCTCTCTCTCTTCTTTGCTCTAATGTCTGTAGCTCAAGTTTTGCTAGTCTCTCTTCATATGATAGTTTTGAGAGTGTTGGTGCCAATGTTGTAATTGCTCTTTGTATTCTTTCAAGTTTTGTTATACATTTTTTGTACCTGGTGACCACATCGTTGCTGCATATTCCAATCTTGGTCTTATCAAAGTGATTGGTATTTTCTTCACCATTTCTTCATCCTGGTATGTAAATGCCACTTCGATTGTTCTTATTAGATTATAAGTTTCTCCAAAAATCTTATTTATATGTTTCTCAGGTGGCATATTATTCATGATAATGACTCCCAGGTCCTTCCCATTTTCTACTTTTTTTATTCCTTCTTCTCCCAATTTATATGATCCTACTATTCTTTTTTTGCTTCTTCCAAGTTCCATTATACTACACTTCTTAGTATTGAACTCCATCTCCCACTTCCTGCTCCATTCCCATACTTTATTGAGATCACTCTGTAGTGACTCACATTCTTCTTCAGTGTTCACTTTTTTTCAATAGTCTTGCATCATCCACGAAAAAGCTCATATAACTTTCAATTCCTTCATCCATATCATTAATATATATAGCAAACATTATTGGGGCCATAACTGTTCCTTGTGGAACACCACTTATTACTTCATCCCAATTAGAGTGTTTGTCTCTTATCACCACTCATTTTTCTTTTTTTCAAAATTTCTTCCATCCATTTCAACAGTTTACCCTGTACTCCTGTAGTTTCTAATTTCTTAAGCAACTTCTTATGTGGCAACTTGTCAAAAGCTTTTTTCAGGTCTAGAAATGCACAATCAGCCCATCCATCTCTTTCTTGTATTATATCTATTAGCCTTGAATAGAAACATATTTAGTTTGTGACGCATGATCGTCCTTGTCCGAATCCAAATTGCCTTGGATTTAGTACGTTGTTTTTTTTTTTTTTTTTTTTTTTTTTTTTAATGCACACTTGTACATATTCATTTCTATAACTATTTATTTATATATATATATATATTTATATAAGATTGAGGTGAAAGAAGTTGACGAGGAGAAATGGGAGAATTTTACGCCTTAACGTTTCGACCCGCAGGGTCTTGATCACAAAGCTAACAACTCAAACGTAACCGGATATTTTACACACGGACGGGTCATCTTATGGGACGCTTCGGAGAGCTTGTTATTTTATCTGCGTATTCTTTTATTATTAATAAGCTTGTGGCTTTTGCTAAACATATAAATCCTTCTCTATGGTTAATGTTGTTATTAGTGTTGATATATGCTGCCTCAATTGTCTTCCTTAGTTTCATGGATGATCCTTTATTTAATACGGTTGTGTTGTTCCAGTCTGGAAGGTGACCATGTTTATCCACATGTATTACTATGGAGTTAGAAGTCCTATGGGCTTTTACGTCATTTTTATGTTCATTTATCCATCTGATAGACTACTGCATGAGATGGAAGTTTGAGTTGTTAGCTTTGTGATCAAGACCCTGCGGGTCGAAACGTTAAGGCGTAAAATTCTCCCATTTCTCCTCGTCAACTTCTTTCACCTCAATCTTATTTGTCATAATATAGTCAATATATTTATATATATATAAATTTATATCTATATATGTTTATATATTGTATATATATTTATATATATATATGTATATATATTTATATATATATATATATATATATATATATTATATTTTCCATTTTTCAGGTCTTTTGTATTTTTCCATTTTATCCAAGCTTTGTCTCTTTTGTCTTTTAACTCCCTACAACTTTTGTTGTACCAGCACTTTACATATTCTTTTTCTTGCTTTTGTCTTGAGACATACTTTTCCACTCCTTTATAAATTCTTGTCAAAATATTCCATTTCTCTTCCACTGTTGTTTCCTCTTTGTATATTGGCTCCCCCTCACCTTCATTAAATCCATGGAAATTATTATCTTCACCTTCCATTGTGCTGTTCTTACCTATATTTCTAATCTTTACATTTTTGTTAATCCCTTCTTCATCTCCAAAATCCTCCGGGCCGCGTTTGTTGACATGGCATCTGACTGCCTGGACCAAGTCCTCCCCTTCCTCATTTCCTTCCATTTCCCTCAGTAATCCCTCCCCTTCTCCTTTTTCATCACCTTCCCACTACACCACGAGCTTTCCCTTCCCTATAAATACAAAAAGGTACTTCCACGACGTTGAGATCTACGAGAATTTCCCTTCTTTTTCAGAGCTCCAATCTTCGCTGTGAATCCGTCTACATGTGTGTGTGTGTGTGTGTGTGTGTGTGTGTGTGTGTGTGTGTGTGTGTGTGTGTGTGTGTGTGTGTGTGTGTGTGTGTGTGTGTGTGTGTGTGTGTGTGTGTGTGTGTGTGTGTGTGTGTGTACATAAATATATATATACGCACACATGTATATATAAACTTTATATATATTCACACACACTCACACACACACATATATATATATATATATATATATTATATATATATATATATATATATAATATATATATATATATATATATATATATATATATATATATATATATGCTAGAGTTGGAAAGGAAAGAGAAGGAATAGAAAATATAATAGGGACATTTGGAGAAGAGACAAGAAACTCAGAAGGAGAAAAACTGATAGACTACTGCATAAGAAACGGTTTAAAAATAATGAATGGCTTTTATCAACATAAAGAGGAACATAAATTCACTAAATAGAGACGGAATCAAAATACAGGACAGTTTGATAAAAACAATTATCGATTACATAATATGTTCAGACAGAAGAATTTTTACCAATATAAGGGTAATACCAGGAGTGAGTTTAGATTCAGACCACAGGTTACTAGCGACTGATCTTAAGATCGGTAAGGTAAAACCACGGCAATGCAGAAAAAGAAATGTAATCAAAACAAAAAGATGGTAAGAGGAAGATAAAAAGAATTCTTATAAAACTAAACCTACACAAAAATTGGAGAAGTAAAATGATGAGGAAAAAGAAAAATGGGGCACTTTGAAAGAAACAATCAGTGAGGTATCAGAAGAAACTTTAGAGGCAGAATGAATTAGAAGAAATAGGAAAAGACACGCACCTTGGTGGAATAAAGAGGTCAAAAGGCAGTAAAGAACAAAACTTTAAAGTTAAGAAAGTGACTAAGAAGACGAACACCTGAAAGCCAAGCAGAATATGTACTGGCAAGGAAAGAAACAAATTTTGCAAAAGATCGAACAAAGACCGAGACCTGGAAAGATCTGGGAGAGAGATTGACAGAGGATTTGCAGAAAGGAAAAAAAAATATTTTATGGTATAGCAAAATCATATAGGAAAAGCGAGGCAAAACACTATAACATTAAAGACCTAGAGGGGAATGTTCTCACGGATCAGGATGAGATAGACAACAGATGGACAGAATGCTTCCAAGAGCTCCTAAATCCAGGAAATGAAGAAAAATTTCAAGAGACGGAGGAAGATTTAGATGGAGAAGAACATGATGAAATCACAGAAAAAGAATTTGAATGGGCATTGAAAGAAATGAAAAAATCCAAAACACCAGGAGCTGATGAAATATCAATAGAGCTAATAAAGGAAGGAGGAAATCCAGTACAGCAAAATATATTGAAACTCATAAATAAGATATATAGAGAAGGAACAATACCAGAGGAGTGGGGTAAAACACTATTAGTCCCAATTTTCAAAGATAAAGGTGATGCTGGAAATTGTAACAACTATAGGGGGATTTCCCTCATACCCCACATCACAAAGCTATATGAGAGAATAATTGAGAGAAGAGTAAGAGACCTAGTAGAATCAATTTTAGGAGAGGAGCAGAATGGTCACAGAAGTAATAGATCAGTAACGGACTTAACTTTTGGACTACAGATGGTGATAGAGAAGGCATGGGAGTATAACCAAAGCCTGTACATCGCTTTTATTGATCTACAGAAGGCTTTTGATTCAATACCTTGCGAAAAGCTATGGAGATGTATGGAGGAGAGGTATGGTGGCAAGGGACATCTAAAGAAAGCTATAAAAAGTTTGTATTGCCCCTGTGTATGCAGTGTTAGAACATCAAAGGGGTCAGAAAAGTGGTTTCCTGTGGAAACAGGGGTTAAACAAGGAAGTGTGTTATCCCCTCTGCTCTTTATAGCATATATGGAAACTGTAATAGAAGATTTTAAAGAAGGTAAAGAAGAAAACTATAAGAACAGAATAATGGCTTATGCAGATGATATAGCTGAATGGAGCACAGATAGGGAAGAGATCGAAGAAGACTTAAAAAGGTGGAATGAGTGCTTTATAAGGAAAGGCATGAAAATGAATGTAGAAAAGACAGAAATGATAACCGTTAGCAGAAGAGAATATGAGTTCAACATCACCATAGGAAATAAGATGGTAAAAAATACAAACATCTTCAAATATCTTGGAAGTGTAGTCACTAAGGAGGATGGAAATAAGAGGGATATTTCAGAAAGAATAAATAAATTTAGTGCAAATGTTGGAGCTCTCTGGCCAATAATAAAGGAAAAACATGTACCTTTAGAAGTGAAAAGGATTATTTTCAATACTGTCTTGACACCTACCCTAACATATGGTTCAGAAAGTTGGGTAATGACAAACGTAGACATGAGCAGGATTCAGGCAGCGGAAATGAGACCATTGAGAGCCATAGTTGGAAAGACGAGGAAAGATAAACTAAAAAACAAAGATATAAGGAAAAGCATTGGCGTCTGTTCCATAATACGCAAAAATAGATGCTGCCCAGTTAAGATGGTTAGGACATTTAGAAAGAATGGAGGAAGAAAGAATTGCAAGGGGATGCTGGGAGTGGACGGAAGAAGGCCAAGAGGAAGACCGAGAAAGAGATGGAAAGAAAATGTTGAAGAAGCCCTCAGCAGATATGACTTGCTCAGCATCAAAACTCTGAGGTAGGAAGGGGCCTTCCATGATAGAACCTAATAGAGGAACATGCTGGAACCACTGACAGGTATAACGCCTACTACTGGGAGCTGAAGTAAGAAGTAAGAATATAAATTTGTGTGTGTGTGTGTGTGTGTGTGTGTGTGTGTGTGTGTGTGTGTGTGTGTGTGTGTGTGTGTGTGTGTGTGTGTGTGTGTGTGTGTGTGTGTGTGTGTGTGTGTGTGTGTGTGTGTGTGTGTATTTATCTAGTTGTATTTACTTAGTTGTATCTTACGGGAAGGGGAGCTATGCTCGTGGTGTCCCGTCTTTGTATCTCGCAGTGTCTAGCTTGCTCTTAAATTCGTGTCTATTTACTTAATTGTATTTTACGGGAAGAGAGCTATGCTTGTAGTGACCCGCTTTTGTATCTTTCCGCATCAAGTTTATTCTTAAAGTCATGTTTTTAACACTCACTGTTTCCTCATTCAGTTTGTTCCAGATATGTATCACTCTGTATAGAAAGCTGTTCTTTTTCAGATCTCTTCTGTAACTGTCCTTTTTAAGTTTCTTCTCGTGTCCTCTTGTTTTTCTTCTGTCCCACTTTAGTAAGTCATCTCTATCAAGAATTTCCACCCCTTTCATAATTCTGTAGATGGTTAGTAAATCACCTCTTTCTCTTCTTTGTTCCAGGGTTGGTAGATTTAGTTTATCCAATCTTTGTTCGTATGTAAAATTGGAGAGTGTTGGTGCCATCTTTGTCGTTGTTCTTTGAATTCTTTCAAGTTTCTTTATGTCTTTTTTTTAGCTAGGTGTACATAGTGTCGCAGCATATTCTAATTTTGGTCTTATCAATGTAACTAATATTTTCTTTACCATTTTTTCATTCATGTAGTCAAAGGCTACTTTCATTGATCTAAATAAGTTGACAAATTAGTCGGAGAAGACTAATTTGTTGACGTGCTTGCCTGGTGTCATGTCATTTGAGATAGTTACTCCTAGGTCTCTTTTCGAGTCTACTTTTTTTACTTCCTTTTTTGCCAATCTTATATTGACATGATAACCTGTTTTTGCTTTTTCCAAATTCCATTATGCTATAATTCTTAATGCTGAAGTTCATTTTGCACTTCTGACTCCATTTCCAGACATTGTCTAGGTCTTCTTGAAAAGATTTGCAGTCTTCTTCTGTACTTACTCTCTTGAGTAGTTTCGCATCAACTGCAAAGAAGTTCATATAACATTCCACACCTTCATCCATATCATCTAAAATAGCAAACATTATCAGAGCCAATACAGAGCCTTGTGGGACTCCACTTATCATATCTTCCCAATTTGAGTTCTTGTCTCTAAGTATCATCCTCATTTTTCTTCCGTTCAAGAAATCTTTCATCCATTCAAATAACTTTTCTTATATTCCACCTATTATCTCAATTTTTTTTAGTAGCTTTTTGTGTGGTACTTTGTCAAAAGCCTTTTGTAAGTCCAAGAAGGTACAATCTGTACATCCGTCTCTTTCTTGTATTATTTCTATTAATCTTGAGTAAAAGCATTTTAAGTTTGTGGTGCATGATCTTCCACTTCTAAAACCAAATTGTTTAGGATTTAGTATATTGTTCTCTTCCAAGTGTTTAATCCGTTTATTCCTAATAACTTTTTCGCATATTTTTGCCACTATGCTTGTAAGAGATACTGGTCTAGAGTTTGTTGGATTTTCTTTGTCTCCTTTGTATATTGGTACAATATTTGCATTTTTCCAATTTTGTGGTACTTTTCCTTCTTTGAGTGAGATGTCAATTAGCTTGTGTATTTTGTCCGTTAGTTTATCTATACATTCTCTCAATATCCAGTTCGCAATTCCATCGGGCCCGTGAGACTTTCTGACGTCAAGGTTTTTTTGCTACTATGCTTGTAAGGGATACTGGTCTAAAGTGTGTTGGATTTTCTTTGTCTCCTTTGTATATTGACACAATATTTGCATTTTTCCAATTTTGTGGTACTTTTCCTTCTTTGAGTGAGAAGTCAATTATCTTGTGTATTTTGTGCGTTAGTTCATCTATACATTCTCTCAATATCCAGTTTGCAATTCCATCGGGCTCGTGAGACTTTCTGA
>NC_134802.1:38965693-38980693 GCF_046742065.1 Oratosquilla oratoria | reverse complement strand
GACAATGGATGGAATGGCACTGTTCTTGTATCGGTGTGTGTGCGTGTGTGTGTGTGTGTGCGTGTGTGTGTGCGTGTGTGTGTGTGTGTGTGTGTGTGTGTGTGTGTGTGTGTGTGTGTGTGTGTGTGTGTGTGTGTGTGTGTGTGTGTGTGTGTGTGTGTGTGTGTGTGTGTGTGTGTGTGTGTGTGTGTGTGTGTGTGTGTGCGCGTGTGTGTGCACGTGTGTGTGTGTGTGTGTGTGTGTGTGTGTGTGTGTGTGTGTGTGTGTGTGTGTGTGTGTGTGTGTGTGTGTGTGTGTGTGTGTGTGTGTGTGTGTGTGTGTGTGTGTGTGTGTGTGTGTGTGTGTGTGTGTGTGTGTGTGTGTGTGTGTGTGTGTGTGTGTGTGTGTGTGTGGAGGAGAGATGGCAAATAAAACGTTAAGGCTAGAGTATGGAGTTATATTCAGACCAGACTTTTCGACTTCCTAAGTCTTCTTCAGTGGACTCAGACTGGAAGAAGACATGAAATCCGTTAACAACTGTTATTTGAGAACGACACTTGCTGACGGGAGGAGCCGTTCTCAAATAAAAGCTGTGAACGGGTTTTATATTTTCTTCCAGTTTCATTGAAGAAGATCTAGATGGTCGAAACATCTGGGCTGAATAAAACTCCATAACGTTTCATCTGCCACCTCTCCTTCATAATTTATCAATCTTTACGTGTATATATACAAAGGATTACAAAGGAGGAGCATGTCAACAGGGGATCTTTTGGTCCATAACTAGGTCGGATGCGAAAAAAACATAATAATGAAAAATAAATAAATAAATAGATAAAAAAAAAACAGTTATATTAATATAAATAATAATAAATAAAATAAATAATTAAATACATAGGTATAGTTAAATAATAGACAAACAGGTAAATAGTAAATAATAATAAATTGACATATAAATAATAAAAAATTAAAATCAAGCAAATGATAATAAACAAACATATAATAACAAACAAATAAACAAATAATATGAAATACAAATTAATGACAGGCATTACAGCATCTTGGTTAGGTGTTTATCTAAACGAGTCTTGAAGCTTTCAGCTGAGCTACATTGCACTGCCTCTGCAGGAAGTTTATTCCATTCATTAACTACACGGTTGGCGAAGTTGTTTATACCCACTTCCAAATCAAATATATTTCCTGACAGTTTGAGACCATTATTTCTTTTCGGATTCTCATTCAATGTGAAAAATTTTCACTTTTGATGTTGTCAATTCCCTTTAAAATATTAAAGACCTGTATCAAGTCACCTCTGAGTCTACGCTTTTTTAGAGAAAGCAGATTCATGTTTTAGTCGATTTTCGTATGATTTATTTTTTATATTTGGAATCAGTTTTGTGGCTCGCCGTTGTACTTTCTCGAATCTGTCAATGTCTTTAATGAGATTTGATGACCACACGGAAATATTATCTGCACTTCATGTGTATTGATTCAATGCCAAATAAAATTATTATCACATTATTACAGCATATTCCAAATGTGGACGAACTAACGATTTATATAGCTTGTTAATGTCAGATCGTGCAATCAGTCCTAGAATCTTATTTGATTTCTCAGCAGAAAATAGTCACATGAGATCCTAGCAATACCATCTGGAAAGTGGACAAAGCGGCTATTTGCGTACTCATGAATACTCTTGAGTACATTGATGAGATAAATTTAATACGTCAAAATTTAAAAAAAAATCAGGAAAGATCCGACAGAATCATTACAGAAAGTAAACCGACTAATAGAAGTGAACAACGTTGCCAGGAAAATTAAGTTTTACAAACTTACCGGTAAGTATGGAATGGGCTACTTCTACAGAAACGTTAGAAAACATAAGCCTAGCAATAAACTCCGACTCATAATCTCACAAATCCCTTCACCGACCTACAAAACTGCAAAGAATCTGCCCATCATCCTGACTCCCTATATACTCACCACATCTATAGTCTATGTTACACATACTGAAAATACGAGTTCCAATAATGTTTCAGTTTGATTACTTTCACCTTCCTGAGCTCTTATTTGAAGTAAGGATGAACGTATAATCATTAAGCTGTATTTTCTAGTGATAATGTTTATTGTTTCTGTTTGTAAGTATTCCAAGTAATGTATATATTTATGTGATTATGTAAGAAGTAGATTTATTTTAATAAAATTGAGACGGCGTCCCCCAGTGTTGAACTTCAACTTCCAATAATGTTTCAGTTTGATTACTTTCTCCTTCCTGAGCTCTTATATGAAGTAAGGATTAACATATAATCATTAAGCTCTATTCTCTAGTGATAATGTTTATTGTTTCTGTTTGTAAGTATTCCAATTAATGTATATCTGTTTATTTGATTATGTAAGAAGTAGGTTTATTTCAATAAATTCGAGACTGCGTTCCCTAGTGTTTAACTTCAACTGCAAATGTGGGAGTTTATGTAAGTTAGTCCCCCCCCCCTCATATTTCTGGTACCCATTGAACCGGAAATGAGCTCCCCTAAGAAAATAAGATAAATTAAGAATCAGGAAACGTTGCAGGTGAAGTAAAAATGGAGAAGCTCCTGAAGACAAGGACGTCATGTAGAGGGTGGGTGACCCGAGCCCTCAATATGCTAAACGAGGTTCTACAGGATCCCACCACTACCATTGGCCAAACTGAGTACGCCGTCAAGGACTCCGACAAAAAGAAATAAGACGAAGCGCAAGTAGTAGAAACTGACATAGACAAAAACGACCTTGGGCAAGATTTGGACGAAGGGCATGAATTTAGCTTTCAAAATGCAAGGCCAAGGGTATTAGCCAAAGACAAGATAAGGGAGTTAGCAGTAGTAGCAGCAGGTCCTGAAGATGGTAGCGCAAGAATCAGAAATCCCCATTATGAAGCTACCCACATTGGAACTACCAAAATTAGAGGGTGAATTTATTCAGTAGCAGTCCTTCTAATTTCAATATTCCTCCCACATAGATGCAATCATGCAACATACCTTTCAGCGGTCAGTAAATTTATCTATTTGTTGTCTCTGTTAGAGGGAGATGCCAAGAATATAGTGGAGGGACTGGCTCATACCAGTGCTAATTACCCTGTCGCTAGTGACCTACTGAAAGAACGTTATAATAAGCCAGAAAGGTTTATTTTTGCTTATGTCTGTCCTACTTAATGGTCACGTTAATATTAACGTTAGTGGATCAAAGTGCATGGCGCAGCTGTGGATGTTATCATGCGAAGTGTTTTTTACACCTGTCCCCCTGTCCTACTTAATGGTCACGTTAACATTAACGTGAGTGGATCAAAGGGCATGGCACAATGTGGAGGTTACCATGTGAAGTGTTTTTACACCTGTCCTCCTGTCCTACTTAATGGTCACGTTAACATTAACATTAGTGGATCAAAGGGCATGGCACAACTGTGGAGGTTACTATGCGAAGTGTTTTTTACACCTGTCCTCCTGTCCTACTTAATGGTCACGTTAACATTAACATTAGTGGATCAAAGGGCATGGCACAACTGTGGAGGTTACCATGCGAAGTGTTTTTTACACCTGTCCTCTTCTCTTGTTTACCCAGTGAATTGCGGCTAGAGTGGGCCAGGGATGATGATAGACACTAGAGTGACCTGGACTGGTTGTCGAGAGTCTTAGATAAGGAGCTTTCCAGATTGGAAATATCAAAAGTCTTTGAAGGAAAAAGGATAGTAGGGAAAAAAGGAAAAGTTAAAATAAAGGTTCAGCAGAGCTTGTTCCTATTCTCACCTCACATTTTTGTATATAAGCATATGCCTTCCACTATGCATTCATTCTGCTGAAGAGGGTCGCAGTTAGTGATCGAAATATACAGAACATTCGACATTAGTGTCTTCTTTTCTCCGACTGTGGGATAAAAAGTTTATGTATATATATGTATACATATTTGTATATGTATATATATATGTGCATATGTGTATATATATATGTATATATGTATATGTATGTATATATATGTATATATATATATATATATATATATATATATATACATATATACATACATACACAAAACTAATTAAATGATCTTGTAACGAGTTTAAATTCTGATGTCATTTAACTGCTCAGGACAGCAAAATCTCACCAGTGGGGAGACAGTATTTAGGCACTTTACAATGTCTCCAACAAGGCACTTGGCACTAAATCATAATATTCACAATTATCACATTGCCATAGAATGCACTTAGTCACAACTCTCGGAATTTTTAACTTGCGGAGTTTGAAGCTTCAGAATTTCTAAGTTTTGGAGTTTGAAGCTTCAGAGTTTCGAGCTTCAAAATCCTCAAGTCGATAATACATTTCCAAAGCACTCAGTTCTCTCCAACTGTAATTAATCGACTAATCGGCCGTTTATCATATATATATATATATATATATATATATATATATATATATATATATATACATATATGTGTGTGTATATATATATATGTATATATATATATATGTATGTATATATATATATATATATATATATGTGTATATATATATATATATATTTCTAAATAGAAATGTAGTAGCACATTTGTAGATAACACACAGGAACCCACAGTCGGAGAAAGAATAAACTTCGAATAAAGAATAATCCTATATTTCGGCTATCAACTGTAGCCCTCTTCAGGAAAGTACATAAGAAAGAGAACAGAGGGGACTTATAAACTACAGTAAGAAGAGATGTGGACAGTTGACCTCACTCAGACGCGGGGCTAACTGGGGTGGCGGAGGAGGGAGGGGGTGAGGAGAGGGGAGGATGTAAAGTCCGCACGAGCTTATTTATTGCTGCGCGTGAGATAATGTCAGGTGTCCACTGCCCTTTAGAAATATTAATATTAGGGCATTCATCAATTAATGCTGATTCGACTATTTTCCTCCTGAAACCACAGTGGGACTTGAACACTAATCTGGCCTTACCCCAGTCGAAAGAATGATTCTTGTTTTTAACATGAAGAAATACAGCCGAATTTTCCTGCCCATACCTAATTGACCTTTTATGTTCTGCCAATCTAGTGTTCAAGTCTCTCCCGGTTTGACCCAAGTAAACCAAATCACAATCTTTGCAGGGCAAACAATAAACACCAGGTGACTCAACTTCCTTCGGCTTTTGTTGAACGTTCACAATTTGCTTACGTACGGTGTTAGGATAGTGATAGGCAATAGTGAGACGTTCACGAGGAAACAATTTAGTAGAAGAACTGATGGTATTATTGAATGGAATTTTTAAAATGTCCTTAAAGGAGCGGTGAAAATTTGAGGGGACGGAAGTTTTAAAATGGTTGGCCCTAGCCTTACTGAGGGCTTGGTCCAGAAACCAAGGTGGATAAGCCAACTTCTCAAGTTGACATTTGATCACCTCAATCTCTTGGTCCAGAAATTGAGGACTGCAAATCCTGAAAGCCCTCAAGAAAAGGCCAGAGGCAACACTTTTCTTGACATTGTCAGGGTGATGGCTAAAGAAGTGGAGATAACTGCCTGAATGGGTGGGCTTACGGTATACTGTAAAGAATAAATTATCATCAGTTCTTCTTAACAAAATATCCAAGAAAGGGATTTGGTGTCCTTCTTCCCATTCAACTTTAAATTTAAGATTCGGGGTCAATTGGTTCAATTTATCATGGAACACTTCAAATGGGCCCCAACTGTCATCCCATGCCGAAAAGATATCGTCTACGTACCTGAGCCAAATCATTTCGGGCGGTTTGATGCTGGGCAAAAGGGTACACTCAAAATACTCCATGTACAAATTGGCCAAAACAAGTAAACCAAGTGATTTGGTTTACTTGGGTCAAACCGGGAGAGACTTGAACACTAGATTGGCAGAACATAAAAGGTCAATTAGGTATGGGCAGGAAAATTCGGCTGTTTTTCTTCATGTTAAAAATAAGAATCATTCTTTCGACTGGGGTAAGGCCAGATTAGTGTTCAAGTCCCACTGTGGTTTCAGGAGGAAAATAGTCGAATCAGCATTAATTGAGGAATGCCCTAATATTAATATTTCTAAAGGGCAGTGGACACCTGACATTATCTCACGCGCAGCAATAAATAAGCTCGTGCGGACTTTACATCCTCCCCTCTCCTCACCCCCTCCCTCCTCCGCCACCCCAGTTAGCCCCGCGTCTGAGTGAGGTCAACTGTCCACATCTCTTCTTACTGTAGTTTATAAGTCCCCTCTGTTCTCTTTCTTATGTACTTTCCTGAAGAGGGCTACAGTTGATAGCCGAAATATAGGATTATTCTTTATTCGAAGTTTATTCTTTCTCCGACTGTGGGTTCCTGTGTGATATATATATATGTATATATATATATATATGTATATATATATGTATATATATATATATATATATGTATATATATATATATATGCATAATTCCATTGCAATGTCTGACTCAAAAATTGTAAGTCACAAGTGAACTGTGACATTCGCCCACACAGATATTGCTCCACGCAATGTTTAACCAATTACCTCAGTAAATGCATACAGACACTGGTATGCGTAATTGAATTTTATTTTAATTGCACAAATACAATATCACACAACAATAAGTACAGTCATTACATTTGTACGTCTTTCTCGAGCAGTCGGGACATCAGGTCAGCTCCGACATTTGCACTTCCCTTGATGTACCAGATGACCACGTTGAACCGCTGGAGGAGCAATGCCCTGTTTGCGGCTCCATAGGAGACTCGAATTCGCGCGCCAAACTCCCAACGCGGCCTCTCATTCCTCCTGGCTTGTTTGGCCAAGAGTCCCCCGATGGCGTTCTGCTCCAGCATCGACGGCACGATCAGTGGCTGCACCTTCTCCATCAGTTTAATGACACCATTCTATACCCAGACGACGATGTCGGAGAGAACTTGTCTGTACTCGGAGAGTTCCATGTTCTTGAGGTTCTGTTCGTTCTGCTTGAAGGTGCTCACGGCCTGGAAGGCCTTGTCCCCCGAGTATTGCTTCAGGTTGTAGAGGACCACAACACCGTCGAGTCGAGGTCCTCGTGTCCCTTCTTGATGACCCGCTTGATCGCGTTGACGAGGTTGTTCAATAGAATATCACCTTCTCGTCACCATTGATGTGGTCCGTGTCGGATCCACATGAAGAGGATGTACGCCGGCAGCCCTGACAGGAGGGTCACGGCCACTCGCGGCTTCAGCTCCTAGATGAAGATCCGGATGAGTTGCATCTCGTCCTTGTTGTCGTACTCGAACATACCCATGAACTCGCGGTCCTTCTTGCGGATTATGGGCATCGTGTCACCCTCCACGCCGCCGGCGTTGCCCCCCAGAAGGTTCGGCGGGTGGTCGCCTCCACCAGCCTCCTTCAACGTGCGGGCGTAGGCGCGTAAGAATCTCTTGTACTTCTTCAGCTACTCCGTCAGGCTGTCCACTTGGGAGGATGGGTCCAACGATGTCCACAGCCACTCGCTGGAGTGGCTCAGGGATCAGAGGCAGTGGTCCAAGTGGTGCAGGCTTCACTCGACCGCGGTCGGTAGTCTTCTGACATACGTCGCATGACCTCACCATCCTCACTATCTCCCGGCCTATCCCAAGCCAGAAAAACCGAGACTGAATTCTATCCTGAGTTTTCTGTACTCCCGTGTGTCCGCCTAGTGCAGCAGGCATGATGACCCAGCTTAAACACTGCCAGGTGGTACTCCTCTGGAACGACGAATTGCAGTCTCGAGTCCCCGTTCGGTTACACCGTACTGCGATAAAGTCGTCCCCTTTTCTTAAGGAACCTGGTTTCCGTTCCCCCGAGAAGTTCTACAGTCTCTTTCCTGTACCCTCTTACGAACCATGGCAAGTGTGGGGTCGGCTGTTTGCTCGGCAGCTGCGTCCTCACTATTTGCAAGATCTGAAACAGATAAAAGTATCAGAGGTTTTACCTGGTTGGTCGCTCTGGCGGCTCCTCTGGTGACCGCCGCTGCACAGGTTTGGGTGGTAGCTTCCCGTGAGCAAAAGTTCCTGGCTCCAGTAATGTTTCCAACAGCCAAATCTGCCACCGCCTCCTCCATGACCGCAGCAATGGTTCGTCCGGTGTAGAAAGGACTAACCACCTCAACCGTAGCTAAGGGGCAGTCCACCTGAATCCCGTTGATAAGCCTCACGGTCACGGAATTACCGGTGTAGGCGTTACTAGCCTCTCCTTGACACATCATCCCGTCGATCCGTTGTCCCTGAAAACCTCTGCGGTAACACCATTTACCTTGCCAGGCTGAACCAGGAGTCCTGTATTTCTGAGACTGATGCAGCAGACGAGTACATGTGCTGGGGCGTTAACACAGAACCGGCGGTGACACACTCCTTGTGGAGCAACTTTTGGGGAAGATTCCTCAGGTGCTCCTCCGTGGTGTACTGCTGCCGCAGCCTGCCGATTCTTCTGACCCTTGTGATTTTTTTTAGCCACCACGAGAGTAGGGCTGGTTCCTCACTTGCTGTTATTGGCTCTAAGGAGAAAAGGATTGAGCAGGTGGTTGCGGTTTCGGCCGCTGAGGAGATGACTGTGGTAATCTGTTGTAGTAGTGTTGAGCTTGTGTGTTAGGGCATTGTTGTGTCTGAGAATGAACAGGTGGGAAAGTTTGAGCTGCAGCATCTCCTTCTCATGCAGCCGTTGCTCCTTTTCATGTTCCAACTTATCCTTTTCATATTCCAACTTGAGTTTCTCGAACTCTCGTTCTGTCGTCCCGCAGTCTCTGCTGCTGTTTACGGACGTACTCTCGGATCTCCTTAGTATCTGTATACCCCAGGGCTGCCGCCTCACTCATCAAATCCTGCACGGACATGACACGCACACTTCTGTAACTTAATTAACTTTCAAGGTCACAACATAAATTTTTTAATACCAGAGTGAATAACGCACAAGAAGGCCCCACGTTGGGCGCCATTTTATGTCAGAACTTTTACACTTCAGTAGGAGTTGACTAATATTGTTAAATGCAATATATTATTTTAACTTACTCCGGCAGCTTCACTGGCCTACGAGGGTTCTGCATAGTTACTTATATATTTGTGTGGCTACTTCCGTATAGCGTTATGTATGTTAATGTCGGAGAGCAAGGGCCTAATCAAACAAATTTAAAGAAAAATTTAACTAATGATTAACAAGCAGTCACTCACATTATTAATAACAATACCAAAACAATATATATGTGTGTGTGTGTGTGTGTGTGTGTGTGTGTGTGTGTGTGTGTGTGTGTGTGTGTGTGTGTGTGTGTGTGTGTGTGTGTGTGTGCATATATATATATATATATATATATATATATATATATATATATATATATATATATATATATATATACATACATAACTAATTAAGTAATCTCGTAATGATTTTAGATTTTGATGTCGCTCGACTGCTCAGAACAGCAGGATCTCGCAGTGGGGCGACAGTAATTGGCGCTTCACTCTCTCCAACAAGGCACTCGACACTAAATCACAAGGTTCATAATTATCGCAACTTGTTATAGAATACACTTAGTCACAACTCTGGCAGATATAATTTTTGTGAGAGTCAATGCTTCACAAGCTTCTTCTAGCTATGAGTACTTATCATACCTTGAATAAGTACCAGCGATACTTAACACTGGATGGAGGGAGGTGGGAAGTCATTCGTAAAGCCGAACAATGAAGTGAAGCAATTGGTCCTTGGTTCAGCTTTGTAGTTCTTCGTTGGCCGCACGTTTCCACTCCAAGCTCACCCAGACGATTCGATGCAGAACGAATTCGTGGTGGTGATACAATGATATGCCGGTTAGGTTGTATTCCAGCTTCAACAGTTTCGCCTCCTTCCAGCTCTGTATGTCAACTGGTCCATGTGGTTCTTCTCTCCTCCACTCTTCGCGCTTCGGAGTTTCGAAGTTTCGGAGTTTGAAGCTTCAGAGTTTCGAGATTCAAAATCCACAAGTCGATAATAATTTTCCAAAGCCTCGGTTACCTCCAAATGTAATTAATCTGCAATTAATCAACCTTCTATCAAATATATATATATATATATATATATATATATATATATATATATATATATATATGTATGTATATGTATATACATATACATAATTCCATTGTCATGTCTGTCTCAAAAATTGTAAGTCACAAGTGACCTGTGGCATTTTCAGATGTGATATTAACTGATGATTACCACCATGATGGTCCCATTGAAATTGACTTATTGATAGATCTAGATTTCTATTAGAATTTAATTCCTCCGGTGGATGACTTCCAAAGGAATCAAGTTGTAGCTATGAAATATGTATTTGGTTATGTTTTAAGTGGCAAATTGTATGAATCCTATCACAACTTTATGTACTTTGCACCACATTTGTTTTGTAACTATTCTGTTTCAGAATCAGGTTATAGGCTCTGGCATCTGGAAACTGTAGTGATTAAGTCTAAGGAACCCGTAGAAGGTTATAGTGATGCAAAGATCTTGAGATGATTTGAGAATACAGTACAGTTTGTGAATGGTCGCTATGAGGTTGCACTACCCTGGAAAGATGACTGCCAAAGAAGGAATTTTGAATAATGAAGATACTGTCCGTAGTTAACTAGGCTTATGGCTAAATTAGATCAAGATGAGGAGCTAAAGGAAAAGTACCAAAAAGTATTTGATGGTTATGAAGCTGATCACATAATAGAAAAGGTACCAAGTGAGGAAAAGTCAAATGTGAATCCCGTGTACTATATGTTATGCCTTCCGCAAGGACTTTCTGTCTTGGAGGGGTTCGTGCTTTGTGGCCTTGATGTAGTTAAGGCAAATCCAAACGGAAGGTAACATAAATAACTATTTTGATTAATTAAAAAAGTCAACAAAACAATTATACTATATCTTTACAACAAAAATTAACAAATAGACAATTCATAACGTTTTGTAAAACAAATATTTCCTTAATCTGAACAGAAAACCAAGTCATGAGAATAACTTAAGGTACGTGTAACACAAGGGGGTGGAAAGACCGAAAGCGATGTGGGAGGAAGTTACATCTTGATAACCAACGGAAGAGCCTCTCTGGGACTGGCTGGCGAGGACGGGAAGAAGGAAAAGGAGGAACTGGACATAACTAGTCTAGACTTTCAGACGAGAAGGTAGGGAGGGGATCGGAGGGGAGGAGAGTAGGATACCACACATATTCTAAATAGATCCTATTTCAGTACTCTTTCGAAATTTACAGCTGAAAGAGTTTAACGTGGTCATGTGCAATGGCGTATTTAACGATTAACTGACAGTGATCTCTCTTGGACCAATTATTACTTTACTGGAGTACTAAGTTACAAGGTTACCGGACAGCTGGACAATTTAGACGGTTCTGGAGAAACAAATGTAACTATTACGTCTTGCTCGTATATCTCACACCTTAGTTTTTGTTCAGGTAAGAAAAATCCCGACGGGCCTCCATTCTATGCTATGCCTTCCGCAAGGATATAAGGATTTTCTGTCTAGGAGAGGTTCGTACGTTGTGGCCTTGATGTAGTTAAGGCAAATCCAAACGGAAGGTAACATAAATAACTATTCTAATTAATTATAAAAGTCAACAAAACAATTTACTATATCTTTACAACAAAAATTAACCAATAAACAATTCATAACGTTTTGTAAAACAAATATTTCCTTAACCTAAACAGAAAACCAAGTTATGAGAATAACTTAAGGTACGTGTAACACAAGGGGGTGGAAAGAGCGAAAGCGATGTGGGAGGGTAAGTTACATCTTGATAACCAACGGAAGAGCCTCTCTAGGACTGGCTGGCGAGGACGGGAAGAAGGAAAAGGAGGAACTGGACATAACTAGTCTGGACTTTCAGACGAGCAGGTGGGAGGGGATCGGAGGGGAGGAGAGTAGGAAAACCACACGTACACAGGCAATTTACGGGACATACATAATTACACAATGAATACAGAAACATACACGGAGGATGGTGGGCCATCACAATTCTATGTTACATCAGGAGCACCGAAAAAACACCTAATAACATTGCATCGCCCTAACAAGAAACATCATAGAAGAAAATACCGAGATTTTAGAAATGTGCACAGAAGACAGATGTCTCCCAATCTTAGAAACATTGTTTACTAAAAAGTTGAGCTAAAACCTAAACATACAAGCAAAAGACGCCAAAGCCCTCCCAAGCATGCGACAAAACCCCACAGGCCCAAGCATGCGAAAAAAAAAACACCACAATCCCAAGCATGCGACAAAACGCCACAAACATAAGCATGCGACAAAACATCACATACCTAAGTATGCGACTTGACGCCACAAACCCAAGCATGCAACAAAACACAAGCGTGCGACAAACCGTCACTAACCGAGGTCGGAGGTTAACTTCCTCAGTGAAGAGCAAAGCACGAACACAAGCATATAGTATGAAATACCGTCACACTATTCACCAGAAACAGTCTTACCTTAACCATAGAGAAAGAATATTCCAATCTAATAAAGGTTTTATAACCGACATCGTTATCTAGCAAAAATGACTAACTACAGTGAAGTCGTAAACCCCCTTTCGAAAGATAATATGACCATAGTAAGACATATGGAAAATACCTTTAAGAATATGATAAGTACACAAGTCATCACTTTCAATGATCTATGCATAAGAGAAAATATCCTACTCATATACAGTACACCCTTAACACACACACACACACACACACACACACACACACACACACACACACACACACACACAGAAGAACACCTACTAAATTGGGAAGGGAACCACTATTCTAGCCAAAGGTCTACACAAGAGACAACGGAAAATAATCGAATATAAATTGCAAAAACACGAAGAAGAGGACCGAGGAGTTGAAATGAATAAAAATCACCTCAATATTTGTCTTCCAAGAAAGGCTTCTTAAACCTCCCGACTTTAACAAAGTGCTATCCTTCACATCCTTACCTTCACCAATTTTACTTACTCTTTCCATTTTTATTCATTTCTTTATTTTCAAACATGCGTATACCGTGCTATTTTTTTTTTTCATATGCCATCAAGTCACTCATTCCCTCTTCAAGTTCTCCATTATTACTATTTTCATACTATGTTCTTTTCACAACATTTATTAATATCATTTATATTATTAACATTATTATTATTATTATTATTATTATTATTATTATTATTATTATTATTATTATTATTATTATTATTATTATTATTAGTATTATTAGTATTATTATTATTATTATTATTATTATTATTATTATTATTATTATTATTATTATTATTATTATTTATTATTATTATTATTATCATTATTATCATTATTATCATTATTATTATTATTATTATTATTATTATTATTATTATTATTATTATTATTATTATTATTATTATTATTATTATTATTATTATTATTATTATTATTATTATTATTATTATTATTATTATTATTATTATTATTATTATCATTAGTAATAGTAATAGTAGTTGTAGTAGTAGTAGTAGTACTAAGAGTATATTCCTATTGTATTAATCATAATTATTATTACTATCTCCTAAACAATAAATATATCATTCGATGTTATCTACAGTTTTCGACAACTCTGGCAAGGCGAGGAGGTAATGAGGTCTCCCTCATGTATAAATACCAACAACCCTTTTTGTACACCATTCCTTTGCGAAAGCATACCTTCGAATGTAGTAAAAAATAAACTCAGACTAAGACACCTGTGTCTCCTTCTCCCGCGCTTACGTCATATATATATATGTATATGTGTATGTGTATGTGTATGTGTGTGTGTGTGTGTGTGTGTGTGTGTGTGTGTGTGTGTGTGTGTGTGTGTGTGTGTGTGTGTGTGTGTGTGTGTGTGTGTGTGTGTGTGTGTTCACCTTGGTCTTTTTTATCACGTGCTAGACTCGTGATCGACAGCTATTTCTCTCCCGGAAGAGAGTTCAGAGCTCGTATGACCGATCTATGGGTAATGCTGTGACCTTACAAAGGATTACAAAGGCGGAGCATGCCGACAGGAGACCCTTTGATCCATATCTAGGTCGGATGCGAAAAAAAAATCATATCAATAATAAAATAAAAAATAAAAACTATAATAATGTAAATAACAAATAAAATACATAAATAAATGCATAGGTATAGTTCGTCATTCAGCTTCTAAATATACGGCGCAAGAGTAATTTGACGTTTGGAAATTTGAAAAACAAAAAGATCGCCACCGAAGTCGTTTCCTCACAAACGAAGTAGCAAAAGCAAGCAGCATGCTAGCGAGAAATGCCTAGTGTGCCGCCGCGTCAGAGCACTGCCTTCATCTTGAATTACCAATTTATTTCGTGTTGTACATTTGTAGCACTCTGATGGTGCGGAATGTTTTTCTTATTAAAAAAAATAATATATTTTTTTGTGCCAAATAAGTAGGATGAGTTGAATTCTGAGAAAAAGTTCCCTCTCGCTCTCTCTTTTCTCTTTCTCTCTCCTCCTCTCCTTCTCTGTCTCTCCCTCCCTCTCTCTCTCTCTCTCTCCCTCCTCTCCTTCTCTGTCTGCCTTTCAGTCAGTTCCTCTCTTTCTCTGTCTCTCCCCCCTCTCTCTCTCTCTCTCTCTCTCTCTCTCTCTCTCTCTCTCTCTCTCTCTCTCTCTCTCTCTCTCTCTCTCTCTCTCTCTCTCTCTCTCCCTCTCCTTCTCTGTCTTTCAGTTTGCTTATCCTCTCTTTCTCTCTCCCCCTCCCTCTCTCTCTCTCTTTCCGTGGATATCCGTTTAAAATGTCAGAAAATCACACACACACCCAACTCCCCGCCCACGAGAGTTGGAGTAACGACTCGAAGCGCAGTGATACTGAAATTATTTCAGTCCTGGGCAGGATTCGAACCCGGACCGCCGTAGTGACAGTAGGAGACTCAACCAACCGCGCCACCGAGTCTTGTGTGTGTGTGTGTGTGTGTGTGTGTGTGTGTGTGTGTGTGTGTGTGTGTGTGTGTGTGTGTGTGTGTGTGTGTGTGTGTGTGTGTGTGTGTGTGTGTGTGTGTGTGTGTG
>NC_134802.1:38940693-38960693 GCF_046742065.1 Oratosquilla oratoria | reverse complement strand
CAGTAGGTCACCTCTCTCTCTTCTTTGCTCCAGAGTCGGTAAATCTAGTTTAGCCAATCTCTCCTCATATGACAAGTTTGCGAGTGTAGGTGCCATTTTTGTTGCTGTTCTCTGGATTCTTTCTATTTTCTTTGTAATCTTTTTGGTACTGGGTGACCACAATGTCGCCGCATATTCTAGTCTAGGCCTTATCAGTGTGACCAATATCTTTTTAATCGTTTCTTCGTCCAAATATGTGAATGCCACTTTTATTGATCTTAGCAAGTTGTTGGATTCTCCACCAATTTTGTTTATCTGTTTGTCATGGGACAAGTCGTTCGAGATAATTACACCCAAAAAAATTTCGGACCTCTCCTTCTTTATCTCCTTGGTTCCAATTTTATATTGTCCTGATATTCTGTTTTTGCTTTTTCCAAACTCCATTATGCTACACTTCTTAATATTGAAGTCCACCTCCCATTTCTGACTCCAGCTCCATGCTTTATTCAAGTCTTCCTGCTGTGATTCGCAATCCTCTTCAGTTTTTACTTTCATTAACAGTTTGGCATCGTCAGCAAAGAAGCTCATGTAACACTTCACATCCTCACCCATGTCATCCATGTGTGTGTGTGTGTGTGTGTGTGTGTGTGTGTGTGTGTGTGTGTGTGTGTGTGTGTGTGTGTGTGTGTGTGTGTGTGTGTGTGTGTGTGTGTGTGTGTGTGTGTGTGTGTGTGTGTGTGTTTGTGTGTGTGTGTGTGATTCACCATGGTCTTTTGGATCACGAGTTGGACTTGTGATTGACAGTTATTAACCTCCCGGATGAGAGCTCAGAGCTCGTATGACCGATCTATGGGTAATACTGTGAATCTTACACGCGCACACACCAACTCCCCGCGAACGAGAGTTGGAGTAACACCCCGCAGCGAAGCGATACTGAAATTATTTTAGCACCGGGCGGGAGTCGAACCCGGACCGCCGTAGTGGCAGGCGAGAACTCTAACCACAGCGCCACGAGGTGTGTGTGTGTGTGTGTGTGTGTGTGTGTGTGTGTGTGTGTGTGTGTGTGTGTGTGTGTGTGTGTGTGTGTGTGTGTGTGTGTGTGTGTGTGTGTGTGTGTGTTTGTGTGTGTGTGTGTGTGTGTGTGTGTGTGTGTGTGTGTGTGTGTGTGTGTGTGTGTGTGTGTGTGTGTGTGTGTGTGTGTGTGTGTGTGTGTGTGTGTGTGTGTGTGTGTGTGTGTGTGTGTGTGTGTGTGTGTGTGTGTGTGTGTGTGTGTGTGTGTGTGCTAAGTACCTGCAGGAAGGCCAGTGGGGCAGGCGCAACTGAATCAGTGAGCAGGTGAGGTTTGGCATATGACGTCACAATGCCTCACTGCGCAGTTGAAGGAATGGAGTCAGGAATGGTGAAGGAAATATCAGGAACAGATATTGGTAACCTCTTCATACCATGAAAAAATATGCACACATCCAACGTGTAGGGACAAAAAAAATTAGAAACCTCTTCAATATCGATATTTGACACAAGAAAATAATATATACTTCGATAAAGTCAGGAAATATTCATCCCACTCACATGAAAAGGTATCAAAGAAAAACAAAAGAAACATTATTGGTGACTTGGTGAGTCAGCAGCATTCTGGTATAATTTGTTACCCCCTACCCATTGATATCCCCAGAGGGTAAATCTACCTTCGGGGTTGGGCGTCACTGTTCAAGAGCGGTTTTCATCATCTAAGTACAAATTATAATTTTCTATACAAGATATATCAGCAATGAAAAGCTGCGCCAGAATGTGCTAAAGCTATCCCCTTCCATGTGTTCAGGAAATCAGGAAAAAACAGTCACCGGCATCCATCGACGATTGAACGAGACCCTTTGTATATATGGTCAGATCAACTTATTTGAAATGTCAGTGATGTTGTTCCATAGTGGTACGTATCACCCAGTAGTGCACGAAGCCGCAGCTTGCCATCATAACGAACACGAAATATTGGTAAAATTTGTCAGATTAAAAACTGTTCATATAAGGGCCGGGCCACCTGTTTTGACTCAATAATATTAATAAGTGTTGCCTCTCCACCTTCACTGATTTCAAATCGACAGCCCTGCAGCTTAGAAACCATGGTTGGTCCTCTGGAAAAGAAGAAAAATAAAAGACGTACAATGATACCCCTCTCGAATATAATCTGTTGTATTCATGTAGTTGTCCATACAATGGGTTACAGTCCCAATGCATGCAATCGGATCTTTCTGTCCATAATGAAATCGAATGCTGAAAAAATTAAGCATCGAAAGTTATTTTTGGATGGTTAAATTCAAAGGGTTGAGAGGGGCGCATTTTTCTCGCGGAAACTCGTGGAAACAGTAGTCTTCAAGAATATGAAGAAAATCGATCAAATCAAAACACAGAATGTTTTCTCAACGTGCAAATCAGGCGAGAAACAATGAAATTAAAACTACCGGGTTAAGTTTAATGGAAGGTTAAGTAGAAACAAGTCTGATGAATATAGAAGAAAATGATGTGAAGTGTAAACAATAAAGTTCGGCTTTACAAAATCCAGGTTGACAAACTTTTAAATTATATGTTGGAATACCTCCATCCCTTGTCCATTCATTACCAGTAATTATGTAGATATCAAACACAGGGGAACTAACTAGATGAAATAGGAGAGATCATAAACAGAAAGGGTTGTAGTTTCTAGAGAAAAATAAATGTGGCGTGAGCAGTATCCAGTTCACCGAAAACAAAACGTAAGAGAATTAATAAAAGATATAGATATATATATATATATATATATATATATATATATATATATATATATATATATATATATATATATATATATATATATATATATATATATATATAGATATGTCTTAACCGGAACGTGGTTTCGAGATAACAGAAGAGATGTGTCTTGAATGAAATATATGAAATAAAGATACATATCGGTGTACTGACAGAATAAAAGTATCCAAAGGTATATAAGAAAACAGTCTAAAATATAAGACATTGCAACACCTTGTTCTGGAAATTATATAAACTAATAAAATGACTAGAATAATCAACCAAGTCCTAATCAGAGAAGTTTAATTTGTAAATTCAACACATTATATACATACGTTGATTTCAACATATGTTCAGATGATGAAACATACACATTTGTATCGATGAATTTAAAGAACACAGGGATGCACACGTATTGACAATGACTTTAGCATATCCTGCTCATCTCCTTACCTGGTCACCATCTTTACGATAAGGTATTAATCCTGTCGTGACAAGGCCTCTCTACTTGTCTCGGTCTTCGTGTGTGTGTGTGGGGGGGGGGGGGGTTGTGTGTGTGCTTGTGTTTTTTCCAATGCCTTGTTTATGTTGTAAAAACATCTGTAGTCGTGGTCTTCTGATTGGTCTTGTTCCCTCATGTCGCCACTCCAACATCATTCTGATTGTTCTTTCTTTCATCATTCTTTTGATGAGATCAAACCTTTTCGACTGATTTTCTTCCACAAGTTGGTTTATAGTTCTCACCCTCAAGCACCTCTCTCAAAAGATCATTTCTTATTCCATCACTTCTTGTCTTTCCATCTATTAGTTGCCTGTCTCCTATTACGGATTCTTGTTGATGTAACCCATATTTCTGAACCATAACTGTATTGGCTTCAAGATATTTGTTTGTATTAGAGAGCGAATGCTTTGGGGTAAATGTGGAAAGATGGGACTGCGCGAGGAATGTGACATGTTGCCATAGTTGTTCAATGTGGTGCGGGAGGTAATAGATAAGGGACTGGAGATGGTCGAAGAAAATGGAGAAAAGTAGGTGAGCCAGCTGTTTTTACTGAAGACACTGCGCTTGTGGCAGGGTCGGGGAGGGGATTAAGGGAGTTTGGGAAGGCATGCGATAGGAGAAAGTTGAAGGTAAATACGGGTAAAACTAAGGTAATGATATATATAAGGGGAGAGAATGGCAGCAATTTGGAAGTGAGTCTTAAAAGAGACAGGCTGGTGGAAGTGGATAGCTTTAGGAACTTGGGGTGGTATGTAGCAGGAAAGGGAGGAGAGGAGGTGGAAGTAAATTGCAGTTAGAGAGAAGCAAGAAAATGCATTTGGGGATGAAAAAAAAATGCCATGAGGAATAGACATTTGGGAACGGATGTCGGTGATTGTACCGACAACACTGTATGGGACAGGAAATTTTTTAATGTATTTGAGTGAAAGGTCCGAGAAGTATGGAAGGGGTTACAAAGTTGGATAGAGTGTGAAATGAGGAGGTGAGGAGGAGGGCGGTGGTGGAAAGGGAGATGGCAGCTAGGGCTCATAAAAGAGTATCGGGATGGATTGGACACATGGAAAGAATGAGTGAAGAAATATTAGTAAAAGAAGTGTGGAAGGCAGAGATAAAAGAAATGAACAGGAGGGGGCGACCAAGGATAAGGTGGATGGATGGGATAAAGGGGGCGTTGAGATAGAGGGGAGTGTCTGTCAAGCAAAGAAGGGAGAAGGCAGGAGGTAGGGGTGAGTGGAGAATCGTTGAGTATATATGATATTGTAATACAAGGAAAGGGGGGTAAGGGGGATAGTAAGGGGTTGGGGAGTGGTTATGTGTAAATGATATTTAGACGCAGCCCGAAAGGATTTCTCCCAATTTTTCTGTATTAGGGGACGTAAAGGAGGAGTCGCCGATTATGTGAAGCAGCCTTGCTATGGATGTGCTGTGTCTTGTTTAATTTCTTCTGACCCATGGCAATGGGCAGGATACAGGGATAAACCGTCATTCATGAGGAGCTAAGATGAGAGGAAAGAGAAGTTGGTGGATGGGAGTAGAAGGGTGGGAGTGGAATGTGTGGGAGTGGGTTTTTGCCTTTTGAGTTCGGCTACCTCCCTTGTAAGAAGGAAAAAGCCATCGGTATATAAATAGATTTTTTATCTTTATGCATGGGGTAGGCCTACATGTTTAACACGAGTTTCGCAGAATCTTAGCTGTTATTTCCTCCTCTATGTGCCCCTTTCTTTCAATGTTAACACCCAAGGACTTACGAAAAATCCGCTAATGGAATTCTACTTTCATCTATGTGCACGTAAAGTCCTCTCCTACTCACCACCAGCATTTCACTTTTACTTGGGTTTATATTCATCTCATGTCCCATAAGATAGTCTTTCCAACCGACTAGCACTTCCTTCAATGCCTCACTGCTCCACGATGCCAATGCAATATCATCTGCAGACATAGGACTCAGCTAATTTCCCTTTACCTTCCTTGTCATCGAATCCATTAACAATACAAACAACAATGGTGACAAAACGCGTTCGTGCCTTATCCCTCTATCCCTATTAAACCAATTTATTTATGTGTTGCGAGGTCACCATACTCCTGCGCATATTATACATTGGTTGTATGTTTTTCAACTTCGTTGGTATCTCATACACTGAGTCTCTTAAAAATATACATAGTTTATCCATCGATACACTATCAAAAACTTTTCAAAGTTCCTAAAAGGCCAAGTATAATGGTTTGTTCTATTCCCATCCCTTCTCCTATCACATTTTGAATGCTAAATATGAAGTCTATAGTACTTTTCCTTAGTCTTAATTCGTAAAATATATTTATTTCTCTTTAGAATTTTTTTCTGAGATTCTTTTGGAAATATTTAGTGGGTGGCACCAGAGAAAGATTTCTCTACAATTTTCACAATTTTATTTGTCCCCTTTTTTGTATATGGAAAAACTCACTCGTTTCTCCCACTCCTTTAATGTTTTTCTTCCTTTGCCGGTGCGGTTTGCCATGTGATGCATCCGTCCTGTCGTTTCATTTCCTCTAGCAGAAATGAAAAAGAAATGTAATAACTCATATATGATTCGAAAAGTTACAATTCACTTATGATTAAGGAATGGTCACGTATGTTCTAATTGTTGTTTTCTTATGACGTGTCCTACAGAGTGTAACTGTTTTTTCCTGATAGTTGCTATTATTTCCCCTCTGTGCTCCTATTTGCTGCAGTATTTCTTCACCATCTTTCTCCAAATCCACATTTCTACTGCTTTTATCCTGTTTTGCATTTGTTTACTAATTGTCCAAGTTTCACATCCATATAATAATACTCACAGTGTAACATTTTGCAAATATTTTTCTTGCTCTCATGATGATTTTATTGTTAGTTCCTGTTTTTGTTGAAATTATTTTTCGTTATGGCTATCCTTCTCTTTGTCTCTTTGTCCCTTTTCCTATCCCAAGTTAACGTGCTTCCTAGGTAATTGAATTAGTCCACTTGTGTCAATATTCTTCCTTCTACTTGAATTCTTACCCTTGGACGTTCTTGTTGTTGTTTTTTTCGTCATTACCATCACTTCTGTTTTCTTTTTATTCACTGTTAGGCCTCTGATTCTACTTGCTTCTACCAGTGCTGTAACTAATTACTGTAGCTGAGCTTCCGATTCTGCAAGTAACACTGTATCGTCTGCGTATCTAATATCATTGAGATTTCTTCCTCCTGTTGTTACTCCTTTTAGATAGTATATACCTCATATGATTATCTCACTGTATAAATTAAACAGGTCTGGCGACATTACACATCCCTGTCTCACGCCTCTTCCAATCCTTTGCCAATCAGACAGTTCTTCTCCTATTTTCACTGCTGCTTCTTGCTTCCAATAGAGATCTGCGATTAACCTTAAATCCTTCCCTATTTTCTTCAACATCTCTATTAATTCAAGGTGTCTTCCTTTATCAAATGCCTTCTCGTAGTCCACGAAACAGGCATATAGATCTTTTTGCACTTCTAACATATTTTCAGCTTGTATTCTTACAACAAAAATTGCATTCCTTGTTTCCTTATCTAGTACAAACCCATATTGTACTATCATCGCAAATCACAACTTCTAAAAGACCGATTGATGCCCGTGAAAATCACCTTGGATTTTATCAATCTACTTCGTACTCTGAGCAACGAAGACCAAAATATTGCAGGACTATTTGAGAAAGCAAACTACGAATTGAGCAATACTGTAACTGATGTCAGTTTTAATAGAAATGTGTGTGTGTGTGTGTATGTGTGTGTGTGTGTGTGTGTGTGTGTGTGTGTGTGTGTGTGTGTGTGTGTGTGTGTGTGTGTGTGTGTGTGTGTGTGTGTGTGTGTGTGTGTGTGTGTGTGTGTGCGTGTGTGTGTGTGTGTGTGTGTGTGTGTGTGTGTGTGTGTGTGTGTGTGTGTGTGTGTGTGTGTGTGTGTGTGTGTGTGTGTGTGTGTGTGTGTGTGTGTGTGTGTGTGTGTGTATGCGTGCGTGTGCGTGTGTGTATTCACTTGGTCTTTGGATCACGTGTTGGACTCGTGATCGACAGCTATTTCCCTCCCGGAAGAGAGCTCAGAGCTCGTATGACCGATCTATAGGTAATGCTATGACCTCACACGCACACACACCCCCAACTCCCCGCCCACGAGAGTTGAAGTAGCCACTCGAAGCGCAGCGATACTGAAATAGTTTCAGCCCTGGGCGGGATTCGAACCAGGTACCGCTGGCACCACCGTACCAACAGTCTGGTACTCTATCATCCGCGCCACCGAGTCGTGTGTGTGTGTGTGTGTGTGTGTGTGTGTGTGTGTGTGTGTGTGTGTGTGTGTGTGTGTGTGTGTGTGTGTGTGTGTGTGTGTGTGTGTGTGTGTGTGTGTGTGTGCGTGTGTGTGTGTGCGGGTGTGTGTGTATGTGTGTGTGTGTGTGTTATTCTTCTTCGTATTCTTCACAAGAAGACAAGTTTACACCTTCGTTGCATCCCGAACAGTGAACACTTTTTGGAGTGAAATACCCGGTTATCCATGAGAAAGCCTTCAACCTCTAGGTTGACCGAGGTGGGTTAATCGGACTATTTGTGTGCCAGATGGCTTCTTCCCCTCCTCCGGCTGGCTGGATCTAACGAGGCATAAACACACCCGATTGCAACTACCATTGACGTCATCAGGACCAGTCTTGGGTGCGCACTGGGTGCGTAATTAATGCCGTTGAAATAGAAATTGGTCCTGGATCTAAATTACTCATAAAATTTGTTAGTTACAGTGTGTAAATGAATACAAACAAGATATGTATATGAATATAAGTTATGCATAAGTATATGCAGTGTACAGTATATGCATATTTACATATACTGTATAATACATACACATCTTTTATTTTCTATTTTATTTTATTTCATTTATTTATTTATTTATTTATTTACTTACTTATAAATTTATTTATTTATTTATTTATTTATTTATTTATTTATTTATTTATTTATTTATTTATTCATTTATTTATTTATTTATTTATTTGTTTATTTATTTATTTATTTATTTATTTGTTTATTTATTTATTTATTTATTTATTTATTTATTTATTTATTTATTTTGAATGATGGTGGAGAAAGAAATGAGGAAATAGTAGGAGAATTTAACGCTGATGTTTCGACCTCATAGTGTCTTTATCAAAGCTAACAACATTTGATCACATTCGGACAAAATATACCCATTGCCTTCATCTCTCGGGAAGAGCTTAATGCACAAGTTTTATTATTTTCTAAAACTATTATATGACTAGTAGGTTTTGCTAGACTTACGAAACCTTCTCTATTTTCTATGTTTTCATTGATATTTATATATGCAGCTTCAATTTTTTTCTCAACCTTTTTGTATAACCTTTATTAAGAACAACCACATTATTCCTGTCATGGGGATGATCTTGTTCTTCAATGTGCCTAACAATAGAATTAGTTGTTCGGTGCGCTTTTACATCATTTTTATGTTCAATTATCTTTTTCTTAAGTCCTCGACCAGATTCTCCATAGTATGCTGAAGGGTAACCTTTACACGGAATTTTATATACCACACTATTTTCATTCGGCGCATTAGTGTATGTTTAATGATCTGGCTGATCTTATGATTGTCCTTGCAATCTTTATGCCCGCTTTCAAAAGGAATGTATCAAGGATTGGACTTATGTCGGTGTTTGGTACAGTTATATAACGTGTCTTTCTCTCAACAACTTCGCTATTCCCATTCAGCATGTCGAATGATGGTATAAAGGAGGAGATGTGGACAGAATACAACAGAAGAGAGCAAGTGACAAGCTATACACTGCGAATTCAATTTCTTCAAGAATGATTGGAAGAGCAAGTGCTTCCGAACTCAGCACCAATACATTTGAAAAACATGAAACATCCTTTCGGTAACGCAGCTAGAGCTTTTTTAGAAGAATCAATCGAATGTTTATCAGATCAAGTGAACATATTGTGTAATGAAAAGAGTGCGACATCTTTACCTCAGTGGTTGGTCAACAAACTACATAGACTACGTGAAGACCAGTCTCGGATATTAAAAAGTAAGTTGATACGATTATGTCAAAATAGTGAATGGAACATTGCAGGTACCCGTAGTTTAATAACGAATCTCTCAGACAGACAGCTATCAGAAACAGAAATTCAAGGTCTTTCATTAGGTATGAAATTTTATGTCGGATTCCACAAAACAAAGTTTAGTGAATATTTAAACAAAAATTATTATTGGAAAATGGAAGATATTGATAAAGGTTTCAACCGAGGTATAATCATGTGCTATGAAGCCTTTGCGAAGAACAACAAATACGTAATTCCAAAAAGATTTCTCATAGCATTAAATAACCTGAGTAAAGATAACAACATCATAATCGAAAGTGCAAATAAAGGTGGAGGCATAGTTATAATGAACAAACACGACTATAATAACAAAATGTTAGATTTACTTAATGATAGTGAAACGTATGAAAACAAACCACCAGGACATGCAAAAACAGGAGAAAAATTCACAACGAAAGCTAGAAAGATTTTGAGGAAATCCGTTAAATGTAAGAAATTATTAGGTTCACTTGAAGAAGCACCTAGACCAGCCAAAATGCACGGCCTACCTAAAGTACACAAACCAGGTATTCCTATGCGCCCCATTACTTCGGGGATTAATAGCGCACCCCACAGGTTAGCTAACTGCTTGGCCAAACCACTAACTAAAACTCTAGGTTCAATCAGTAACGCACATATACGTAATTCTTCAGAGTTAATTTCCAAAATGAAAGACATTGATTGAGCAACAAGAAATTAGCCAGCTTTGATGTAACATCGTTATATACACACGTTGCAATAGATGACGCATTAATAGACGTGAAAAAAGTCGTGAATAACTTAAGTAATGAAGATTTGCCTCTACCCAAGACAGACTACATAGAACTCGTTTCACTTTACGTAGGTTTTGGAACGTTTACTTTCAATGATGTCGAATATTCTCAGCATTCTGGTCTAGCAATGGGGAGCCCGATTTCTGCAGTATTAGCAAACTTATATATGGAGATGTTAGAATCAGAAAATTACATACAAATTATGTGTAGGAACAGCAAATGGATGATATATATATAGGTGACATTCGAGTAATAAAACCTAAAGGGACAAATACCGACAAATTAAAAAGGTCAAACAGCGTAAAGAAAAACATACAATTCACAGTTGAAATGGAACCGGATAACAAATTACCTTTTTTAGATACCATCATTCACAGAAAATGAAAAAAAAATTCAAATTCTCGGTATATAGAAAGCCCACAAATAAAGAAGATTATATACACTATTTTTCAGGTCATAGTGAGAGAACTAAATTAGGTGCAGTAATAGGTCTCTTTTTAAGAGCTTTTAGAATATGTGATGAAGAATTCCTGGCAGAAGTAGTAGAACATATTATGAAAACATTCATGAAACTTAGATATCCTGAAGGGTTGTTATATAAACTAAAAAAGAAAGCGAAGCTAATAAGTGACAAAAATAAAAATGGAAATAGCGAAGTTGTTGAGAGAAAAACACGTTATATAAATGTACCAAACACCGACATACTGTAAGTCCAATCCTTGATACATTCCTTTTGAAAGCGGGCATAAAGATTGCAAGGACAACAGGTCATAAGATCAGCCATATCATTAAACATAAAGACACTAACACGACGAATGAAAATAGTGTGGCATATAAAATTTCGTGTAAAAGTTGCCCTTCAGCATACTATGGAGAATCTGGTCGAGGACTTAAGAAAAGGATTATTGAACATAAAAATTATGTAAAAGCGCACCGAACAACTAATTCTATTGTTAGGCACATTGAAGAACAAGATCATCTCCCTGACTGGAATAATGCGGTTGTCCTTAATAAAGGTTATACAAAAGGGTTGAGAAAAACAATTGAAGGTGCATATATAAATATCAATGAAAACAGATAATAGAGAAGGTTTCGTAAGTCTATCAAAACCTACTACTCATATAATAGTTTTAGAAAATAATAAAACATGTGCATTAAGCTCTCCCAGGTGGCCCGAGAGATGAAGGCAGTGGGTATATTTTGTCCGACTGTGATCAAATGTTGCTAGCTTTGATAAAGACACTGTGAGGTCGAAACGTCAGCATTAAATTTTCCTACTATTTCCCCATTTCTTTCTCCACCATCATTCAAAATATGTTAATATTTTATTCATATATATATATATATATATATATATATATATATATATATATATATATATATATATATATATGCATATACTGTATATACATGTCTATATATGTATATATATATATATATATATATATATATATATATATATGTATGTATATGTATATATGTTTACACCCAAGAATGAAAGTGGTTGCCAACTGCCGTCATGTATCCTTTGTTTCACTTTAGTCCCAACGCCACCAGTAATAAAGAGAAGAATATGCAGACGCTTTCATTCGCTTCACTGTCGTAACTATTATACAACATATCACTGGTAACAAGGACCATTATAATGCTACCCCAACGCGCCACTGATTACACCACTAAGCAAACAGAAGCACATATTATGATGGTGTGTGTACGTGCTTGCGTGCGTATGTGTATGTGCATATGTGATTCACCTTGGTCTTCGGATCACGTGTTGGACTCGTGAACGACAGCTGTTTCCCTCCTGGAAGAGAGCTCAGAGCTCGTATGACCGATCTATGGGTAATGCTGTGACTTTACACGCACACACACAGCTCCCCACCCACGAAAGTTGGAGTAACGACTCGAAGCGCAGCGGTACTGAAATTATTTCAGCCTTGGGCAGGATTCGAACCCGGACTGCCGTAGTGATAGTCGGGGACTCTATCAACTGCGACACCGAGTCGTGTATGTGTGTATGTGTGTGTGTGTGTGTGTGTGTGTGTGTGTGTGTGTGTGTGTGTGTGTGTGTGTGTGTGTGTGTGTGTGTGTGTGTGTATGCATGTATGTATGTATGTATGTATGTATGTATGTATGTATGTATGTATGTATGTATGTACGTATGTATGTATGTGTATGTGTATGAGAGTGTTTGTGAGTGGCTGTTTATGTGTGGACGAGTGTTTGTGTGTGTGTGTGTGTGTGTGTGTGTGTGTGTGTGTGTGTGTGTGTGTGTGTGTGTGTGTGTGTGCGTATGTGTGTTGTGTGTGTGTGTGTGTATGTGTGTGTATGTATGTGTGTATGTATGTGTATGTATGTCTGTTTTTACTTTTTTCCAAATTCAATTATACTACATTTCTTGATATTGAATTTCACTTCCCACTTTTGAGTCCATTTCCAGATCTTGTCCAAGTCTTGTTGTAACGAGTTGCAATCCTCCTCAGTGTTTACTTTTAGTATTTTTGCGTCGTCTACGAAGAAATTTATATAGCACTCTACTCCTTCATCCATGCCATTTATGTATATGGCAAACATGATCGGGGCCAGTATTGATCCCTGCGGGACACCACTTTCATTTCTTCCCAATTTGAGAATTTATCTCTAATTACTACTCTCTTTTTCTTCCCAGTCAGGAAGTCTTTCATCCATTTCAATAATTTTCCTCTGATGCCACCTATTGAATCTATCTTCCTTATTAGTTTATTGTGTGGTACCTTATCAAATGCCTTTTGTAGGTCCAGAAAGGCACAGTCTGCCCAACCATCTCTCTCTTGTATTATGCCTATCAATCTTGAGTAGAAGCAGATCAAGTTTGTCTGAATCCAAATTTATTTTGATTCAGTATAGTTTTTTCTTCCAAATGTCTATTTTTAACGACCTTTTCGCAAATTTTTGCTACTGTGCTTGTCAGGAAGACCGGTGTAGCCGGTTCAAGTGACTCCCCGTTTCAAAAGACTCCCCCAGTCAGATCAACCTAGGTTCAGACGACTCCCCGTCACTTGAAACTAGTTTCAGACGACTCCCCACCCGTTTGAAATGACTCCACATTCGAATTAACCTAGTTTGAGATGACTCCCCATTCGAATGAACCTAGTTTGAAATGACTACACATTCGCTATTGCTGTAATGCGCAATTTTTGTCTTTATCTTTTATCATTTCCTAGATAAATATTAGTTCCAATAAATGTAGTATTGCGCGACTGTGATTGTTTATTTTTGTTATTGTTTCATAAATCGAAAAGGAAAGATATAACTGGTTCGAATGAATCTTTGAAACCTTTGAAATGAAACGAACATGGAAAAATTACAGAGGTTTGTTAATTGCCAGTGCTGCCGAGATTTGTTAGTTGTCAGTGTGTTTGCTGTGATTGTGAAATTAATAAAAATTAATATACATATTTTTAAACCAAAGGATTTTAAATTTCAGACAAACGGATTAGTCAAGCGCAATAAGCGAACTGTTCAAAACCTGCTCCTTCGAACTCTGAGTGATCGGCATGAAAACTGCGACAAATGTTTGCATGGTGTCCCATTTGCTCTGAGATCTACAATCCAGGCTTCCACAAAGTTCTCCTCATTCAAGATGCTATATGGACGAGAACCTGTCCTTCTCATTGATGTGGATCACGAATTTGCTGACTGTACCTCTGATCCTGATGATCCTAATGATCCTGAATTTGACGAGTCTGACTTCCAAGCCACACTCTCAAAGCTCCAAATGTTGCAGAAACTAGATACTCTACTAATGAGCTAACAATATTTTTACACATGAATCGATAATATGTTATTTTTATCTTTTAGGATGTTGTCTTCAAGCAAGCAGATGCCAACCTCGAGCGAGCTCAGGCAAAACAGCAGGATGATTTTGCAAGAAGGCGATACAAACAAAAGCATTTTATCGTAGGCGACAAGGTGCTGCGCTACAACCTACGCAGAGCAGATAGAAAAGGAGGCAAACAAATTGATCCATGGGATGGTCCCTATGAGGTGGCTCAAGTTTGTGAAAAGGGACTGTACTATCTCATTAATGTATCCACGAATATCTCCCTTAAAAATAAAGTGAATGGGTGCAACCTGAAGCCCTTCTTCGAACGTGCTCCAGAAGTTTTACCACCAAGTTCTTCATCAGACCCACCATCTCCAACTTCTCTGTCAGAGCCACCATCTCCAATTGTTCAGATCATAGGGGTTCAGCAACAGGAGATTATCTATAAATTTAATCCAATAACAGTTGCAACACAGCGAGCAATCTGCAACAACTCTGGTGGACGTCTGATATTTAAGAAAAAATCTGGTCCCTCTGGAAAAATAAATAAGACTTTCAAAAACACAAGTGAGCCCCTTGCAGTCAAAGTAATTAAAGGTGATGGAATTTTTTTTTTTTTTTTTTTTTTTTTTTTTGTTCCATGACATTCGCTATCACTGGAGAAGAGGACCAACATCTGTTGTTAGAAGCTTGATATGTGATTTCCTTTCCACCAGTGAAAACATCCAAGTTGATTCAATGCGTGAGGATAAAGTGTGGGGAACAACTACAGAGATTATTGCAGCAGCCAACATGTTTCAAGTAAATGTATGTGTTTGGGCAAAGTTTGGATCTATTCACACATGGCATATACATAGGCCGAAAGGTAGTAAAATCCTAAAGGATTCAGTGTACCTTGAGAATAACGCAGGCAACCATTTCAATGTAGTTATCCGTGTGTAGTGTAATTTGTAATAAGTAATAAATAGGTCATTGTAATTCAAGAAAAAAAAGGTAATCATGTATAGTGTAATTAGTAGTTTTTTTATGGGGGAGCAACCTTAATAAAAAAAAATCAAGCATCCAATAATGGGAGTCATTTCAACCTGATGGGGAGTCATTTGAAACCAGTTTCAGTTAACTGGGGAGTGTTATCAATCTAGTTTCATTTAACTGGGGAGTGTTTTCAAACTAGGTTCAGGAGACTCCGGGAGTCATGTTTTGGGGGAGTGTCCTCAAACGTCTACACCGGTCTGTAATTTGATGAGTCTTCCTTGTTTCCTCCCTTATAAATCGGTACAATGTTTGCATTCTTCCAGTCCTGTGGCACTTTTCCTTCTTTAAGTGAGAATTTAATTATATTGTATATTTCATCTGTTAATTCTTCTATACATTCTTTCAGTATCCAATTTGCAATTCCGTCTGGACCATGTGATTTTCTGACGTCAAGGGTTTTGATTTGGTCGCTGATTTCCTTCTGTGTTACAACTATTTCTTTCATTGAGGGTGATATCTCTCTCTCTATTTCCTCACAGTTAGGTGAGTTTTCTATTGTGAATACTGAATCGAGGTGATTGACATAATTTCAGCCATTTCCAGTTCTTCTGTATATTTATATTTACCTTGGCGCAGCTTTTCTATTTCTTGTTTATTCTTCAGTTTGCCATTTACATGCCTGTAAATTAGTTTAGGTTCTTCCTTGCATTTTTCTATTGTTTTTTTTTCATATTTTCTCTTTTCATCTCTGCATATCATTACATAATAATTTCTTGGTTTGATGTACATTAGCCATTTGCTTATTTTCTTGTTTCTTTTCCATTTCTTCCAAGCTTTGTCTCTTTTATCCTTAGCCTCACTACACCTTTTGTTGTACCAGCTTTTCATGTATTTTCTTTCCATTTTTTAGTATATTCCATTTCTCTTCCATCCCTGTTTCTTCATTTAGGAATTTTTCCCAGTTTTGTTGTACATTAGTCTTCCTATTCTATGTTTATCATTTCTGCTTTGATCCATTTGCTCTTTCAACTCAAATTCTATTAGTACATGGTCGTCACTCTTTCCTATCGGAGTTTTGTGATCAATTTTATCGACAATTTCAGGCTCTGTCGTAAGTATTAAATTCAGCCTAGATGGTTCTTCACTACCTCTGTATCTGGTATTTTCCTTTATCCACCAAGTCATTGTGTATTCGATGGTCATGTTGAGCAGGACGTTGCCACAGAGTTCCTCTCCACCCTTCACTGTCATTTCCTCCCAACATATTTCTTTTGAATGAAAGTTAGCCATAATTACTGTATTGCCTCTGTCCTTCAGTGTATTAGTTAATTCATATTTTGTATCTTCTAATATTTTGGAATGATCACTTTCTGTCCAGGACTGTGTTTTGGGGGGCACATACTCCACTACAAATTTTCTACTCGTCATATGTTTGCGTTTAACTTGTATCGTAATTGATTCTACATTATTTTCTCCTTCAGTAATTTTTGTTACATTTAAATTTTTATTAGTCAAAATTAATACTCCGCCACCCTGTTTATCCTTTTTATTTTTTGTCCTGCAGTTGTATAAACCTTGTCCCACAGTGTTGGGTGGTGGAGTACACTTTAATTTAGTTTCCACTATTTCCATTATGTCTGGTTTTTCTAAGGCCAGATAATCATTTAATTCATTCATTCCCGAAGTTATTCCATCTATATTGGTATAAGCTATTTTTAATTTCCTTTCTCCTCGTCTTTTTCTGTCTCCTTTGTTTTCTTTTTCCTCATATACCATTTTATCAGTCTCAGGTCTACCACTCTAAAAAAAAAAAAAAAAAAAAAAAACAGTTTCAGTTGTTGTTGTTTTTTATTCGCTTCGTTTCTAAGGTTTTTTTTTCTTCTTCACTCATTTCTTTTTTTATCCATACATTCTTGTAATGTTCACTATTTGCTAATTTCATTGTTCTGGATAGTACTTCCTCGGCAATTGTTTGAGATCTAAGCTTTATTTTCAGTGGCCTGTATTGTTTTTCTTTATAGTATCTGCCCATCCTATAGGTCTCCTCGATTTCCCTATCCAAACCTTGTCCTTCCGCTTGTAATTCTCTTAGAATTTCCTTAGCAATCTCTTTCTCCTCCTTTTCCCTCTGATATCTAGGTACATCATGCTTTTCTTATGCCATAGATTACAACACATCATTTTTAATCCACTGTGTCCCTAACTAAGTTGCCTTTCTCTTTAATTACTTGGATCACCGTTTCCATGGTATTTTCCTTGACCTATTGCCCCATTATTTCTTTAAGGGATACTTTTTGGCATTCCTGTTCAACTTTCCACTGCTTATTACCTGTAGGTCATTTTCTTTTATTTTTTCTTCCACATTTTCAGTCACTGCTTGCATTTGATCTTTTATCTCCTTTTTAACGCCTCACTCCTATCTATATTTGTGTGTGTGTGTGTGTGTGTGTGTGTGTGTGTGTGTGTGTGTGTGTGTGTGTGTGTGTGTGTGTGTGTGTGTGTGTTCACTTAGTCTTTGGATCACGTGTTGGACTCGTGATCGACAGCTATTTCCCTCCTGGAAGAGAGCTCAGAGCTCGTAGGCCCGATCTATGAGTAATACTATGACCTTACACACACACACACACACACCCAACTCCCCGCTCACGAGAGTCAGAGTAACGACCCGAAGCGCAGCAGTACCGAAATAATTTCGGCCCTGGGCAGGATTCGAACCAAGAACTACGGGCCACTATGGTGACAGTTCAGTGCTCTACCAACTGCGCCACCGAGTCGTGTGTGTGTGTGTGTGTGTGTGTGTGTGTGTGTGTGTGTGTGTGTGTGTGTGTGTGTGTGTGTGTGTGTGTGTGTGTGTGTGTGTGTGTGTGTGTGTGTGTGTGTGTGTTTACCTAGTATTTACCTAGTTGTATCTTACGGTAAGGGGAGCTGCGTTCGTGGTGTCCCATCTCTGTATCTCGCCATGTCTAATTTGCTCTTAAATTCGTGTACGGTTTTGCACACTCTATAGTTTCGTCTAGTTTGTTCCATACATCCACCATTCTGTGGGAAAATCTGTTCTTTTTCAGGTCTCTTCTATAACTGTCCTTTTTGAGCTTCCTTCCATGTCCCCTTGTAGTTCTCTCATCCCAATTTAGTAATGTTTCTCTATCAAGGACTTCCATACCTTTCATGATTCTGTAGTCAACAAGTCACTTTTCTCTCTTTTGTTCCAGAGTCGGTAATTATAGTTTTGACAATCTCTCTTCATATGACAGTTTTGAAAGTGTTGGGGCCATCTTTTATATCATTTGTTTATTTGTTTTGTTATCATTTGTCAGTTTGTTTATTATAATTTGTTTGATTCTCATTTATTATTAGTTATGTCAATTTATTATTATTTACTATTTACCTGTTTATTATCAAACTATACCTATGTATTTATTTATTTTATCTATTATTTACATTATTATTGTTTTTATTTATTCATTTATTTGTTTATCATTATTGTGATTTTTTCGCATCCGATCTAGACATGGACCAAAATGTCTCCTGTCGGCATGCTCCGCCTTTGTAATACTTTGTAATCTTCGTGGCCGCTCTTTAGATTCTTTCAACGTTTCTTAGATTCTTTTTGGTACTGGATGACCAGTGTCGCTGCGTATCACAATTTGGCCTCATCAGTGTGACTAGTATTTTTTTTTTAACCATTTCTTCATCCAAGTAAGTAAAAGCAACCTTTACTGATCTTAGCAAGTTGTATGTTTCTCTGACAGTTTTATCTGTTTGTTAGTGGACATGTCCTTTGTGATGATTACTTCCAGGTCTTTTTCAGATCCCACTTTCTTTATTTCCTTTGCATCCATTTTCTATTGTCCCGATATCCTTTTTTTCATTATTATTTTTTTTTTACTTATTCCAAATTCCATTATGCTACATTTCTTAAGTGAAGTGTATTGCTTGAAGATTTATTTTCTTGATTCCTTAGAACTGAAAAAAAATTGACAATATTGTTTGTGGAAGAAATAAGAACACCCTAGAAAAATAAAATAGCATGGAAAAAGTCAAATATGCACAACTGGGTAATCAATTATACATATATCAATGTGATTTTGTGTGCTTCACTTCCCAGCACCCCCTGTAATTGATTTCAGCACCCCCAGTAGGGTGCTAACACCCCAGGTTGGGAAACGCTGGCTTAACGGCTGGCTGACAAATAGAGAAGTAACTAAAGCTATGTTAAAAACGTAAATCAAGGATTGCCGCAAACCAGCTCACGGAATCCGACGCTGTTAATTTATATACGATGGCTTTGCCAAGAATACTCAAACAGCACAATCCTGACTCCACTGCATGCAGATGTTGTTCAATCTTTCCAAATGTCAATGATACATTGGATAGAGTACAACAATTAGTAAATTATATAGTAGATTTAATGAAGGGTAAGCTTAAACTAAATTAAGAAAAAATATATTGAATATTATTTGAGCAAAAGAAACTTAACGAGTCTGACAAGGTCGAGGGAATAAAAATATGTAAAATAGAAGTGGAATTAGTAACGCTAGTAAGGTTAGTTATCCTAATATTAGACTATGAAGAAGCATTCATTGAATGATAGTGGCGGCTCGTATACATGCACTGCGAAACTGCAGTACCCTCTGTTTTCACTCGATGTTATCGATAGCATTCAATGTAATGAGCCCTTTTTATATATTTGTGCATTATATAATCCTTAAGCTTAAAGGATAACCACCATGCCCTGGTACAACTTTACATGTTTTTTTTCTTTCGTAATCTTATTTATTTTTACGAGAACTATGTTTAAAACAAATATCTTATCTCAAAAGTACTTTTTCAGGGACTTTTTGACGAAAACATTTGTCGTCTGCTAATTTCCATTCGAAAACACAGCATACAGCGCAATCCCTTGGTATTAGGTCTGATGACGTCACGATGTATACCAATCCAAGCCATCTCAATCAACGTCGTCCTGTACCGAAACATAATTCCTTCAGCGACATTGAGAATTTTTCATTGTCTTTCGTTGTCTTTCTCGTCTCCATAGATATTTCTGACATCAGGCAAGATGTGTGGATAGATG
>NC_134802.1:38683193-38933193 GCF_046742065.1 Oratosquilla oratoria | reverse complement strand
AGGAACTCTCTGTCGAGGGTGCTGTAGTTGAGTTTGGCCTTGGAGAGTTTCCTGCTGAAGAAACCGAGGGGTGTAGGTCTGCCACGGAGGATTTGTTCGAGTACACCCCCTATGGCGACATTGCTGACGTCCGTTGACAGTTGTAGCTGGGCACCTGGTGCAGGGAAGGAGAGGGTGATGGCACGGGAAAGGGCTTTTTCGGCGTTGACGAAGGCAGCTTGCATGGCGGGGTTCCACAGGAGGTCCTTCGGCTTTCCGTGAAGGGTGTCATAGAGTAGGTACAGCGTTTGAGCGATGTTAGGGAGGAAACGGTGGTAGAAGTTGACCATCCCAATAAATTCCTGCAGGGCTTTGACGGTAGTAGGTTTGGGAAATTTGTCGACTGCGGCGACTTTATCCTGCAGGGGATGAACGCCGTCAGGAGAGATGAGGTGGCCCGAAGTTGCATTTGCCAAAGCGGACAACGAGGCCGTTGTCCTGGAGACGCCCGAGGATGGTCCGCAGGTGTTGGAGATGCTGGTCAGGCGAGTTGGAGAAGACTAGAATATCGTCGACGTAGCAGGCGCAGAAGTCGAGGTCGCCGAGGATACCGTCCATTAGGCGCTGGAAAGTCGCACTGAGTTTCGCAAGCCGAAGCAGGAGTAATTAAAGGTGTACGTCCCGAAAGGGGTGGTGATGGCGGTCTTCGGGATGCCGTCTGTCTGTATGTACCGGAACTTGGCAGTAGCCCTTCAGGAGCCCCAGTGTCGAAAAGATCTTGGCGTCGTTGAGGTATGTGGTGACATCGGCGATGTTTGGGAGTGGGTAGTGGTCAGGTTCCGTCATCATGTTCAGCGGCCGGTAGTCTCCACAGGGGCGCCAGAAACTATTGTTCTTCTTGACGAGGTGGAGAGGGGAGAACCAAAGGCTGGAGACCTTTTGGCGTTGGCCTGGTCTCTCCATCTCTTGGAAGGTTTTCTTGGCGACGGCGAGTTTCTCGGGCGGTAGGCGGCGGTATTTGGGAAATACTGGGGGCCCAGACGTCTTGATGTAGTGGTACACGCCTTGTTTAGCTGGCGTCTGTGGCGTCTGTCGCAGTTCAGGCGTGAAAACGTCGGGGAATTCCGTGAGCAGGTGGGCGTAGGGCATTCTAGCGTCGATGGTGGCGACCGTGGTTGGGTGTGGCGCGATTTGCAGGGGCGCCGAGGCGGATGCGGTTGCGCAGACTTGGCAGCTGTTACCGATGTCGACCAGTAACCTGTAATGAGCGAGGAAGTCAGCACCGAGGAGGGGCGTCTTGACGTCTGCCAGGATGAAGTTCCAGGAGTAGTGGCGACTCCCAAAGGTGAGGTGCAGGCGTTTCCACCCGTAGGTGGCTATGGTAGTGCCGTTAGCGGCGACGAGCCTAACGCCAACGTCCTTGGAGACCCGGCGTTCTGCAGCGGATGCAGGAAATATGGACCTGCAAGCACCAGTGTCGACAAGGAAACGACGTTTAGAGGCCTTGTCGTTGATGTAGAGGCCCGTTGCGCCTGTAGAGGCCACCGTGATGGACGGTAGCCCTGTTAGGCGTTTTTTGTCCAGGTACATCCTGGTTGGCTTTTCTTGCCGAAGGCGTCGAATCTTGTGTGGTAGTAGCACAGGTGCAGAGGGGCGGTGGTCCGGCGTCGCTGCCTTTGCTGGTGTTGTTGGCGCCTGTTGGCTGGCGATGCTGCTGCGGGTTTTAAAAAATATGTATGCGAAAGGTACCGTTATAACTCGACTACATAAAGATACAGAAAAGATCAAGATCAGGAAAGGAGTACGGCAAGGCGAAATTATTTACAGCTTGCTTGGAAGAGATTTTCAGAAGGTTGAGTTGGGAAGAGAAAGGTTTGAAGATTAATGGCGAATATTTGAACCACCTAAGATTTGCGGATGACATTGTTCTTATTTCAGAAAGAGCAGAAGACTTGCAAGATATGCCGAGTGATCTGAACAAGGAAAGTCTCAAAGTAGGTTTAAAAATGAATAAGTAAAACCAAATTAATGTTCAACACGAACGTTCAAAGTAAAGATATTATAATCGATGGAAAGAGTCTTGAAGAAGTTGAAGAGTATAATTATTTAGGCCAGATGGTGAAAGTGACTAAAGATCATAATAATGAAATAAAAAAAACGTATTACAATTGGTTGGAAAGTGTTTGCTAAGTATAATAAAATCCTGAGGAGCTCTCTATCTTTATGTTTGAAACGTAAAGTTTACAATCAGTGCATTCTCACAGCAATATTCTACGGGTGTGAGACTTGGAAACTGACGAAGGCGATGGAAACAAAGCTAAGGACTGCACAGAGGAGAATAGATAGATCAGCGATGGGAATAAAGCTGAGAGACCGAAAAAGAACAAGTTGGGTGAGAGAGCAGACTAGAGTGAAAGATTGACGAGTTAAACACCATATGAGGACGGAGCCTTTATTTGTACGACGTTTCACTTATTACAGCTTTTTCAAGTACAAGTTGAGATACATATGCTTGATGCCACTTTCATGAAAAAAAAGAGTGAAAGATATTGTAGAGGCAATGAAAGAGAGGAAGTGGAATTGGGCAGGTAAGTTAGTGCGAACGATTGATGAGTGATGGAGTGTGTTACTGAGTGGACGCCGTGAGATGGGAAGCGTGGAAGAGGGAGACCAGACAGGAGGTGGAGAGACGAGATTGAGAAGTTTACAGGAGTGACATGGCCGAGGTTGGCGCGGTCTTGTGAGTCATGGAAGGCTATGAAGAAGGCCTTTGTTCAGCAGTTAACTCAGGATGGCTGACTTGATATATATATATATATATATATGTGTGTGTGTGTGTGTGTGTGTGTGTGTGTGTGTGTGTGTGTGTGTGTGTGTGTGTGTGTGTGTGTGTGTGTGTGTGTGTGTGTGTGTGTGTGTGTGTGTGTGTGTGTGTGTGTGTGCGCGCGCGCGTGCGTGTGTTTTGGTCCGTGGACACTCCCTCGTTTCGGCCACGTCTTCCGAGAGTCGAGGTGTCTCTTAAGCGCGGTTCACTCCAGCAATATTTCAGCACTAAGTTCCCGTTTTCTCGGCAGCTTTTTCCCAATTTGTGTGAACCGCGTGACATTCGTTTGGCCACACAGAAATACTTGATAGAGAGCACAGAAATACTTGATAGAGAGGACTTGATAAACTGGGACAGGAGAAGCACAAGAGGACATGGAAAGAAAATAAAAAAACATAGCTACAGAAGAGATCTGAAGAAAAACAATTTTCCACATAGAGTGGTAGACACTTGGAACAAACTGGACAAGGAGATAGTGTGCGCAAAAATCATTCATGAATTTAAAAGCAAACTAGACACTGCGAGATACAAAGGCGGGAACCCACGAGCGTATCTCCCCTTCCTGCAAAATACAACTAGGTAAATACAACTAGGAAAATACAGAGTATTGCGACACCGTCTGGTATCCAGACACTAACAATGACATATACAAATTAGAATCAACACAAAATAAAGCAGCAAGATGGATGGGACACGATTACAGACACACTACATTAGTCTCTATGTTAAAACAAAGCATTAAACTTGAACCACTTGATACAAAATGACAGGCAGTCACAACCTAAATGACAGGCAGTCACAACCTAAAATATCAAACATACCAAACGAGCACCGGCATATTCAGTTACCCATCCCCCCCCCCCCGCAGTATCCAAGAGTGGAACAATTTTCCATTCCATGTAGTTAATAGTCCCACTGTTGATACTTAAGAACATAAGAATGAAGGAGACTGCAAAGGGCCACAAGGCCTACACTAGGCAGTTCCATGTCCATTACCACCTGTCATCCCCATCCACAAGTTATCTAACCGTTTCTTAAATCAGCCGATTGTTTCAGTGTTCACTACACGGCTACTAAATCTATTCCATTCGTTGACCACCCTATTAGTTAACCAATTCTTGACTATTTCCTTCCTAAATCTAAATTTGCCCAATTTAAATCCATTACTGCGAGTCCTGCCCTGTTGTCTTAATATGATGACCTTGCTTGCATTACTCTTTTCAAACCCTTTGACCCACTTGAACACCTCTATTAGATCACCCCGCACTCTGCGTCTTTCCCAAGATACTTTTACAAATAGGATCACCCATCTTTACGTACCTCCCTCACTTCAATCCAAATCCCAGTCCTGTTCCTAATTCTGATCCCACTCTTAACCCTTATCCTAACCCCATTCCTAGTCTAAATCTTGTCCCCAACCTTTAATTCTCCCCGCTCAGCGCCCGCAAACAGTGCCACCCGTGAGCGGACCTCTTCGGGTCACCGCAAGGAAAGACACGAAGCAGGATCTCGAGGAAGACTTCGACAGAATGGAGGTTCTTGATCGCCAAAGCCAAAGCGAATGTTAAAAAACCCGAAAATACTTTCGGTAAGGAACCTCAGTCGACAGCAGTTGTTTGATGATTGCAAAAGAGAATGTTTCTGGAGTTCAGCTCCTGCACCGGAATGCGATTATCATGACGCACCCAAAAGAGGTGACACAATTCCTCACCAATCGAAGTGGCCAGACGAGGGTTTTATTCAGCTGAGGGGAATCCTGAGAATGAACTAGAAAATGTGTGTGCACTCTCGAAAGGCTCAAGATAGGATACAGATTTTCTAAAGTGTTCCTGGGGTTCCTCCTCAGAAAATTAGAATCGTTTGTCAGTCTCCAAAACAAAATCTACAGAGGCTCCTAAGTACCAAACGGGTACCCTACACTCCGTGCCAAATTTCGTAAGGATGCGTCAAGAAATGGTGACTGTTAAAAAAGAAGAAGAAAAAAATACACCATGATGAGGTCCCACAGATACAAGCATTACCACGGAGGACTCCCTGACCAGAGTTTTCTTTGCCCATGCATTATGAGATAGATGTAAACTTCCCGGTCCCACGTTCAAGTTGCGTCTCGACGACCCTGCTCAGGCCTTGCTGACCATCACCAGCATAATAATAATACTTTGCGACTGCTACAGTAATCCCAAGGGAACTGAGAGACAATACCGTCAGCACCTAGATGGAGGACAATTACGAGATATTTTTAACTACAATCATTTTGTTTCGCATAACACCAGACGATTTTATTCGATGCAAAGAAAACCCTCATCTTCAAGAGATTTTTGGGGCCAGTGGAAACTCCTACTGGCGTCGTTTAGAATCCCCGACAAGCTGAAAAAGATTTCCAGTAAAAAAAATCAAACTCGCTGAAGAAATAGGCTGAGTCTATCTAAAGCCCCAGTCATACCAAACTTACGACATGTTTCCGACCACCTTCGACCGAAAATCAAGCGATTGGTCGGCGACAAAACCTATGCAAGGAATTGAAATGGAAAAAGTTAATATGGTTGATAAGATGAAAATCAATTGTATGCTACTGGGGACTATTCAGTGTGTGTTGTAATATATCTATCTATCGATCTATCTATTTATCTATCTTATTACTGACTACCAGCGACTTCCAAAGACTACCTACAACTGGCCGGCGACCACCTGGTGTGACTTGGGTGTAAAAGACTTCGACAGACCCAAGGACAAAGCAATCGGAAGCGGACCCGAAGATGCTTTCGGGAATAAACCTTTGTCGACAATAGTTTCTTGATGACTACAAATAGGATGTTCCTGGACGATAGTTTTACTTCGCTGGCACGCAAGAAAATTTCGTATCAAAGATTTGACTGATTTTGGCACCCACACTTTAATAAAAGGCTGCCCACCTAGGCCCAACCCTATTTTCACTCCTCTTTCAAAGCTTTATCACTTTCACTATCTTAAGATCATGTAGGCTCCCTCCAGTTTTTGTTTTGTGATATAATCACATTCCTTTATATTAATCTGCCTCCCTTTTCTTTAGCTCTTCTTTCTCTGATTATGGTACATCGTATAAGACAACGTTATTTTTTCTCTTACACCTCAGCCTTATCTTCCTCTAATTTCTCAATCACTTTTATGTTACATTCTTTACTAGGTCGTTACCTCTTGATTTTTACTGTCTTCTCTAGTTTATCTACTCTCTCTTCTTGTTTCTCAGTTTATGAATATAGTTCTAGATATGTCCTTTGCACATGATATTGAAACGAAACAATCCTGTTTCCTCATTATAACAGATTATTCAATATACTGTAGTTCCTGGCTAACTTTAACACATCCACAATGGTCTCATTCCTCGCATGCCTCGCACTACAAGGCATTCTCTATTTCCTTTTTTAGTTTTGCACTGGCTACATGCTTCACTGGCCTGACCTATACGAGTGTCGGTCCTTATTTATCATCTTGACAGTCGTTACATTTTTGCACCGAATTTACTTGAGCAAAGTATCCATAATACCTGCACTTCTTCCCTCTAGTGCTGCTATCCTCTTGTGAGAATGATCTCGTCATTTTAGTGGCAATTTTATCATAATACAATTTTCAAGAAAAAATCACGAGGAGCTAAGATGAAAGTGAAACAAAGGTGGTTGATGAGAAGGGAATGACAAGAGTAGGTGTGTACCTTTTGACCTATTTACCTCTTTTATAAAGAGGAAAAGTCTTGGTATATAGAAAAGAACATTGTTCAAGGCAACAGAATGGTGTACCATTGAGGATCTCTCTCTCTCTCTCTCTCTCTCTCTCTCTCTCTCTCTCTCTCTCTCTCTCTCTCTCTCTCTCTCTCCCTCTCTCTCTCAGTTATAAAGTGGTTAGAATAAAATTTTATAGATTAGATTATCAGGTATAAGAATAATCAGTATGTACGTATGTACATAAATACTTTTGATGTGTTTTTAGTCATTTCAGTAGTCAAAAAAGATAATTTTACTTTTGTATACGAAAGTACATATCCTCAATGCTCTCAAATCTAAAGTTATTGGTTGTAAACAAAAGTTGTGTACAGTATCAAGACTAAAGATGTCTTCATCATTTTTTTACTATAGCTCACATTTGGTTAATTTTTTGTTATGATCTATGCTAAATAACCTCCGTATGATATTTCTTGGTTAAACGAATATGGAATTGCCAGTTAGAGTTGTTGCAAGGGTAAGTTTGAAATGGATTTATAGTATGTCTTCTATAGTCGTAGGCTGTGGCATAATCGAAAACCAAAATCATTGGGAGGCAAGTGAGTATAATATTGTGGAATTTGCCTAGTTGTACGTATTTTTATGGTAGTTTTTACGTTTTTTATCTTACTGGATTGTTTTCCTAGTATTTAGAATTTACCAAAGCTAATTCTAATTTCAAAGAATCAATCTGTTGCCTCAGATATCTTGCAGAAGACCTACGTCTCCTAACCTATGTTTAACTTTATTTACCTTAATCCACCGGCGACTCCTACTGCAAGTACCTGTAGACGTCGTCAATGGATGTCAAAATGGGGTCAAGAAACCTTCTCTAACTTGTAGTTAGCACCCTCCTATGTCCATGTCGACATATAATGTGTCTGACATTTTTAAACTTGTTTATTCTTGTTGCATACACTTCTTTCAGTGGCATGTTCCATTCTTCAGTTACTCTTTGTGAGAAGCAGAATCTCATTAGCTTCAGTCTTGACCCCTGCTTTACTATAACTGGTATCCTCTTGTGTTACGTTCGCACCGTGTTACAGCGCAACTCAAACAAATCTTCAGCTCATTTGTCATCAAGGCCATACACTATTTTAAAAACCTCCAATAAGTCAGCTCTCGGTTTTTGCATTTTGTGAGATATCAGGTCTGTCTTATTTAGGTATGCCTCATAATCTCAACTTCTGAGGTCACTGTACATTTTTGTTGCTCTTATATGCACTCTTTCAATGCTGTCAACGTCCTTTTGTAGAAAGGGCCTTCACAGTTGGACACCGGTCTCACTAATTGCCGAACAAACCGAACAAAACCGATAAAAGCCAAACAAACCAACAAAACCCAAACAAGGACAGTTTTTGCTCAAATACACACTTCTATATATATATGGTTGCATTATTTGAACTATTTTCTTTAAAATGTGTGATTTCCATGTAATATGATCAAAGAGAAGTTACTTTTTTATCCTCTGCAAAATTACTGAACACGGCTACGATTCGTCCAGCCTGCCGTCTATGATCACTGGTGGTATGTATCAAACTACACTCAAGTTTCTTACTGTTGTGTTATTAGTGTAATAGACTGCATATAGTTGAATTATTTCAACTATTTTCTTTAAAATGTGTGATTTTCATGTAATTTGACCAAAGAGAAGTTATGTTGACGTAACAAATTTTAAAGAAAATAGTTTAAATAATTCAACTATATGCAGTCTATTACACTAATATCACAATAGTAAGAAACTTAAAAGAGTGTAGTTTGATCCATACCACCAGTGATCATAGACGGCGGGCTGGGTCGAATCGTAGCTGTGTTCGGTAATTGCTACTAGCTCATCTACCAGCCTCTTACAATTGGGAATGGTGGCAAATTGATTAAGGTTGGGCCTAAAGTTCTTTGGAATTGTGGGGAAGGACATACATATTAAGTGGTTGGGAAGAGGGTTTTGCTGGTGGTACTTGTGTCCACAAAGTAGATGGACTGCTGGATCAGGGTGATGAGTCCACTGCCATTGCTGTCATTCTGGCTGTGTCTGATAGTAGCAAAATTATGAAATGTGTGTGTGTTTTTTGGGAGTGATATAATTTTGTTTTTTGTAAGATGGCATCATATATGTTGTGTTGTTTGAGAAAGTGTTCGAGTTCATGTTTTTCATGTTGATGCCATCAGTGTTATGTTGTAAGGTGTTGATGTTTTGTGTTCTATATGTGATGTAGGTTAATGTGTGAGGTTGGTGTACTGGTGAGGGAGGATTAGGATCAGAGTCAGGAGGAAGAGAAGTATTTGGGTAGGAGGGTAGGGAGAAAGGGTATGGTAAGAGTTGGGGTGTAGGCAAGGATGTAGGCTGGAGGTGGGATGGTAGGATTGAAGTTATGGTAGGCAAGTAGAACAGGTCCAGGTGTTTGTGTATTGATTTATAGCAAGTGTTGTTTCTTGCTTGAGTGATTTATGGGCCAATCCAGTGGTTGTTACCAGTTACTTGGGAGCTGGTCCCCTGCAAGAGAGATCAAAGACAATGGATTGATTGATCTCTTTCAGGAAGCCCATAACTATTGCCTATGAGTCAATGGATTTTCTTCCTCTTCGACTTCTTCTTCTATCTGGTATTAAGTGTTTTGTGTCATTCATTTAATGGTGTCCTGCCATCCCATTTCTGTGTTGGTATTGTTTTGGTTCAGGGTAGTGACTTGATTGTAGGTGTACCATTGTAACTTTTGTGTCTTGAAGTGATTTGAGAGAATTTGGTGTGGTATAAAACTTGGTAGTCTGTTAAGGAGTACATGTCTTGTGATCTGTGTATGTGTGTGTCTCATATTGTATGATGCTTGGATAGATTGTGCACTGGTGTTGTCATCTGAAGTGTGCTGGTCTTGCATTCACTTGGTTTTCAGCTCAAATCCCACACTTTGTTCCAATTCCCAGCAGTGATTGTTACCTGCCCTTGGAGTCTAAATACATAAAGCAAAGGTGACAGCTTAGGCCACAGCTATGCACCTCTTAGCATAGGCTCCTCACCTTCACCTTGGGTAGGTAATTGTAAATATGGGAGTAGAATACTGCTGAGGCTGTTTTTATGTTGTATTTGGTAGGCTGTTTATGCTATGTGATATGAGAAATGATGGCTTTGAGGGTTCTTGTATAGCACATGCATAACACCATGATAACACTGACCACCTTATGGATTGGAATAATTCTGAATTATATGTGAAATGGACAGGATAAGGAGGAAGTGTATGGAAGCAGTGGTTAATTGAAGGTTAAGTATTGTACTGTAGAGAAAAGTAAGGGAATATTCAGAATCACACCCCCAGAGATTTATTATTTGGAAGGCCATCTGTAAAGTTGTTCTGGCCATGTAACCCTCCACAACACTTCCCCCATCCCTTCCTTGTCCCTTACCCACTCTGTCCCCACCCCCTCTGAGGCTTTTATATACTTAGTTTGTATTTTTGCCTCTGCACTTCAAAAGGTTCCTATGTGTAAAATGTACTTTCAGTAAAGGCTTTGTCCTCAAAATGTATTTGCTTTTTAAATTTTTTTGGCATCTTGAATAAGTATCTCTTAGTTTTAGCTCAAATTTTTTCTCACACATATTCCCTCACCCCCCATCCCCACCCATTCCACCTCATGGATCTCAACATCATCCATATACAACCATTCTCCATTCACCCCTGTCTTCTGTCCTCTCCAGTCCTTCCTCAACAGACATTCCCCTCTTCCGCCCCTTTTACCTCATTCATCCATCTTATCCTAGGTCGCCCTCTCATGTTCACTCCTTCCACATCTGCCTTCCATACCTCTTTTACTTACCAAAGCATTTACTTGGTTCTCGCAATCTACATTCTACCTCCACTCCTCCCTTTCCTGCCACATACGCACCCAAGTATCTAAAACTATCCACTTCCTCCAGTCTCTCCCATAATACTCTCTTCCAGTCTGCTGCCATTTTCACCCCTTGTACATCTTATCGCCTTACTTTTACCCACATTTATCCTCAACTTCCTTCTTTCACACACTTTCCCAAACTCTGCCACTAACTTCCTCAATGCCTCCTCCGATCCTGCTACAAGTGCAGTGTCATCCGGAAAAAAACAGCTGGCTTATCTCCCACTTTTCTCCATTTTCTTTAACCATCTCCAATCCCTGACCCACCACCCTTGTATTTACCTCTTCCACCACCCCATCCATGTATAAATTGAACAGCTAGGTTGACATAACACATCCCTGATGAAGTCCCACATTTACCTCAGACCACTCACTCTCTCCATTTCTAATCCTGACACATGCTCTACTACTCTCGTAAAAACTCTTGACAGCTGAAAGCTTTCCTCCTACCTCATATATCTGCAATACCTCCCACAGTGCCTTCCTGTCTACCCTGTCATACGCCTATTCCAAATCCACAAAAACCCAAAAAACATCCTTAACTTTTCCTATAGCTTTCTCACATATCAGTCTTACCACAAAAATCTGATCTACACAACCTCTACCTGTCCTAAATCCACACTGTTCCTCACCAATTACTCCCTCTGTTCCTCTCCTAATCTTCTCAATCAAGACCCTCCCATAAGCCTTCCCAACTATACTTAACAAGCTGATCCCTCTGAAACTACTACACTCACACTTGTCCCCTTTTCCCTTGTAAAGTGGAACTATATCCAGTCCTCCGGCACTCTACCCTCTCTCAAACAAACATTAGATAACCTCACCAGCCAGTCCACCATCACTGTATCTCCTTTTTTTAGACATTCTGCATGACATCCATCCAGACTAGGTGCCTTACCTGCTCTCGTCATCTTAACAACTGCCTTCACTTCAACTCTCCTGACTTCTCCTCCATTTTCCTCACTCATCATGGTCATTTTCTTAACACTTCCCACTGCAACTACCTTTTCCTCCCTATCCTCCTTCACATTTAGCAACTCCCTAAGATACTCTGCCCATCTTCCTCTTACTGCCTTCTCTTCCATTATCATCTCTCCATCTGCACCTTTTACCTTTTCTTCTCTACTTGATTTGCCTCCTCTTCCTCTTTTAATTTCTTTCCAAAACATCTTTTTATTACTTTCAAAATTTTCTGTCATTTCACATCTCTCTTCTTTGCCTCCCTTATCTTATGCTTTACTTCTCTTTTCTTTTCTTTGTACTTCTCATATGATTCCCTCATCCTATTTACCAATCTGTGAAAGCTCGCTTCTTCTCTTGTACAACCTTCTTTGCTTCCTCATCCCACCAATCACTACCCTTCCTTCCATTTCCTCCCATCCTTCTTGTTACACACACCATCTTTGCACACTTTGTGACTCCCTCCTTGAACCATCCCCATTCCTCCACTCCTAGTTCTACTCTGTCCTTCACTCCCTCCCATTCCTCTCTCAGCTTCTTATAATCCTTTTCTTTCTCATTTAACCACTTCCATACAGTGACGCCTACGTAGGCGTCATGAGGAGCAAGTGGGTACGCGATGATGCCGACGTCGGCGTCTTCATTATATTTATTGTAGTCGTACCTACGTAACCTCCATTCTCTCTAAACTGGCTTCATCATATTTTCTATGGTTATCAAAATTCACGGGTGAAAGAGAACGAACGATTGAGCACTGACTTTATTTTTTATAATGCGATTATTATGATGCAACATCGCAAGTCGAGCAGCTAATGCTGCCAGACGTGCGATGTGCCCCGGAGTGAAGAGGTTAAGCAGTTCTCTCGAAGCACCTCCTACCTTTTGTTCTTTTCCTCTTTCTCCATTTATGCTCACTCTCAACTTACCTTCTACCAGATAATGATCTGATATTCCCCAACTCTCTCCCCTTAGAATGTGTACATCCTTAACTCTTCCTATTATACTCCTATCTACCACTACATAGTCCATTAACGCTCTGTCTACCACCCTTCCATCCACTACCCTCTCCCATGTGTACTTATGCTTGACTTTGTTCCTAAACACTGTATTTGCTATCATCAACTCTCTAGACACATCTCCACCATCAACTCTCCACTACAGTTCTTTCCTGGAACTCCACATTTCCCAACCACTCCATTTATTGGTTCATTTCCTACCCTAGCCTTAAGGTCTCCCAATACTACTACATTGATGTTTCTCCCTAATCCCTCTATCCACTCATTTAAATCTATCCAAAAAGCCTCCCTTTCTTCTACACTCTTCTTACTACCAGGCCCATATGCACTTACAAAACCCACGCCTCCTTCCCTAGTTTCACCTTCATCCACATTAACCTTGAAGAAACCTCTTTCCACTCCACTGCACATTTACCTATTTCTTCGCTCACTAGTATAGCCACCCCTTCTCTCCCTCGTCCTCTCTTCACTCCTGAGAACCTTCCAACTACACTCCCAAACTCACACTCACCCCTCCCTCTCAACTTAGTTTCACTCAAAGCCAACACATCCATCTTTCTTCTCACAAACATACTACCTATCTCTTCCCTTTTACTCTCATCTGTTCTACATCAACACACATTAATAGACCTAAACCTTGGGGTACTGGTTGGAAAACTCCTAGACCCTCTTATGCCTTTACTTTTTTAGGAATGTCCCCTGTGGGGCTACATTGAGAGGATCTCTAGTCCTAATCCCCGTCCCATTTTTTTTTGCCTCTTACAATTCAAGTGGGAATAATTGGTGGCAGCCTTCTATCCTCCACCACAGGGCAGGTGAAAAAAGGAAATGAATATTCAGAGAAATGGTACAGGACAGTAACAAGGGGTTGGGGAACAGCATAATGGAGGGACAGTTGCAGTGTAATAAAAGTGTCATCATTTCACTTTGAACAGAGTCCTCCTCTATTACAAACAAAATGACATGTGGCTCTGGTCCATAGGGGTGCCCCATATATACCCCCAAAGTATCAACTGAATGCTACTTTGCCACAATAACATGCAGCCAATACCCCAGATGGGGTAGAAAAAGTAGAAAAAATAGATCCATATATACCAAAAGGTCTTTTCTCCCATATAAGGGCTGAATCAAAGCATACACCCATTACACACCCATCCCACTCTCATCTGAAACCAATTTATGAATATTTCCATTATAGCACTTTAATGGAAGTTTAGCCTTGTATCCTGCAACACCACTAGGGTCAAAGGCAGTGCAGTGAGAAACAGCACATCCATAGCAGGGACCAACAGCTGAAAATGGTTTATCTCCTATTGTTTCATTATATGGTATCCTCCATAGTGGTACAATCAGAAGAGTGTGGTTCTCATACCATTCTAGTTGTTGAAGTCTGCAAAACTGATAAATGTCCAGAAATAGATACCCTTTTTTTCTGGCAGTGATACTAATTTTAACACATCTATAGTGTTAGCAGATAAACATTGTGTTTTTTATATTTCTGTCAGATTTTTCACCAGAAACTATCATGACAACAACCAGTCAACAGGAGTTGTTGATGTATAAATGAACCATACTTTTCGAAGACCTGCTAAAGTAGAATACTGTTTAGCTGTTAGTTGAAAATCCATGTGAACAAGTTGTATAGACACGGTAAAGGAAACATGGACTGGAGGTGAAGCTTTTATTCCTGACGTTTTGTCTATCAACTTTCTCAAAGGAATGAGCATACTAGATACATACAGAGTTTATATACACGCCTTACGGCTCAAGGGGGTGTGCGAGCGTATAACGCTGTGTTCTGATTGGCTGTGTTCGTGATTGGTGGTCTCAGCGGGCCAATCAGAACACAGCGTTATACGCTCGCACAGCCCCTTGAGCCATAAGGCGTGTATATAAACTCTGTATGTATCTAGTATGCTCATTCCTTTGAGAAGGTCGATAGACGAAACATCAGGAATAAAAGCTTCACCTCCAGTCCGTGTTTCCTTTACCGTGTCTATACAATTAGCTGTTAGTGTGTCACATTGTGCCTTCATAAGATGAATAATGATTTACCACAAGTTGCATTGACCAGAAACCAACAACCTTAGATCTTCCCATAGACCTCTCTGGGAAGAAATTTTGTAAGGTATGCTTTTTGTTGAATATAGTAAACACTCAATATATTAAACTAATTTGGGGAAGGCTTGGTCGTTGTAGCCAAAAGTAGGTACTGTACATGTGTATTTAAATTTTCCATGTGCCCTCTATCCATACCAAACCATGCACTACATCCTTGTTTGTTATATCAGACAAATGGTCAGTAGGTCTCACAAGGGTCGGTATAGCCAAAATTCAGTGTAACAAGGTTCAGTATAGTGAGAGTTTACTATACTGATAACATATTTGATAACAGAATGTCATATATATTTTTGAATTAGGAAATTCTCTTGGTACCTTTAAAGTGTTTCCTTTAAATAATGAAAGTAGAATGAGGATGATGAAGGTTTTATCCAAACCATTTTTCTCAATCCATTAAAGACAGATAGGAAAGCAAAAAGTAAATTATGGTTAAGAGGAGGAAGTGTCTGTTGGAGAGTGAAGGATCAAGGAAAGAAAAAGCAGTAATTTTAGAGAAATTCAAAATTAAATTTTAGTAATATAACTGTTCAGTCAAAATCAAATTATTGTAGCATGGTTGTTGAATGTTCTTTCAAAGGGCTACAGGGCAATTTAAAATTACCCTGTAGTGCTTTGAAAGAATATTTACTCTCTGTCCACTTCTAATGGGGAGGAAGTGTAGATATTATATATTTTAAGTAGGAGGGGGGGGTCGCCGATTTAATGAAGTGGCCTTGCTTTGGATGTGCTGTGTCTTGCAACATTGCTTCTGACCCAGGGCAGTGGGTGAGATGCAGGGGTGGCCTGTCATCCAGGAGGAGCCAAGATAAGAGAGAGGGAGGGGGGTGAATGGGAATGGAGTATGTGGGGATGGAATGGGTGGGAGTGGATTTTATGCCTTTGTTTTTTAGCTACCTCCCTTGTAAGGGGGAAAAAACCATTGGTATATGTATGTAAGTAGGCTGCATATATTAAATAATTCTCATGGTTTTAGATTTATTATTTCTATTTGACAGGTACGTCCACACTTGGGTGGAGAACAGTATGATGGCACATGTGTCCAGGCAGCTCCTGCTGCCTCACAGCTGGTCTTGGGATATGACCATTTCTTTGACTTTGACTCTGTCTTTCCACCAGAAGTTACTCAGAAAGAAATGTATGCTGACTGCTTGGCAGATCTGGTTGTCAGCTTTTTCCAAGGTAAGGTTCTCTGTCATCTATTAGAGGGGAGATGTGGGAGGAAGAAGTTGAAATAAGTGCAATAATAGACAGTATGAAGTGCGGAATGGACATAATTGGAAGTGTTGTAGATAATATGACTTAACTTATTGCTCTTTGTACTGCTTTAGTAGTTTGCAGATGCACTTATGATATGAGAGTTTTTTAGACCTTTAACACACTTATATACTGTATGTATTTACAGTCAACTCCCATCATTTGCAGGGTGTAGGCACCAAACTACCTATGAATATTTAAAAACTGCAAATAACTGAATACTGGATTCTTACTTGTGAAACCATGATTTCTATAGTTTCAGTTACAAATTGGTCATGTAGTTTTACTTATCAAAAGAGGAAAAAGTAAGTTAAGAATAGTAGTTTTACTTCTTGAAAGAGAATATGTATGATGCAATACACACACAGTGCAATGTATTACAACTCATGCCTTAAAAAAGTACCGTATGCCATTTTCTAATAATGCAACCAAGCATTAAAGAAAATGTGATGTGCTGTAGAGTTGTAGGGGTTAATAAACTATTGTACTTGATATGATTTGTGCATACTGAACAGTAGTTGTGATATATTGGTGTTTACATTAGATAATGTCCTTTGTTCTCTTGTTTACATTTTGTGGTTTCCTAAAACTTTTGTAGGATTCAGTTCAGTCCTGTGAAGGTTATGCGTTTGTTTTGATGATAGATCAGTGTGATTGTTTTACTGCAGAGTCAAGCAGGGTGTCACTCTAATAGATCCTCAAGTTGTTAGACTCGTTACATTTCACAACATTGGCAATGAGGTAAAATAGAAAAAGAAATTTAGAGGTGCTTTGCAGTGATATCATGGTTTTGGTCTGTGTTTTTGTTCCTGTAATAGAGGAATTCGCCAAAGAAGCTGACTTCATATATTTGTAGATCCCGGCAAGTTGTAAATTTCATGTTTACCTAGTAAGAGAGTTTCATAGTTTTCATTGCTTCATAACAGACTACCAGTGGATTTTACTACACTTGAAGAATTGTGAGATTGAATAAACTTAGATTTGGCTCATGGTAGGATTGATCCTTTTGATCCAAAGAAGATAAAATTGAAGGTTTGGTTGTCAATGTTAGAAGCACATTTTTCTCATACAGATATCGGTAATGAGACGAAGAAAAATAATACATTACTACTATCTTTATGAACAGAGACTTAATGTTTTGGCATGTCTTTCAGCTCTGAAACTACCACATGAGGTGAAGTATAAAGATGTTGTACAAAGTTTGAAAATGCATTATGATGTAAAGACTTCTTACCACCATACATTGTTTAAGTTTCAGCAAAGGAAGAAACAGATTGTATGCATATTTAAAATTCCTTGGGAGATAGGGTTGATGAAAGAGTATTAGGATGGTTTGGACACATGGAAAGAATGAGTGAAGAAAGACTAGTAAAGGAGGTATGGAAGGCAGATGTGGAGGGGGTGAACATGAGGGGACGTCCTAGGATGAGATGGATGGATGGGGTGAAGGGGGCTTTGGGGAAGAGGGGAATGTCTGTTGAGGAAGGACGGGAGAGGACAGAAGACGGGTAAATGGAGAATGGTTGTATATGGAAGATGTTGTGATGCATGAGGTGGAATGGACGGGGGGATGGGGGATGAGGTAGTATGTGTGAGCAAAATTTTGACGCAGCCCGAAGGGATTTCTCCCCGTCCTCTCCTTTATATGGGGGGACGGAGAGGGGGGTCGCCGATTTAATGAAGCGGCCTTGCTATGGATGTGCTGTGTCTCGCAACACTGCTTCTGACCCAGGGCAGTGGACAGGGTGCAGGGATGACCCGTCATCTAGGAGGTGCTTAGATGGGAGGGAGGGTGGAGGGGTGTGGAGTGTGTTCAGGGATGGAATGGGTGGGAATGATTTTTATGCCTTTTCCTTTTTGGGTGGGAATGATTTTATGCCTTTTCCTTTTTGGCTACCTCCCTTGTAAGGGGGAAAAAGCCTTGGTATATGTATGTAAAGAGTGTAATTTTAGGAATACTTTTGACAGTCAAGTTAGAGATGAACTATTTGTGGCCATAGATGGGGAAGTGTATTTTCCTAATTTGGCACTGGAAAATTTAGATCTATAGTCAAAGACTTCTGGAGACACTCTTGAAAGGTTATTGATGTATGATAAAGTTTTTTGCACAGAAAAAGTAAGTTTATCTGCAGAGGTTATTTTACATAGTAATGTTATCTATTTAGAAAAGAAAAGAGATGTGAAATATAAACATTGTGGATACCCTCATCCATATGCTAACAAGATTCTCCCAAAGATTGGTATTAATTTGACAGGCTTAGGTGAAACTTGTCATAGGTTGAGTAGCAAGCATGGTAGCTAAAGTTCCTCTGAAAAAGGGAGCTGTGCTCAAATTTAGAAAACACGTACTGTAGCGACTAAGTACATCAAACTGGTTGAAGGAGTGTTAGACAAACTAGTGTCTGACAGGGTCATAGAACCAGTGAAGTTTAGTGATTGGTCAGGACCAGTAGTTCTTGTTTTTAAATGCTGAAAGCAATCAGTAAGGATATATTGTCTTTAAATATCTAAATGGAAAGGGACATTTGAAATATGTTTGAAGGTTGAATTTCCCTATGGGTTCTCAGCATCAAAATAGTGATTTACAAAAGTCTTCCAAGGAAAAGTAGAAGAATAAGAAAAAAAGTAAATGTGCTGGCTGAGGATGGTGAAAGTTTACAAAAAAAAAACATGATAGGTAGTTGTTTTGTTTGAGAGACAGTAGAGGTAAGGTAAAAGAAAATTAAGTCCTAAATATTAAAACCAAGATTGTGGTGGATTGTGATGGAATATTGGTTCCATTTGAAGTAGATAGTGGTGCTGGGGTTTCAACTCCAGTTTATGATTATGTTCAAAGGTTGAGGTTGCCAGTACAGTATTTTAATAAACTGTTAAAGGCATATGGGAATATTGATATAAGAGTTATAGGAAAGGTGATTGTATTTGTAACATATAATATTAGCACCAGGCATTGTTTTTATGTGGTACGTACATATACATATACCAAGGCCTTTTCTCCCTTACAAGGTAGATAGCCAAAGTCAAAAAGCATGATTCCACTCCCACCAAATTCATTCCCACCCACTCCACTCCCATTCACCACCTCTCCCTCCCCCTTATCTTGGCTCCTGGATGAGGGTCAGCCCTGCATCTTGCCCATTGTCCTTGGTCAAAAGCAATGTGGCAAGACACAGCACAACCACAGAGCAAGGCTGCTTCGTTTAATTGGTGACCATCCTCTCTGTCCCCTCATGCAGAAAAAAGAGAAAACGGGGAGAAATCCCTTTCACTTACCACTTCTGGCCACATTCATTAACAATGTACAATCTTTACATTCCATTCTTTTCATAATCTTGTGTAGCTTACATGCAGCTGCACCATGTATCACATAATTTTTCCTCTAACATAGATAAAATTATGTGTGACTCTGGTCCATAGGGGTGCCCCTTACAGTCCCTATAGCATTGGCTAGATGCTACTGAGCAATTCATACTGCACAGTAACATGCAACCAATACCCCAGATGGGGGTTTAATGAATTAGTGGGGATAAATCAGTTTTTTATGTCAAACCCTGCTATGGAAGCAGTCTCACTGCATTGCCTTGAATGAAATTCATATTTAACTCCAAAATATATCAAATCATGTTTAAACATATATTTCTTTTTCTAGGGTATAATGTCACCATTCTTGGATATGGTCATCATGGAACTGGAAAGACTTTCACAATGACTGGCCCAGACTTCCTATGGGCCATGAATGAAGAAGAGTTTGGTTTACTTCCCCGGGCGGTTCGACATGTTTTTTACCTGATGAAGGTGCAAAAATAAGTATTTATGATTTATATGATGGATATATTCATCAGCTGCAAGAATTTGTTGATTTATTAGTTTTTTTTTTTAATGTAGTTTCAGCTTGTTTAGAACTTTATTAAAAGACATATGCCTCTCCCACTGGACAAAAACCTAAAAATACTTCACCTCACATGTGATATGCTTGTGACTTATAATTGAAAAATATATATATGAATATGTATATAATACATACATACATATACCAAGGCTTTTTCCCCCTTACAAGGGAGGTAGCCAAAAAGGAAAAGGCATAAAGTCATTTATGCCTTTATATATAATAATTTTTGACGCAGCCTGAAGGGATTTCTCCCCGTCCTCTCCTTTATATGGGGGGACGGAGAGGGGGGGTCGCCGATTTAATGAAGCGGCCTTGCTGTGGATGTGCTGTGTCCTGCGACACTGCTTCTGACCCAGGGCAGTGGACAGGGTGCAGGGATGACCCGTCATCTAGGAGGTGCTAAGATGGGAGGGAGGGTGGAGGGGTGTGGAGTGTTTTCGGGGATGAAATGGGTGGGAATGTTTTTGTGCCTTGTCCTTTTTGGCTACCCCCCTGGTAAGGAGGAAAAAACCCTTGGTATATGTATGTATGTATGTATATAATAATAATAATAATGGATAGATATAGTGAGGGTGCACCAATCTTAAAAAATTTTCACAGCCTCTATCTTTTCCCCACTCCAAATAGTCTCCTAGTCTCCCATATTCCTTTCCTATCTACCCTTGTATACACCTTTTCCAGATCCACAAAATCAATGCATAGTTGCTTCTATTTCTCACATGCATCCTCATTGAATTTTCATAGAGTGAATGTATGATCTACACAATCCCGTCTTCAATAAAAACTACATTGTTCCTCTCCTTTCATCTCAGTTTCTTTCATTCTTTGCATTCTTTTAGCATGCACTTAACCAAGGGTGCTCAAATGCTCTAGTATACACCTTTTCCAGATCCACAAAATCAATGCATAGTTGCTTCTATTTCTCACATGCATCCTCATTGAACTTTCATAGAGTGAATGTATGATCTACACAATCCCGTCTTCAATAAAAACTACATTGTTCCTCTTCTTTCATCTCGGTTTCTTTCATTCTTTGCATTCTTTTAGCATGCACTTAACCAAGGGTGCTCAAATGCTTGCAGCCTTTCCCTTTCGGCACCTACCCCTTGGTATTGTACTGTTTGTGCCTTTAAAATGCCTTCAGAACAGGTGAGAAGTCCTACTGAATCTGGTGCTCGTAAGAAAGTCAGCATCACGATTGAGAAAAAGAAGGAAGTGATTGCCAAAGCTGCTCAAGGTTAATGCGTGTGTAAGCTGGTGAGAGAGTTTGGTATGCCTGAGTCAACAATAAGAACCATTCTTTTAAATAAAGATAAAATTCTGTCAGCTAATGTGTCTAAGGGTATAAAGTATGTGAGCACACATAAGAGGCCAGCATTGTTGGATGAGGTGGAAGGGTTATTGCTTGTGTTGATACAGGAGAAGCAGCATAAGAGTGACAGCTTGAGTGAGGAAGTGATCTGTTCAAGGGCACACCAAGTGTATGCCGACCTGCATTTTTTTGCATTAATGTTGCAGGAACATCATAATCATACCTATTTATGTCCGTTTGGTGATAGGCTCCATCATATCAGAGGGAAAAAAGTAGACTTTTTCAAGGTCGGGAATGGATTAATTGAATTAACATTGATTTCAATGGGAAATAGCGTTTCCATTTACGCGAATTTCTATTTACACAGAGGTGTACAGAACGGATTAATCGCATAAATAGAGGTACCACTGTATTCATAATGGGAAGATAATCTATTAAAGTGGATTCTGCCATTTTCCTTCTGAACCCACAACCAGATTTATTAACAAGTTACCTGTGATTTAAATTGTTCATGTGTTGGAACACGGCTGAACTCTCTTGACCATATCTAATTGACCTTTTGTGTTCATTCAACATTGTCCATAGGTCTCTCCCCATCTGCCCAATGTATGCTAGGTTACAATCTTTACACAGAAGGGAGTAAACCCCTGGGATATGATCTTTCAACCTCTAATGAACATTAACAACTTTTTTACTAATTGTATACAGGTAATTATGAATTAAATTTACCTTATCTTTGGGAAGAAATTTGAACAAATGGCTAATGGACTCAGAAAAGGGAATAATAAGAGGGTTTTGTAACATGTTTGGCTTTGTGGAAGGGGGATTGAAAAAGCTAGTTCTGGCTTGGCTGAGGGTTTTATTCAGGAACCACTGAGGGTAAGCTACATACATACATATACCAAGGCTTTTTCCCCCTTACAAGGGAGGTAGCCAAAAAGGAAAAGGCATAAAATCAATCCCACCCATTCCATCCCTGAACACACTCCACACCGCTCCACCCTCCCTCTTATCTTAGCACCTCCTGGATGACGGTTCATCCCTGCACCTTGTCCACTGCCCTGGGTCAGAAGCAGTGCCGCAAGACAGTACATGCACAGCAAGGCCACTTCATTAAATCGGCGACCCCCCCTCTCCGTCCCCCCATGCATAAAAGGAGGAGACGGGGAGAAATCCCTTTGGGCTGCGTCAAATTTTGCTCACACATACTACCTCACCCCCCATCCCCCCCACCCATTCCACCTCATGCATCACAACATCATCCATACACAACCATTCTCCATTCACCCCTGTCTTCTGTCCTCTCCCGTCCTTCCTCAACAGACATTCCCATCTTCCCCAAAGCCCCCTTCACCCCATTCATCTACCTCATCCTAGGATGTCCCTTCATGTTCACTCCCTCCACATCTGCCTTCCATACCTCTTTTACTAGTCTTTCTTCATTCATTCTTTCCATGTGTCCAAACCATCCCAATACTGAGGGTAAGCTAATTTTGTTAATTGGGACCAGATGGAAATTAACTCATGTTCTAAAAATTGGGAGCTTTCAGGACCAGTGGCCCCCAATTTTTAGAACATGAGGGTAAGCATTATTATTTACAGAGTAGTTTTCCACACAAAGTGGTGGGTGGTTGAAACAAATTAGATAAAAAAATAATGTGTGCAAACACCATACAAGAATATAAGAGCAAACTAGATGGTGAGAGATACAAAGACGGGTCACTATGAGTATAGCTCCCTTTCCTGTATAATACAACTAGGTACATACATATACCATACATATACCAAGGCTTTTTCCCCCTTACAAGGGGTTCATCTGCACCTATTATTCTCTCATTTTGTGTTAATTTGAATATTTGTTTCCATAATGATAAGAATACAATTCCATGATATTCATTAGTCATATACATTGCCTTAATTGAGCTTATCTATTAATGGTACTGGATAAGGTAGTTATAAAATGTTTTATGATAGAATGACTACAATAAACTAAGAATTTTATTTTATGTACAGGAAGTACCTGAGAGAGAGTACAAAGTCCATGTCAGCTACCTTGAGGTTCAGCGAGATGCTGTCTTTGACCTTTTGTCTACATCCAATTCACAGATGCAGCTCAATGTCTTGGAGGATAATATGGTATGATTTTTTATTTTTGGACAGTTTATTCTTGATTGATGAATAAGGTATTGATGTTTTTTAATGTATTGACCATGTATGCCTCTGGTTAACTTAGAATTTAAACTGAGTGAGCACAATGACATGATGTTTTTTACTATGCCTCTGGTTAACTTAGAATTTAAACTGAGTGAGCACAATGACATATGTATTTTGTTTTTGCATATTTGAAATACTGTATATGCCAGTATACAAATCATTGCAATGCATAAGTTGCCTCCTAATATTCTGAGATGTGGTTTAAGTTTAAGTCTATATTCACTGGACAAGATGACCCCTGAAAATAAAGCAGCATCACTTTCCCAGCTGTTATATAAAAAGAATAAACTACATTATCTCATAAATATATGGTAGCTTTATGGATAGTTACATCAAATGTACAGGTTTATATATAAGAATATCAGCAATTAATATTGCAATAATTATTGCATCTTCAGTTAAGGCTGATGGAAGAGACAGTCTGTATTACAGTTTTAAAGTCTGTAGAGTAGTTCCCTATTGCTTATGGCGATAGTAAGATACCACTTGCGTAATGAACCCATAGCTTAACAGCTGGCTGTTTGGGATTGGTGGCACCACTGATAAATGGTAGGTTTGCAAGGCTGTGTATCCAGAGAGGAACTACAAAGATAGCCCCAACACTTTCAAAACTCATATGAGGAGAGATAGTCAAAACTGAAATTCAAAACTCTGGAACAAAGGAAAAAAAAGAGGGGACTTGCTAATGATCTATTGATCATGAAAGGTATGGAAGTCCTTGATAGAGAAGATTTACTAAATTGGGATAAGAGAATTACAAGGGAACATGAAAAGAAACTCAAAAAGGAAAGTTATAGAAAAGACCAAACTGGACGAAATAATAGTGTGTGCAAAAACTATATACGAATTTAAGAGCAAACTAGACACTGCAAGATACAAAGATAGGACACCATGAGCGTAGCTCCCCTTCCCATAAGATACATACAGACATACATATACCAAAGGCTCTTTTCCCCCTTACATGGGAGGTAGCCAAAAGACAAAGGCATATAAACCACTCCCACCCATTCTATCCCTTACATACTCCACTCCCCTCTACCCTCTTCCCTCCCTCTTATCTTGGCACCTCCTGGATGACAGGTCATCCCTGCATTTTGTCCACTCCTCTGGGTCAGAAGCAGTGTTGCAAGGCACAGCACATCCACAGTAAGGCTGCTTCATTAATTCAGTGACTCCTTCCTCTCTGTCCCCTCATGCAGAAAAGGAGAAGTCGGGGAGAAATCCCTTTGGGCTGCGTCAATTTACTTTTCAAACATATTCCCTCACCCCCATCCCCCACCCACTCCCCCTTATGCATCACAGCATCATCCATACACAACCTTTCTCCATTCACCCCAATCTTCTGTCCTCTCCTGTCCTTCGTCAATAGACATTCCCCAATTTCCCAATGCCCCTTTTACCCCATCCATCCATCTCATCCTAGGTAACCTCCTCATGTTCACTCCTTCCACCTCTGCCTTCCACACGTCTTTTACTAGTCATTCTTCATTTATTCATTCCTAGTGTCCAAACCATCCCAATACTCTTTCATCAACCCTAGCTCCCAACTCCCTTTCCACCCCTGTTCTCCTCCTCACCTCCTCATTTCTCAGTCTATCTAGCCTAGTAAACCCTATCATACTTATCAGACATTTATCTCAAACATATTCAAACTTCTTCTCTCTTCCTCTCTTATGTTCCATGTTTCTGCCTTGTACACTGCTGTTGGCACAATCACTCCTTCATAAAATCTCCTCTTAGCATCCATTCCCAAATGTCTATTTCTCATTACACTTTTTAATCCCCCAAGCCATTTACTTGCTTCTATCAATCTACATTCTACCTCCACCTCCACTCCTCCCTTTCCTGCCACATTCGCACCCAAGTATCTAAAACTATCCACTTCCTCCAGTCTCTCTCCCTTAACCCCTTCCATACGGTGCCGCATACGTAGGCGGCATGAGGAGCAAGTGGATACGCGAGGCTGCCATATCGGTGTCTTGATTATATCTATTGTAGTTGCCCCTGCGTAATGACATACTCTCTAAAATGTCTTCATCACATTTTCTATGGTTATCAAAATTCACGGGTGAAAGAGAGAACAATCGATATAAGCGGTGACTATATTTTATGATGCGATTATTATTACGACGCATCGTATGTCTGGCAGCTAATGCGTATCCACTTTCTCCTCATGCCGCCTACATAGGCGGCACCGTATGGAAGAGGTTAAACAAACATAAAATAACCTCACCAGCCAGTCCACCATTACTGTACCTCCTTTTTTTAGACATTCTGCATGGCATCCATCCAACCCAGGTGCCTTACCTGCTTTCATCATCTTAACAGCTGGTTTCACTTCATCTTTCCCTATTTCTCCTCCATTTTCCTCACTCATCACTCTCATTTTCTTAGCGCTTCCCACTGCAACTACCTTTCCCTCCCTATCCTCCTTCACATTTAGTACATACATACATACATATACCAAGGCTTTTTCCCCCTTACAAGGGAGGTAGCCAAAAAGGGAAAGGCATAAAAACACTCCCACCCATTTCATCCCTAAATACACTCCACACCCTCCCACCCTTCCTCTCATCTGAGCACCTCCTGGATGACGGGTCATCCCTGCACCCTGCCCACCGCCCTGGGTCAGAAGCAGTGTCGCAAGACACAGTACATCCACAGCAAGGCCGCTTCATTTAATCGGCGACCCCCCCTCTCCGTCCCCCTTTGCATATAAGGAGAGGACGGGGAGAAATCCCTTCGGGCTGCGTCAAAATTTACTCACACATACTACCCCACCCACCCCCCACCCCCCCGCCCATTCCTCCTCATGCAGTCACAACATCATCCATATACAACCATTCTCCACTCACCTCTGTCTTCCGTCCTCTCCCTTCCTTCCTCAACAGACATTCCCCTCTTCCCCAAAGCCCCCTTCACCCCATCCATCCACCTCATCCTAGGACGTCCCCTCATGTTCACTCCCTCCACATCTGCCTTCCATACCTCTTTTACTAGTCTTTCTTCACTCATTCTTTCCATGTGTCCAAACCATCCTAATATTCTTTCATCAACCCTATCTCCCAAATCCTTTTTCACCCCTGTTCTCCTCCTCACCTCCTCATTTCTCACTCTATCCAGCCTAGTAACCCCCACCATACTTCTCAGACACCTCATCTCAAACACATTCAAACTCCTTCTCTCTTCTTCTCTTATGTTCCACGTTTCTGCCCCATACAATGCTGTTGGCACAATCACTCCTTCATACAGTCTCCTCTTCGCATCCATTCCCAAATGTCTATTTCTCATTACACTCTTTAAACCACCAAGGCATTTACTCGCTTCTCTCAATCTACATTCTACCTCCACCTTCACTCCACCTTTTCCTGCTACACTTGCACCCAAGTATCTAAAACTATCCACTTCCTCCAGTCGCTCTCCCTTAATGTTCACTTCCAGTCTACTGCCACTTTCACCCCTTGTACATCTCATCACCTTACTTTTACCCACATTTATCTTTAGCTTTCTTCTATCACATACTCTCCCAAACTCTGCCACCAGCTTCCTCAATCCCTCCTCTGACCCTGCCACAAGCGCAGTGTCGTCTGCAAACAACAGCTGGCTCACCTCCCACTTTTCTCCATTTTCTTTAACCATCTCCAATCCCTGACTCACTACCCTAGCATTCACCTCTCGCACCACCCCATCCATGTATAAGTTGAACAGCCAGGGCGACATAACACATCCTTGACGAAGTCCCACCTTTACTTCAAACCACTCACTCTCTCCATTTCCAATCCTAACACATGCTCTGCTACTCACATAAAAACTCTTGACAGCTCCCAAAAGCTTTCCTCCTATCCCATAAATCTGCATAACCTCCCACAGTGCCTTTCTGTCTACCCTATCATAAGCCTTTTCCAGATCCATAAAAGCCAAAAAAACATCCTTCCCCTTTCCTATAGCTTTCTCACATATCTGTCTTACCACAAAGATCTGATCTACACAACCTCTACCCGTCCTAAATCCACACTGTTCCTCACCAATTACTCCTTCTGTTCCTCTCCTAATCCTCTCAATTAAGATTCTCCCATAAGCCTTCCCTACTACACTCAACAGGCTAATCCCTCTGAAATTACTACATTCACACTTGTCCCCTTTTCCCTTGTAAAGAGGAACTATACAGGCACTACTCCAGTCCTCCGGTACTCTACCCTCTCTCCAGCAAACATTAAATAATCTCACCAACCAGTCCACCATCACTGAACCTCCCTTTTTCAGACATTCTGCATGACATCCATCCAGACCAGGTGCCTTACCTGCTTTCATCATCTTTACAACTGCCTTCACCTCATCCTTCCTTATTTCTCCTCCATTCTCCTCACTCATCACTCTCATTTTCTTCGTATTTCCCACTGCAGCTATCTTTCCCTCCCTATCCTCCTTCACATTTAGTAACTCCCTAAAATACTATGCCCACCTTCCTCTCACTGCCTTCTCTTCCATTATCATCTCTCCATCTGCACTTTTTACATTTTCTCTACTTGATTCACCTCTTCCTCTTTTAATTTCTTTGCAAAACATCTTTTTATTACTTTCAAAAATTTGTCATACTCTTACCCCATTTCACATCTGCTCTCCTCTTTGCCTCCTTTATCTTATGCTTTACTTATCTTCCCTTTACTTTGTACCTCACATAAGATTCCCTCGTCCAAATTTGTAACCAATCTATGAAAGCCTGCTTCTCTTCTACACTCTTCTTTGCTTCCTCATCACACCACTCACCACCCTTCCTTCTATTTCCTCCCATCTTCTTTGTTCCACACACCATCTTTGCACACCTTATGACTCCCTCCTTGAACCATCCACATTCCTCCTCCACTCCCAGTTCTACTCTATTCTTCACTTGCTCCCACTCCTCTATCAGCTTCTTATACTCATTCTCCTTTTCTTTCCCATTTAAACAGTTCACTGCTGTTGTGCAGGTCCCCACATGGACTGAGTCCTTCCTCAACAAAGAGCTTGATGGATTAGTAATGTCAGCATAGCGTTGAATAAATTTTCTATGGTATCCTGTCAATCCCAAGAAACTTCTAAATTTTTCTACATTGCTTGGAACTGGAAAATTCTTTACTGCTTCAACCTTTGAATTTACTGTACTAAGTCCATGCCTGTCTATCTTATGTTCCAAATAAATAACACTGTTCTGCAAGAACTTACATTTTTCAAGTTTCACTTTCAATCCTGCTTGAACTAGTCATGAGAATATCAAATCTACTTTCTTAAAGTGCTCAGCCGCTGTCTGGGAAACTATTAAAATATCATCTAGAAATATACTGGCATTGTTTCCTAACAACCCATCTAGAACTGTATTCATTAATCTCATGTAAGTTAATGGACTATTACATAACCCAAATGGCATTCGTTTGAACTCATAGTGTCCCGTTGGAGTAAAAGATGCTGTGAACTCTCGTGAGTCTTCATGCAACTCTATTTGCTAAAAAAGCAGATTTGATATCTCTAGTGCTAAAATATCTATTCTCAGTTCCCAAACCCCATCTGGGGCATTGGCTGCATGTTATTGTGGCAGAGTAGCATGCAGTTGATACTTTAGGGCCTATATGGGGCACCCCTATGGACCAGAGCCACACATCATTTTGTCTGTGATAGAGGAAAACTCAGTTCATAGAGAAATTATGACACTTTTATACTACGACTGTCCCTCCCTTATGCTGTCTCCTAACCCTTGTTATTGTCCTGTAACTCATTTAGAACATTCATTGTGTCTTCCAGTAATTTAGAATGATCACTATCAGACCAGGTCTGTGTTTTTGGTGGCACATATACTACTACAAATTTTCTACATTTCATATTTTTACTTACAACTTTAATCATAATTAATTCCACATTATATTTGCCTTCATTTATCTTTGTCACATTTAAGCCCTCTTTGGTCAATATCATGACTCCTCCCTGTTTATCTTCTTTTTTTTGCCCAGTGGTTGTATTGACCTTGTCCCACCATACTTGTTGATAGAGGACCTTTCAGTTTTGCCTCCACAACTCCCATAATGTCAGGTTTTTCTATTTCCAGATAGTTGTTTAATTAATTCCAGAGATCATACTGTCAGTATTTGTGTATGCCACTTTTAGCTTCATATTTTCTTCTCTTATTTTATTAAGTGTCCATTTTTCTGATGTACCATTTTTTCAGTCTCAGATCCAATACTCTCCAAAACAACTTGTTTTTTTCCATTTCTGTTCAGAGAGGGGGGGTCACCGATTTAATGAGGCGGCCTTGCTGTGGATGTGCTGTGTCTTGCGGCACTGCTTCTGACCCAGGGCAGTGGACAAGGTGCAGGGATGACCCGTCATCCAGGAGGTGCTCAGATAAGAGGGAGGGTGGAGGGGTGTGGAGTGTGTTCAGGGATGGAATGGGTGGGAGTGATTTTGTGCCTTTTTCTTTTTGGCTACCTCCCTTGTAAGGGGGAAAAAGCCTTGGTATATGTATGTATGTATGTACAATATGGATATGAAATTTATTCTTCTGCATCAAGCAAACATCTAAAGATCCTAGATTCAGTACACCACAATGGCATAAGTTTGGCAACAGGAGCTTTCAAATCTTCCCCCATCCTCAGTTTACTAATTGATGCTGGAGAGATTCCACTAGAACTATACCGACAGTCATCTACATCCGGTATTGGTTTAGGACACAGACTCCCTGAATCAAGAGCATTTACTACAGCCAACAGAAATTGTTTTAATAACTTTTATGAAAATCATCCAAGATTTTTGTTGTTGTCGTTCCCTAGACTGTCTGTCCGAGCAGTCCCGTCTCCCCAAGGAAGGCCACAGCCGAAACTGGGTTTTCCCACAAATCCTTTATAGAGTGTATGTTGTGTTGTTTGCGTGCATGATTGTGTATAATGCAGTCTTCCATTATGTGTTGTATGGTATGGGGTGAAGTGTTACATCCTGGGCAGCTGTTCACAACACGGTCGTCCAGCCTCTTCTGGTAGCTTAGAAGTGCTGGGTGGTGACCGCATCGCAGTCTGGCCAAGTGGACTCTGTCCCTACGTGGGAGAGAAGATTCAGAAGGGTGGATATCAGGGGGTCTGGCATGCAGCAGTGAGTTGTCTTTCAGTGTGTTAATGGAGCGGTGAGTGATATGATTATGAATATGTTTCCGGAGGCTGGTATTTGGTGGTTGTGGAGGAAGAGAAGAGAGTATCTGTGTGTAATAAAGGTCTTTGGGTGTAGTTTTAATGTTTCTTGGTGTGTGTGGGTGTTCTGCTATGTAGTGTAGCGGGTGTGATGTGTTTGTGGTGGCTGCAGCAAGTGTTTGTGTGCCTCTCATGTCGAGGTGGTCCTTGACTTTGAGGACTTTTGTTTCATGGTGTAAATGATCTGTAGGTGATGTATTTGTGCAGCCTGTAATTGAAAAAACAATCATCCAAGATATCCTAGACTGTTTAGTTTTACATACATACATATACCAAAGCCTTTTTCCCCCTTACTTGGGGGGTAGCCAAAAAGAAAAAGGTATATTAATCACTCCCACCCATTTCATTTCCCATATATTCCACTCCCCTCCACCCTCCTCCCTCCCTCCTATCTTGGCACCTCCTGGATGACGAGTCATCCCTGCATCCTGTCCACTGCCCTGGGTCAGAAGCAGTGTCACAAGACACAGCACATCCACAGCTAAGCTGCTTCATAAATTCGGCAACTGTTTAGTTTTAGAATAAGAAAAATACTGGAGACTATAAATATCACAAATCAGATCTGCCTGATTGAATTACCAGTTACCCCAACATGGAAGTTACCCATAATTAAATTTTGTAGATATTTTAAAGGTTTTAAAAAAGATAAATCAGATGCAGAAATTAAAGGAGAATTTTTAGAACATATTACTGAACATTTGGATTCCACGTTTGTTTTCACGGATGGCTCAAAAACAGATACTGGAGTCGGATATGGAGTTTTTAGTGATAATTTTAGCTGCAGAGGAGCACTACCAATTGCAGCACAAAAATTTACAGCAGAATTATATGGAATTTTAACAGCTCTAGAATACATTATAACTCGACAGACATAGAACTTCACAATCTTTTGTGATTCAAAATGTGCATTACAGCCAATAGAAATCTTCAGTGGCGATAATCCTCTAACAATGAAAATCTCACAGTGGGTGTTTCTACTACAATGTAGAGGGATCACTATATCTTTTTGCTGGGTTCCAGCACATATACATATATATGGAAATGAAAAAGCAGACTAGCAAAGTCAGCAGCAACCAGTCTGATCCCTAAACGGTGCACAATACCATATAGAGACATCCTTCCTAGCATCACGAATATCATCCATAAGTTGTGGAAACAACAGTGGAGTGAAGTGGGACTTAACAAAATGAAAGGGATCACCACAAATATACACCCTTGGAAATATGAAATTATGCCAAGGAAATGGGAAGTTGTTGTTGTTGTCGTTCCCTAGACTGTCTGTCCGAGCAGTCCCGTCTCCCCAAGGAAGGCCACAGCCGAAACTGGGTTTTCCCACAAATCCTTTATAGAGTGTATGTTGTGTTGTTTGCGTGCATGATTGTGTATAATGCAGTCTTCCATTATGTGTTGTATGGTATGGGGTGAAGTGTTACATCCTGGGCAGCTGTTCACAACACGGTCGTCCAGCCTCTTCTGGTAGCTTAGAAGTGCTGGGTGGTGACCGCATCGCAGTCTGGCCAAGTGGACCCTGTCCTTACGTGGGAGAGAGGATTCAGAAGGGTGGATATCAGGGGGTCTGGCATGCAGCAGTGTGTTGTCTTTCAGTGTGTTAATGGAGCGGTGAGTGATATGATTATGAATATGTTTCCGGAGGCTGGTATTTGGTGGTTGTGGAGGAAGAGAAGAGAGTATCTGTGTGTAATAAAGGTCTTTGGGTGTAGTTTTAATGTTTCTTGGTGTGTGTGGGTGTTCTGCTATGTAGTGTAGCGGGTGTGATGTGTTTGTGGTGGCTGCAGCAAGTGGGAAGTAATTATATGTCGTCTCCGCATAGGACATTCAAGGCTGACCCATGGGTATCTCATGAATGGTAAAAATCAACCTTACTGTGAAGATTGTTTAATCCCCATGACTATTAAACATTTGCTGGTTGAATGCCCTAGTCACAGAGAACTGAGAGAGCGTCACTTCCCAAATAAGAAAGAGATGGTAACCATAATTTGGCCAAGATATTGGGAAAAGAACTGCAGTATGATTATGAGGGAGTCATGAAATTCTGAAAAGAAGTTAATCTACTTGATCAAATTTAGTAACATACAAATTAATATTGAAATATAATCCTACCACTCTCATTTCATTGGATATACTCCAACATATATGTATATATTTACTCAATCTTCCTAAATTCTCCGGACCAACATTATAAGGGACTGGTTAGACTCTTTGGACTGGTTGGCCCTAAAATGTGTAATAATCAAAACCAAATAGCTTTTAACTCTATTCAGATCTTAACATAATTTAACACCATAAATATATAACCATTACACAATTTGATAACTAATACCTGATACTGAATTTAGATTTATTAATATTTATTATGGAAGGCAGATGTGGAGGGAGTGAACATGAGGGGACGTCCTAGGATGAGGTGGATGGATGGGGTGAAGGGGGCTTTGGGGAAGAGGGGAATGTCTGTTGAGGAAGGACGGGAGAGGATGGAAGACAGAGGTGGGTGGAGAATGGTTGTATATGGATGATGTTGTGATTGCATGAGGAGGAATGGGCAGGGGGGTGGGGGGTGAGGTAGTATGTGTGAGCAAATTTTGACGCAGCCCGAAGGGATTTCTCCCCGTCCTCTCCTTGTATGCAAGGGGGGACGGAGAGGGGGGGGTGGCCGATTAAATGAAGCGGCCTTGCTGTGGATGTGCTGTGTCTTGCGACACTGCTTCTGACCCAGGGCGGTGGGCAAGGTGCAGGGAGGACCCCTCATCCAGGAGGTGCTCAGAGGAGAGGGAGGGTGGGAGGGGTGTGGAGTGTATTTAGGGATGAAATGGGTGGGAGTGATTTTATGCCTTTCCCTTTTTGGCTACCTCCCTTGAAAGGGGGAAAAAGCCTTGGTATATGTATGTATGTATGTATGTAATATTTACCTTCATCTATACATAGTAAATCACTATTATTATTATTATTATTATTATTATTATTATTATTATTATTATTATTATTATCTATACCCAAAATTGGATCTTAGAATTTAACAATTTGGCGTCTATGACCTCGGCAGTTACGACGCCAGATAACCTTTAATCAATCAATCAATCAATTGGGAATTCTGGTGATCTTACCATGCTTCCAGATGTTGGATATGGTGTGTGAATAGCTGTAGTTTGCAATATGACTCTTTCCTTGAACCATCCCCATTCCTCCTCCACTCCTAGTTCTATTCTATCCTTCACTCCCTCCCACTCCTCTCTCAGCTTCTTCTTATACTCATTCTCCTTTTCTTTCTTATTTAAACAGTTCACTCTAAGCACCTCCTTACCTTCTGCCCTTTTCCTCTTTCTCCACCTATTCTCCACCCTCTATATACCTTCCACCTGAAAATGATATAATATTCCCTCACTCTCTCCCCATAGAACATGTGCATCCTTAACTCTTCCTACCATACTCCTGGTCACCATTATATAGTCCATTAACACTCTGTCTACCACCCTTCCATCCACCACCCTCTCCCATGTGTACTTATGCTTGACTTTCTTCCTAAACACTGTATTTGCTATCATCAACTCTCTTTCAAGACACATCTTCACCATCAATTCTCCACTACGATTTTTACCTGGAACTCCATACTTCCCAATCACTCCATCTATTGGTTCATTTCCTACCCTAGCATTAAGGTCTCCCAATACAACTACATTGACATTTCTCCCTTATCCCTCTATGCACTCATTTATATCTACCCAAAAAGCCTCCCTTTCCTCTACGCTCTACAAAGGTTTACAAAGGCGGAGCATGCCGACAGGAGACCTTTTGATCCATATCTAGGTCGGATGCAAAAAAAAAAATCATATTAATAATAAAACAATAAATAAAAACTATAATAATGTAAACAAATAAAATACATAAATGCATAGGTATAGTTAAATAATAAACAAACAGGTAAATAGTAAATAATAATAAATTGACATATAACTAATAATAAATGAAAATCAGACAGACAAATGATAACAAAACAAAAACAAATAATATAAGATAAAATATAATCATTACAGCATCTTACTTAGGTATTTATCTAACTGATTCTTAAAGCTTCGAACTGAACTACATTGCACTACCTGTGCAGGAAGTTTATTCCATTCATTTACTACACGGTTGGCAAAGTTGTTTCTACCTACTTCCAAATTGAATCTATTTCCGGACAGTTTGAGACCATTGTTTCTTGTCTGATTCTTATTCAATGTGAAAATTTTGTCACTTTTGATGTCAATTCCCTTTAAAATCTTAAAGACCTGTATCAAGTCACCTCTGAGTCTACGCTTTTTTAGGGAAAACAGATTCATGTGTTTTAGTCGATTTTCGTATGATTTATTTTTTATATTTGGAATCAGTTTTGTGGCTCGCCGTTGTACTTTTTCCAGTCTGTCAATGTCTTTAATGAGATTCGGTGACCATACAGAAACAGCATATTCCAAATGTGGACGAACTAACGATTATACACTGCTTGGATGATTTGAGGTCGTTATTGATAATTACGCCGAGATCTTTTTCACTATCCACTTTTGTTAACGAATTACCAAATAACTTATAATCGTACTTACTGTTATTTTTACCTATGTGCATTACCTTGCATTTACTTGTGTTAAATTTCATCAGCCACTTTTCAGACCATTGCTGTAATTGATCTAAATCTACTTGAATATCTAATTGGTTTGAGTGATCATTTGCCACTCCGCACAGTTTTGTATCATCAGCAAATTTGGAAACAGTAGATTTTAGTCCATGGTCTATATCATTTATATATACTATGAATAGAAGTGGCCCAAGAACGGAACCCTGAGGAACTCCACTTGCAATACTTTTCCATCCAGAAGTTTTTCCATTTAAAACAACTCTCTGTTTTTGACCATTCAACCAATTACTAGTCCAACCTAATAGGCTACCACTTATTCCATGCAAAGCTAATTTAGTAAGTAGTCTTTCGTGTGGGACGGTATCAAAAGCTTTTGCAAAGTCTAGATATACTAAATCTATATTGTTTCTTTTGTCATAATTCGATATAACTGTGTTGTAGAATTCGAGTAAGTTAGTCACGCAAGAACGTTTCCGTCTGAAACCATGCTGGCTATCATTTATCAAACGGTTACTTTCTAAATGATGTTCGATAGCATCTCTGATGATAGTTTCCATTATTTTTCCTACGATTGAAGTCAAACTTATAGGTCTATAGTTATTTGGTTTCTTTTTGTCACCTTTTTGGAATATGGGAGTAACGTTAGCTAGCTTCCATTCTGTTGGGACATCTCCGGATATGATGGATTTCTTGAAAATAATTTCTAATGGAACAACAATCTCATTTTTCATTTCCTTTAAGATTCTTGGATGCCAACCGTCAGGCCCTGGTGGTTTATTAACTTTGAGTTTGTCTATACACCTTTTAATTTTTTCTTTTGTTATATCTACCGTAGTGAGTAAGTTTACCCCAGACTTTTCACAGGTTTCAGTTTGGAATTCACTTTGAGGTGTTTCGTTTACGAATACCGAGCTAAAATAATTGTTTAAGATATTACACATTCCTTCATTTGAATATTCAAGTTGACCGTCAGCAGATAATAGTGGACCAATGTGATTCCTAACAACCTTTTTATCTCTAATGTAACTATAGAATTCTTTGGGATTCTCTTTGGATTTATCAGCGATGTTCATTTCGTATTGTCGTTTTCTTTTCCTTATTGTCTTTTTTAAATATCTCTATTGATACATAATTTTCATAGTCATTAGATGCACCCGAGCACTTATATTTCTTATAAGCCTGTCTCTTTTTAGCAATACTTTTTTCAGTTTCTTTGTCGAGCCACTTTGGGCGAGCCTGATTTGGGGGACGTCTGTCCTTAAAAGGAATATAAGTTTGAATCATCTTAGTGAGCGTATTTTGAAATATTTCCCACATCTGATCTACAGGTCTTTCGTTTAATTTTGCCTCCCAATCTGTAAGCTGAAGCTCCTGACGTAGTCCTATGAACTGAGCTTTACTGAAATCGGGTATTTTAGAAACACAAGTATCTATTCTAAAATTGTTTAGGAGTTTGAATCTAACTAAGTTGTGATCGCTATTTGCAACAGATTCACCGACTTCTACATCAGTTACCATGCTTTCGCGGCTAGTGATCAAAAGATCGAGTAAGTTTCCATATCTTGTGGGCTCTTTTACATGCTGAATTAAGTAATTGTCGCCAAGAAAATCAATCAAGCGACTACCTATATGGCCATGTTCAAGGGTCATCCAATCAATGTCAGTAAAATTGAAATCACCCATTATCAATAAATCCCGGTTGCAGAAACTAGACAGTTCTTGAAATAACAGTTGGTCGTCTGCTAATGATAATGTCTTTGGCCTATATATTACACCTATATTCATTTTTTGTCCATTTGTTTGGGTTAACTCAACCCACAAACTATCATATGCATCCTGTTTCACTTTCTCTAAAACACAAGCATGAACATTGTTTTTAACGTACAATAGAACACCCCCACCTTTCTTGTGATTTCTATCCTGATGAAAGTGTTTAAATCCCGCAATATTAAATTCAGCTTCAAACTCTGTACCATTTAACCATGTCTCAGTTATTCCTATCATATCGGGATTTTCGCTTTTGACATACGCCTGTATTTCTTGAAATTTGTTCCTAATACTACGAGCATTAAAGTACATGATATTTTTTCCTCCACTATAATTACATCCCATCGTGATCTTTTTATGTCTTCCACTGACATTACATCCTATCTTGATATTTTGGCCTTCATTGACATTCTGTCCGGTATCCCTTCCTAAAGTTATATTTTGTCCTTCAGTGATATTATATCCTACCGTGATATTTTCTCCTCCATTATCATTACATCCTCTCGTGATATTTTGTTCTCCACTATCATTACTTCCCATCGTGATCTTTTGTCCTCCACTGTCATTACATCCCATTGCGACATTTTGTCCTCTAGCGACATTACATCCTATCATGATATTTTGGCCTTCATTGACATTCTGTCCGGTATCCCTTCCTAAAATTATATTTTGTCCTTCACTGACATTATATCCTACCGTGATATTTTCTCCTCCATTATCATTACATCCTATCGTGATATTATGTTCTCCACTATCACTGACATTATATCCTACTGTGATATTTTCTCCTCCATAATCATTACATCCTATCGTGATATTTTGTTCACTACCATTACTTCCCATCGTGATCTTTTGTCCTCCACTGTCATTATATCCCATTGCGACATTTTGTCCTATGACATTACATCCTAATGTGACATTTCGTCCTCTAGAGACATTACATCCTATCATGATATTTTGGCCTTCATTGACATTCTGTCCGGTATCCCTTCCTAAAATTATATTTTGTCCTTCACTGACATTATATCCTACCGTGATATTTTCTCCTCCATTATCATTACATCCTCTCGTGATATTTTGTTCTCCACTATCATTACTTCCCATCGTGATCTTTTGTCCTCCACTGTCATTACATCCCATTGCGACATTTTGTCCTATGACATTACATCCTAATGTGACATTTCATCCTCAGGCCCATACACACTTACAAAAACCCATATCTCCCTTCCCAGCTTCACCTTCATCCACATCAACCTTGATGAAACCTTCCACTCCACTACATGCTTACTTATCTCTTCACTTACTAGTATAGCCACCCCTTCTCTCCCTTGTCCCCTCTTCACTCTTGAGTACCTCCCAACTACACTCCCAAACTCACTCGCCCTTTCCTTTCATTTTAGCTTCACTCAAAGCCAGCACATCCATCTTTCTTCTTGGAAACATACTGTCTATCTCTTCCCTTTTACTCTCATCTGTACCACATTCACACACGTTAAAAGACCCAAACCTTAGGGTACTGGTTGGAAAACTCCCAGACCCTCTTATGCCTTTACTTTTTTTAGGTATGTTCCCTTTGGGGCTACAGGTAGTAGGACTCCTAATCCCATCCCCTGTCCCATTTTTTGTCGCCTCTTATGACTGAAGTGAGACTTTGTGGTAGCATTCTCTTACCCCACCACAGGGTAGGCAAAAAAAGGAAATGAATATTCAGAGAAATGGTACGGGACAGTAACAAGGGTTGAGGGACAGCATAACGGAGGGACAGTCGTAGTATAAAAGTATCATAATTTCTCTATGAACAGAGTTTTTCTCTATCACAGACAAAATGATGTGTGGCTCTGGTCCATAGGGGCTCCCCATATAGACCCTAAAGTATCAACTGCATGCTACTCTGCCACAATAATGTGCAGCCAATGCCCCAGATGGGGTTTGGGAATTGAGAATAGATATTTTAGCACTAGAGATATCAAATCTGCTTTTTGGCAATAGAATTGCATGAAGACTCACAAGAGTTCACATCATTTTCTACTCCAACGGGACACTATGAGTTCAAACGAATGCCATTTGGGTTATGTAATAGTCCATTAACTTACATGAGATTAATGAATACAGTTCCAGATGGGTTGTTAGGAAACAATGCCAGTATATTTCTAGATGATATTTCAATAGTTTCCCAAACAGCAGCGTAGGACTTTGAGAAATTAGATTTGATATTCTCAAGACTAGTTGAAGCAAGATTGAAAGTGAAACTTGAAAAATGTAAGTTCTTGCAGGACAGTGTTATTTATTTGGGACATAAGATAGACAGGCATGAAACATCAAAAGAACACCCAAATACATATATCACACACATACTCTCTTTTCCTCCACAACCATCAGACACCAGCCTCCAGTAGTATATCCATAATCATATCACTCACTGCTCCATCAACAAATTAAAAAATAATACATTGCTGCATGCCAGACCCCTTGATATCCATCCCCATGAATCCTCTCTCCCCCTGAAAGGACAGAGTCCACCTGGCCAGACTGCAATGTGGCCATCATCCAGCTATTCAAAGCTGCCAGAAGAGGCAGGATGACAGTAATGCAGACAACTGCCTACAATGTAACACTTCACCCCATACTATATAGCACATTACAAAAAGTTGCATTGTACACAGTCACACCAACAACACAATTTAATCTCTATACAGGATTTGTGGGAAAAACCTGTTCTAGCCATGGCATTCCTCAAGGAGACCAGACTGCTCAGCCAGATAGTGTAGGGAATGACAACAACAACAACAACAGACTATACAGAACAAAACCCTAAAGATAATTACAGGCTGCACAAATACAACAACAATAGACCATCAACACTATGAAACAAAAGTCCTCAAAATCAAGAACATTGACATTTGGAGCACACAAACATTTGAGGCAGCCTCCACAAACGTAGCCCACCCACTACACTACATGAGAGAGCACCTACACATGCCAAGAAATATCAAAACAACACCCAAATATTTATATTATACACAAATACTCTCTTCTCTTCCTCCACAACTACCAGACACCTCTCTCCAGAAGCATATCCATAATCATATTGCTAACTGCTGAAAGACAACACACTGCTGCATGCCCAACCCCCTTATATTCATCCCTCTGAATCCTCTCTCTCTTGAGAGGACAGAGTCCACCTGACCAGGGGTGCAATGTGTCCACCAACCAGCCCTTCCAAGTTACCAGAAGTGGCTGGATGACTGCATTGCAGAGAACTGTCCAGGATGTAACACTTCACCCCATACTATACAGATGATTATGGAAGGCTGCATGATACACAGTCATACACACCAATAACACAACATACACTCTATGAGGGATTTATGGGAAAACCCCATTCCAACCATGGTGTTCCTGAGGGAGATGGGACTGCTTGGCAAGACAGTCTAAGGGATGTCATCATCATCATCATCAGCCAGCCAAGTCATGCACCCACTCACACCCATCTACCAGCCATTGTTTCCTTCTCATCATAGCTCCTCTATAAAGTAATGACTGCATATAAATATCCATAAAGGGTTGAATTGAGGAGTGAAAATGAATTTAAGAGTAAAGGAAGTAAGTAAATGTCTGGGTGTTAAGAAAAGTGTGATGAGTAATAGGTATTTGGGATTGAATGCAAAGAGAAGGTTATATGGAGGAGGTATTAAATCTGTGGTACAATGTGGAACAAAGATTTATAATGTAAAAAAAACTGAAATGAACACAACAAATGTATTTGAAATTAAGTGTTTTAGAAGTATGATAGGTGATTGAAAAATAAGTTGAATGAAAGATTATGGCAATTATAATTGAATAAATTGTAAGACTGTTGCCAGATGATTTTACTTAGCAGAGGGATGACCCCTGTCATTGAAGGGTTAAAATTAGACTAAACTCAGTAAATGATATCTGTTTTTGTATGATGTTGGTTAGATTTACATATGATTAGATTTAGCTGCTGCTGATTTTATTGAGCATTTGGATGGATCCTGCCATATATAGGTTAATAGGCGAAATGTTATAAGATGCATTATTTACTATAGTGGATTGTTCCTTTTTTGATATCTAAACAGGGTAATGTGGTTATACCAGGCTTAAATGTGGTGGACTGCAGCAACATAACTGAAGTATTTAACTGCCTTGAGGCAGGACTAGTCCTCCGTCACACTGCAGCTCTACAGAATCGCAACCCTGCCACATCGCATGCTATCTTCTCCATCATTCTTGAACATCAGTGGACTGATACAGGTTTGTGTCAGTAATTTTGTATGGAATCATGAATTGTTCTATTATGATGTTTCAGTGTTTAATATAAGTACAGTACTGAATGTGGTGCTTAGGAAGAAGCAAACAAGAAGACCTCTCATTTAGTACATATATACATATACCAAAGTCTTTTTCCCCCTTACACGGAGGGTAGCCAAAAAGAAAAAGGCATAGAAATCACCACCCATTTCATTTCCCATATATTCCACTCCCCTCCACCCTCTTCCCTCCCTCCTATCTTGGGACCTCTTGGATGACAGGTCATCCCTGCATCCTGTCCACCGCCCTGGGTCGGAAGCAGTGTCGCAAGACAGCAAGGCCGCTTCATTTAGTAGCACTTTCATACACATACAGCAAATAATTTGTTTCCCATCTTCATTCTACTTCTTTGACCCCCTTTTTTGACACACATCTCCATCTTCACATTCTTGCAATTTTTAGGTTATCCTTCTTTATATTTAAACTGTAGAAGTTGGGGAGATGTTTCATATGTGTAAATCTGTTTAGTTGTAGCCAGATGAAATATATGAAAAAGGTTTATTCTCATTTATTCTCATCCCCTGCCACACTACTTAGATCAAAGGCATTGTAGTGAGACATAAACCTTCTACAGCAGGGTCCAACAGCCAAAGCCAGTCCACCCCCACCTTCCAATTATGTGACAGCACCCTTCCTCATCCACTCAGAAATGTGACAGAACAGATGAGAAAAAAAATAAATTCGGGTCACACCATCCTTTCTTCCATTCCATATCTTCAAATCTTCCTCCATTTACTACCCTCCTTTACATCCTCTCTGCTCTACTCCACAAATATTGTAACCGATAATGGTTGTGGTTACACAAGGAGGACTTAATGCGGGCGAGATAAACTCTAAAACGGGAGTTTTCTTCTATTTATTAACAATGAAGGCAATCTGGTTAACAAATATTATAAGGTACAAATGGGCCCTGTGGGCAAATAACAATATGTGCCAGGCCTTGACCTAGGGCACAACTGGCTGGCAGCCTCTCGACCTGCCTAGCTTTGGGTGGTAGGCTCTTGACCTGCCCAGCTCTGGCGTTCGTGACATGGGTGTTATAGGTTATATAGGGGGTTAGTGGGTTGTTGTAAGTAAAGGCGTTAGTCTCGCTATTCTATGCATTGGGGTTAGTTTTATATATGAGGGTTAGTCCTATAGTTGATGGGTGTTGTTAGGTATATTATATATATGTTAGTTTATGGGTAATATAAAAGGGGAGTTATAATAAAGGATTTTTAATAGGTTAGTCTGGTGACATTGGGTATCTATATCTTGTTTGTCTTGAAATGTGCTGCGTTAGATGTATGTTCTGGGAAATGCAAGGTAAGCAAGAGGGGAGTCTCGCTATGTTGCAAGCATGTGGATCACGTGCGTGGTAGGTGATGGTTAGTAATGGTTACAATATTCCTCATTCATCCAAGCCCCCCCTCTTATTTTATTTACTTTTTTTTTTTTTTTTTTTTTTTTTTTTTTCAAGCTCCTATCTGTCAAACTATATACCAAACGTTTTTCCTCTTTATAAAGGAAGTAGCCAAGTCAACAGGCACATACCCACTCCTACCCATTCCACTCCCATTTATCATCCTTTCCTCCCTCTCATCTTAGTTCCTCATAGATGAAGAATCATCCCTCTCACCCTCCCACTGCCCATAACCTCATGCACTCATCTGCCAGTGGACCTGACATTATAACTAACTTCTATCTAAAACACATTGGCATACACACACTCACCAACATTGCAAACTACAGCTGTTCACACAACACTATACCCAATATCTGGAAAGATGGAAACATCATACGAGCTCTGAGCTCTCTTATGGGAGGGAAATAGCTGTCAATCATGAGTCCAACATGTGATCCAAAGACCAAGGTGAAACCAAGGTGAAACCATCCACAAACCCAACAAAGACCCAACAGTTCCAGCATCACACCTCTCTGCACTCCATTCAAAATCATAGAATGCCTACAGCTCGTCACACCACATACCCCCCCATTGCTGAATCACATGGCTTTAGACCACTACACTCCACACGCACTCACACAAAAAGTTTTTGATGGCATCAATTCAAATAAGCCCCCACACAGAATACTATTCATAACACTAGACATTAGTAAAGCTTTTGACGTCATCCTGTCACAATCTTACAAACAAAATGTATAACACAAACATGCACAGTAACACCAAAATATGGCTGGCCAGTTATCTGGCTGGTAGAAATGCCTATGTGTTACATGATGACCCATCATTGCACACCAGAAACTTTAAGAACAGAGTACCACAGGGCTCAGTTCTATCCCCCACACTGGTAATCTATACATGCATGATATACCCACACCCAACACCTCGGAAATACAAATTTATTCTAATGTACATAACATAACAATAACATGCACACACCATAATGCAGACAAAGCTGAAGAAATACTACAACTATACTTCAATATACTCAATACCTGGTTTATTACAAATAGACTCAAAATAGCCCCAACCAAATCTACAACCACACTATGTATAGACGAACTAACAGGAAAAATATACAAAATAATTGAATGCTCACTCATACATACATACATATACCAAGGCTTTTTCCCCCTTCCAAGGGAGGTAGCCAAAAAGGGAAAGGCATAAAAACACTCCCACCCATTTCATCCCTAAATACACTCCACACCCCTCCCACCCTTCCTCTCATCTGAGCACCTCCTGGATGACGGGTCATCCCTGCATCCTGCCCACCGCCCTGGGTCAGAAGCAGTGTCGCAAGACACAGTACATCCACAGCAAGGCCGCTTCATTTAATCGGCGACCCCCCCTCTCCGTCCCCCTTTGCATATAAGGAGAGGACGGGGAGAAATCCCTTCGGGCTGCGTCAAAATTTACTCACACATACTACCCCACCCCCCACCCCCCCGACCATTCCTCCTCATGCAGTCACAACATCATCCATATACAACCATTCTCCACTCACCTCTGTCTTCCGTCCTCTCCCTTCCTTCCTCAACAGACATTCCCCTCTTCCCCAAAGCCCCCTTCACCCCATCCATCCACCTCATCCTAGGACGTCCCCTCATGTTCACTCCCTCCACATCTGCCTTCCATACCTCTTTTACTAGTCTTTCTTCACTCATTCTTTCCATGTGTCCAAACCATCCTAATATTCTTTCATCAACCCTCTCTCCCAAATCCTTTTTCACCCCTGTTCTCCTCCTCACCTCCTCATTTCTCACTCTATCTAGCCTAGTAACCCCCACCATACTTCTCAGACACCTCATCTCAAACACATTCAAACTCCTTCTCTCTTCTTCTCTTATGCTCACTCAAAGAAGGAAAACTACCAGGAGATTGGAAAAATGCCAATATAAGGCTGATATATAAAGGGGGAAATAAGGAAGACACAACAAATTATAGACTAGTGTCCCTAACGAGTATAATGGTTAAAATTTGTGAGAAAATCATCAAAGATAGATGGACAAAATATCTGGAGGAGAATGATATACTGAACCCAAGGCAATTTGGATTCAGACAAGGAAGATCATGTACCACTAATTTAATTTGTTTCTATTCAAGATTGATAGATATATTGCAAGAAAGGGATGGCTAGGCAGACTGTGCCTTCCTGGACTTACAAAAGGTATTTGATAAGGTACCACACAGAAAATTGCTATGTAAACTGGAAACAATAGGAGGCATACATGGAAAACTATTGAACTGGATGGAGGACTTCCTACATGGAAGAAAAATGAGAGGGGTGCTCAGAAACAAATATTCAAAATGGGAAGAAATGAATAGTGGTGTTCCACAGGGGTCAGTACTAGTTCCGATAATGTTTGCTATATATGTAAATGACATGGATGAATTCATTGAAAGTTACATGAACTGCTTTGCAGATGATGCAAAATTATTAAAGAGAAACTCCGAAATAGACTGTGACTCATTGTAGAGTGATCTGAATAAAGCCTCAGAGTGGAGCAAGAGATGGGAGGTAGAATTCAACATCAAGAAATGCAGTATAATTGAATTTGGAAAAAGCAAGAAGAGAATATCAGGACAGTATGAAATTGATGGAAAAGAAGTAAAGAAAGTAAATTCATGTCACTAGATAAACATATAAATAAAATAGTCAGGAAACATACAATTTGTTGAGATCAATAAAGGTGGCCTTTAAATACCTGGATAAAGAAATGATCAAGAAAATATTACAAACACTGATAAGGCCAAAACTGGAATATGCAGTGCTGATATGGTCACCCAGTACAAAAAAGAATATAAATTAGAAAGAATACTAAGAGCAACGACAAAGACGGCCCCAACACTTTGAAACCTGACGTTTGAACAAAAACCGTCCGAAATGGAATTGCTGACCCTGGAACAAAGAAGAGAATAACGGGACATATTAACTGTCTACAGAATTATGGAAGGAAAAGAATGCCTTGATAGAGAGGACTTATTAAAGTGGGACAGAGGAAAAACAAGAGGACATGCAATGAAACTCAAAAAGGATAACTACAGAAGAGACCTGAAAAAGAACAGCTTCCCACACAGAGTGATAGATATATGGAACAAATTGGATGAAGAAATAGTGTGTGCAAACACAATACAAGAATTTAAGAACAAACTTGATCTTGCAAGATACAAAAGTGGGTCACCATGAGCGTAGCTCCCCTTCCCGTATAATACAACTAGGTAAATACTTCTCACCAATTCAGCAGTGGAACACAAATACTTACCACTCCTCTATATCAACAACACTCTCATACCACACACACATACACCCTAGATTCTTGACATAACATATGATACATCCATGTAATTCAAACAGCACATCACAAACATAAGGACTAGATGCACACCTAGACTTAACACACTTGAATCAATTACAGTAACAACATTTGGACAAAACAAAGAGATTAGTACTGCAGTACACAAACGATGCATAAACTCAGTGATGAATTATTTGAGCCCCACATGGGCCCCTAATCTTACTAAGACACACCACAACACCCTACAGATCATACAAAACAAAGCCCAAAAGACAATTACAGGCTACACAAATAGATCACCTACAGACCATTTACCGTATTTGTCTGCATATACTGTGCAGTTTTTTTTTGTTTTGGCTTTTTTAAGGGGGGGGGGGAAGGGGATTGTCCAAACCCACCCTATTAGTGCCAAGACAGCCCAGTGCTATTTCTGGATACTGTACTCTAACAACAGACCTTAGTGAAAATTGATGAAAATAATGATAAAGCCAAATTAATAATGTTTGCAGAAGTGGAAATTTATGGAATGGTTTCTAAAGTATATTCTAACTTATAAAACTTACCAATATTTCCCATCTTTATTTATGATTGATGATCTGTTAAATCATACTTTTTTATATTGGTATTGGACATCAATAAACAATGTTTGATAGGTAAAAGGATTTGATGACACACCTGATAAGCCACCATAAGTTTGTTTACATTTGGTGTGCCACTAACCAATTGGCATGATTCTTCTTGTGACCTGTTCTGCTTTGAATAGGCTCTTAGATCACTGTCCTTTATTAAACATGCACATATACTCATTATTTAATATTAATATCAAGATACAAATCAAAATCTAATGAAACAAAAAAAGTGAAATAATTTTAACAAAAGTATTGTGATGAAAAAGCATCTTGTTCACTACAGAAATATTCATAGTCATTAATCTCATCTTCATTTTCAAACCCTAAGAACTCCTCCTCATCTTCAAACCCAGAAAATTCTCCATCAATGTCAGCTTTGTCACTTTCACAGTCATCATCATATAACATATCATCCTCCATGCCATTCACATGGCATTGCTAATCCCACAATTTTTGAAAGACTTAACTAAGATATCTTGGTTAGCTGCATCCCATACTGTTGTCACCCATTAACACATCTGCAATAGCACTGGCTGTTTAGTCCATCCTGTTGGCATCACTTCCTTCTCTGATGTTGCCATCCACTTCTCTTCTTCCACAGCCACCAGACACCAGCCTCCAGAAGCATATCCATAATCATGAGAGGCACACAAACACCACAGCCTCCACAAACAGAGCACACTCACTACACTACATTACAGAACACCCACACATGACAAGAAATATCAAAGCAACACCCAAATACCTATACCAAACACAAATACTCTCCTCTCTTCCCCTACAGCCAACAGACACCAGCCTCCAGAAGTGTATCCATAATTATATCACTCACCACTCCATCAACAAACTGAAAAACAGTACATTGCTGTATGCCAGACCCCCTGATATCCATCCCTCTGAACCCTCTCTCCCTCGAAAGAACAGAGTCCACCAGGCCAGACTGCAATACAGCCACCATCCAGCCCCTTTAACCTACCAGAAGAGGCTTGATGATAGCATTGCAAGCAATTGCCTAGGATAATACTTCACCTCCTACTATACAACACATTATGGAGGACTGCATTGTACACAATCACACATGCCAACAACACAGTATACACTCTATCAACGATTTGTGGGAAAACCCAATTCCAGCTGTGGCATTCCTTAGAGAAACAGTACTGCTCAGTCAGACATCCTAGGGAATGGCAACAATCCAGAAAACAAACATAAACACCCTACAAAATATACAGAATAAAGCACTGAGAATAATAGTAGGATATATCAGAACCACCCAGTGTGACATCTACATTCAGAAGCCAAAATTCACCTTAGAGAACATCTCATGAAAATAACAGGAAAGCATTTCTATGTAAGTCCTCAACCCTACTCACCCTTGTCATTACATCACACAGGTATAACCAACTGAAAAAACAGCATACTACTCAAACATTGATAACAATCGACCTGCACCACACAACACATCCATACAAAAACCCAGATCACAAAATAAGTACTTCAAGATTTATCACCAAACTCTCTACTCCATGAAAGTTTCTGTGCAGACATTAGCTTCACTTATTAAAGTGAGACAGAAGAGAAACAAGAGGACACAAAAAGAAACTAAAGAAAGACAGTTACAGAAGAGACCTGAAAAAAAAATAGCTTCCCACATAAAGTGATTGATGTCTGGAACAAACTGAACAGAGAAACAGTGAATGCCAGAACTATACACGATTTTAAGAGCAAACTGGATGTGGAGAGATACGAAAACGGGTCACTACGAGCATAGCTCTCGTCCCATAAAATACAACTAGGTAAATACAGAAAAATCCCCCACAATAGAAGCAAGAACCACACAAACATAACTATGTTCCAGTCACCATCTAAAACTAAAATAATAACAACACAAATTAGGCTTGGCCACAGAAACAAACTACCCCGAATGCAACCGTCACACAAAAGACACAGAAGACCCCATCCTGCACTGCTCCTCCCTAGCCATGCTCAAACATGAACAACTAAGTATTTCTTCCTTGAGTGACTTGTGGGCCAATTCAGTTGCTGTTGATGATAATCTGCAAGAGAGACATAGGACAACAGATTGATTGTAAAGGAGTTGTTGCCTTGATTTTCACTAAATGGGAAGAAACTTTGGATTGTTGTTTGTGATATATTAGTATGGAACTGTTTCTATGACACCAGCTGAAAGTGGTTATGAAATGGGAGCAGTTCTCAGCTCTCCATTTGTGAAATAGTCTAAGAAATACAGTTGAAGTTGATAGAGAATGATCTTGGGCACAGTTCAGAGAATGAATGAGAGGTCCTCAGGCTTGCACCTCCTGATGGAGGCAACAGAGTTGATCAGCTTTGAAAATGAGCAACTGTGTTGTACATTTTGCAGGAACCATGCAGGTATCTGTCATATGGCCTTGTAAAGTTACTGCCTATGGGTTACTAAGTGCCAGTGAAATGAAAAAAGCTTTCTTTTATATTAATCTTTATTAATAAGGAAAGCTTTCTTTTTAAGCTTTCTTTTAGATTATTCTTTATTAATAAGGAAAGACTGAATTCATGAAGTACATTTAGGATACCATTAGATTAGAAATAATTTTTAATATTTCCTTACATATCTTTTATTAAAGAAATGTGATATAATTTCTCTTATTGATGGATTAAACATTATTGATAACATGGAGAACTTGCTTTGCAGATGGCAAACTGAAATACCTGTACTCCCGAATGAGTTTTGTAGACCTAGGTAGTCAGGAAAGACAGATAACATTTGGGATACCACCTAGTTACTGTCGTGACGAAGCTAACTTTCTACTGAACTCGGATCTCACATCCTTGGGTAATCTCATTCATTGCCTTGCGGATCAGAACTACCATGGGCAAATTCCATACAGAGAATCCAGATTGACACATATACTTAAGGTATGCTGTCTTCAATACTAGATATAAATATGTATATATATAATAGTAATTCTTGTTATGAGCTTCACTTGTTAGAAATTTGCAGGCCCACAGTGGATGTCATTGGATCTTTCTGTGCATAAGATTTGGACTACAGTATTGTTTATGGTGCATTGGACAGTTTCTATATAAGTAGTCAATATTAGTAGGAGGGGAGCATGTTTTGGTTGTCAGGGTTGTTTAATGTCACCATGGTTGTTCATTGTGTTTATAGATAGGGTGGTGAGGGAGGTAAATACAACAGAATTAGGTAGGGGGTTTGATGTCGGTAAGTGGAGGGAAAAAGGAAGTGAGCCACTTGTTTGCAGATGGCACTACACTTGTGACTAATCCAAGAATAGATTGACACAGTTGGTTGCAGAGTTTCTGGGAATATTTGAAAGGAGAAAACTGAAAGTAAATGTGAGAAAAAATAAGGCAGTGATATATGCAAGGAGTGATGATAGTGATAGGTTAAAAATGGGTTTCAAAGGGTAAATCTGGAGAAGGTGAGAGCTTTAAGTATTAGGAGTCATATGGCGAATGGAGTGGAGGTGGAGATGAATTATAGAGTAAGGGGGACAAGTAAAGTTATGGGGCAATGAAAACTATTATGAGAAATAGTATCTGGGGATGAATGCAAAGAGACATCTGTGTATTTGTATTTACCTAGTTGTATCATATGGGAAGAGAGCTATGCTCGTAGTGACCCATTTTTGTATCTTTCAGCATGTAGTTTGTTCTTAAATTCTTGAGGTGTGTCAAGTAAAGTAGAAAAGGTAAAAGGCGCAGATGGACAGATGTTAATGGAAGAGAAGATAGTAAAAGGAAGATAGGCAGAATATTTTAGATAGCTGTTGAGTGTGGAGGATAGCAACAATTAGGTGGTTTTTCTCCCTGTCTTCTCTTTTGCATGAGGGGATGGAGGGTGGGGGTTGCTGATTAAGTGAAGGAGTGGGATACAGGGATGACCCATCCTCCATGAGGAGTTAAAATGAGAGGGAGGAAAGGGTGGTGGATGAGAGTAGAATAGTTGGAAGTAGGTATGTGCCTTTTGACTTGGCTACCTCCCTTGTAAGGGGGAAAAAGCCCTTGGTGTATAGATGGATATATTTCATTAACCCCTTCCATACGGTGCCGCACACGTAGGCGTCATGAGGAGCAAGTGGATTCGCGACGCTGCCATATCGGCGTCTTGATTATATTTATTGTAGTCGCCCCTGTGTTTTTACATTCTCCCAAATGTGCCCTGAATCCCATTCTCTGTGGTTTTCAAAATTCGCGGGTGAAAGAGAGAACGATCGATATAAGCGGTGACTATATTTTATGATGCGAGTATTATTACGACACGTCGTACGGCTGGCATTGGCTGCTGCCCGTGAGATTTAAGTCCCGTAGTGAAGTGGTTAAATGAGATACTGAAGGATGGAGGAAACATGGTACTTATGGGAGATTTTAACTGCAAAGAAATCTGTTGGGAAGAGATGACAGTGAAAGGTGGAGAGGATCTATGGGGAAATGTATTACCTGACATGACTACAAAGTATACAATGACACAATGGGTAAAAGAAAATACTAGATTTAGAAATAATGAAGATCAGTCAAAACTAAATTATTTATGTCAAAACCTGAAATTGTTGATAAAATTGAATACAAGACACCAATTGGGAAGAGTGAACACATGTTACATGAGTTAAAACTAAAGGAGGAAATATATGGAGAAAAATGAGAAATACAGAAAAGGAAGGCTGATGTATAGTAAAACCGACTTTGAGAAGTTTAGAAAAAAAATTCTTAAAGCGAATTGGGAAAAATTCTACAATAAAGAAACACAAGTGGAAGAAAAATTGATGATTCAGATGGAAATCTATAATGAAGGAGTGGATAAATATGTTCCAAAGAAAAAACAGGAAAAGGTGTATATTAAGTGCTGGTTTAACAGAAGGTGCAGTGAAGCAAAAGATAGAAGAGATAAAGTTTGGTAAAGATGGAAAAAAGACAAAAAAAACCTTGACAGTGGCAAGTATATATCAATCAAAGGAATGAATATGTAAAAATATGCAGGGAGGAAAAAAGAAACTATGAAAAAGACATAATAGAAAAATGTTAGGATCCACCAAAACTATTTTATAGATATGTGAATGGTAAACTAGAAAACAAAGAGAAAATAGTGAAACTACACCAAGGGAATATGGAATACACAGATGATACAGAAATGGCTGAAGTCATGAGCAAACACTTCAAGTCAGTTTTCACTAGAGAAAATGTACAGCTTCAGGATGAAGAGCGAGAGGTGAACCCCCCCCGGTGAAGGAAATATTAGTAACACAAAAAGAAATAATGGACCAAACAATGAACCTTGATGTCAGGAAATCAAATGGTCCAGATGTCATTGCAAATTGGATAATAAAAGAATGTAAAGAAGAATAGACAAAATATATAATAGGTTGCTCACTCAAAGAAGGAAAAATACCAAAAGACTGGAAAAATGCTGATATCATACTGATATATAAAGGAGGAAACAAGGAAGACCCAACAAATTACAGACTGGTTTCCCTTACAAGCATGATACCTAAAATCTGTGAAAAAATATATAAAAAAGTTGATGGATAAAACATCTGGAGGAGAACAATATACTAAATCTGAGACAATTTGAATATACTCAAGACTACTAGATATAATACAGGAAAGGGAAGGATGGGCTAATTGTGCTTTCCTAGACCTGCAAAAAGCTTTTGTCAAAGTACCACACAAAGAAAAAGACTATTAAGAAAACTGGAAACCATAGGATGGGTACAAGGTAAACTACTGAAATGGATGGAGGACTTCTTGCATAGGAGAAAAATGAAAGTGGTGTTCAGATATAAGAGTTCTACTTAGGAAGAAGTGATTAGTGAAGTTCCACAGGGATCAGTATTGGCTCCAATAATGTTTATTACTTATGTGAATGACATGGATGAGGGTGTGGAATGTTATACAAGCTTCTTTGCAGATGACGCAAAACTGTTGAAGAAAGTGAGTACATACATACATTTACCAAAGTCTTTTTCCCCCTTACACGGAGGGTAGCCAAAAAGAAAAAGGCTTAGAAACCACTCCCACCCATTCCATTTCCTATGTATTCCACTCCTAACATTTCAGAATAATCTCTCTCCAAGACCTCATTTTTGGGGACACGTAAATCCCCACAAACTTTCTACTTTTCATGTCACTGTCTTCAACTTTTAACATGATCATTTCCACAATGTTTTTACCCTTTGTAACCTTTGTCACATTTAAGTTTTTCTTAGCCAAAATCATGATTCCTCTACCTAGTTTCTCGTTTCTGTTTTTAATCCAATAGTTATATAACTCATGTCCAACACTGGTGGTAGTGGACCCCTTAATTTCATCTCCACAATTCCCATTATGTCTGGTTTTTCTTCTGACAGGTAATCATTTAGTTCACTCAATCCTGAAGTTAATCTACATATTAGTATAGGCCACTTTTAATCTATTTTTCTTCTCCATCCTGTTTTCTGTTCCTTTCATTTCGTTTACCTCTCCACACCTTGCTTTCTGTCTCCATTTTTTTTTTTTTTTTTTTTTTTTTTTTTTTTTTATCTTTTTTTTTTAAGCTTTATCTCTTAGTGTCTTCTCCCTTTTTCTTTCCTCAACATTCATTTCTCTTTCTATCCATATATTGTTATGTTCACTCCTTGCTAACGTACCTGATTTTGCCAGTATGTCTTCTGCTACCATTTGTGATCTCAATTTTATCTTTAGAGGTTGACTTCTTTAGAATATTTTCCCATTCTATATAGTTCTATTTCTTTTTCTACTTCTTGGTCATTGTCGCGTACTTCTTTCAGAAATGTTTTTGCTATTTCTTTTTCTCCTTTTTCTCTCAAGTATCAAACCAAACCATGTTTTTCCTTTAGTCCATAAACTACAAGACACTTATTTCTATCCACAATGTCTGATCCAATTTGCTTTTTCTTTGATTACTTCAATTATTGTGTCCTTTGCATTTTCCTTCATCTGTTGTTGTACTATTTCTTTTAATGCTAACTCTTCATTTTCTGTTTTCATTCAAAGGATTACAAAGGCAAAGCATGCCGACAGGAGACCTTTTGATCCATATCTAGGTCGGATGCCAAAAAAAAAAAAAAAAAAAAAAAAAAAAAAATCATATTAATAATAAATTAAAACTATAACAATGTAAATAACAATTAAAATACATAAATAAATGCATTGGTATAGTTGAAAAACAAACAAACAGGTAAATAGTAAATGATAATAAATTGACATATAACTAATAATAAATGAAAATCAGACAGACAAATTATAACAAAACAAAAACAAATAATATAACATAAATTATAATAATTACAGCATCTTACTTAGGTATTTATCTAAATGATTCTTAAAGCTTCGAACTGAACTACATTGCACTACCTCTGCAGGAAGTTTATTCCATTCATTAACTACACGGTTGGCAAAGTTGTTTCTACCTACTTCCAAATTGAATCTATTTCCGGACAGTTTGAGACCATTGTTTCTTGTCTGATTCTCATTCAATGTGAAAATTTTGTCACTTTTGATGTTGTCAATTCCCTTTAAAATCTTAAAGACCTGTATCAAGTCACCTCTGAGTCTACGCTTTTTTAGGGAAAACAGATTCATGTGCTTAAGTCGATTTTCGTATGATTTATTTTTGATATTTGGAATCAGTTTTGTGGCTCGCCGTTGTACCTTTTCCAGTCTGTCAATGTCTTTAATGAGATTCGGTGACCATACGGAAACAGCATATTCCAAATGTGGACGAACTAACGATTTATATAGCTTGTTAATGAGTGATGGACTTTTGAAATCAAAAGATCGCGCAATCAATCCCAGAATCTTATTTGCTTTCTCAGAGGCTGAAATACACTGCTTGGATGATTTGAGGTCGTTACTGATAATTACGCCGAGATCTTTTTCACTATCCACTTTTGTTAACGAATTTCCAAATAACTTGTAATCGTACTTACTGTTATTTTTACCTATGTGCATTACCTTGCATTTACTTGTGTTAAATTTCATTAGCCACTTTTCAGACCATTGCTGTAATTGATCATTCCATTTCTTAATCTCTGCAAATTTTCCCTAAGTTTTCTTCAGTTCTTTCAGACATTGCCTGTATTTTGTGATTTACCTCTCACTATTGTTTTTCATCTTTTCATTTTCACATTTAACTTCAATTAGTTCTGTTTTAATTCAAGTAATTTGTTATTTATTTCCGAATTATTATCTTTAGTTTGTAACTTGTTATTCATTTCGGAATTATTCTTTAGTTCATATACCTCTCTATTTCAAAATAATCTTTCCTGAAAATCACAATCTCTTTCCTTAATTCCATGAATTCTCAATCCCACAAGTTTCTATTGAAATTCATCTCTCTTACATGTCTATGATTTGACTCAAATTTCTTTTTTCATACTTACCAAAGCCAGAAAATAGGTCATCGCTGTACAATCTACCAATCCCTCTTGGGGTTTCAAAGCCTTTATTTACATTTAATTTTGGTATGACACCTCTAGAGAGCTCAGTGTTTATGTTGATATTCTAATCAAACTTGTTGCTGTTTTCTCCTGATCTGCCTTGGTTCCCTTGCATTTTCTCACAATACACACGTTTAACACTGCACAAAGATAATTTTGGGCAACCAGAAGTGCTCCCCCTCCTACACAATACAACCCAGGATTCTTTCTTTCCATGCACTGTTGAGAATTTTCATCTTATTTGGCAGCCTACGGAAGTCTAGGTGACAGCTGTTGATAGCTCGGTTCTTGCATGTATTTACCTGGTTGTATCTTACAGGAAGGGGAGCTATGCTCATGGTGTCCCATCTTTATATCTCGCAATGTCTAGTTTGCTCATAAATTCGTGTATGGTTTTTGCACACACTATTGTTTTGTATGTATGTATTTACCTAGTTGTACATAGTTGTATTTTACGGGATGAGAGCTATGCTTGTAGTGACCCGTTTTCGTATCTCTCCACATCCAGTTTATTCTTAAAATTGTGTATAGTTCTGGCATTCACTGTTTCTCCATTCAGTTTGTTCCACATTTTAATTACTCTGTGTGGGATTTTTTTTTTTCTTCTCAAGTCTCTTCTGTAACTGTCTTTCTTTAGTGTCTTTTCGTGTTCTCTTATTTCTCTTCTGTCCCACTTTAATAAGTCGTCTCTGTCGAGAATTTCCATCCCTTTCATAATTTTGAAAATGGTCAACAAATCACCTCTTTCTCTTCTCTGTTCCAGTGTTGACAGATATAATTTCTCCAATCTTTGTTCATATGTCAGATTTGACAGTGTTGGTGCCACTTTTGTCGCTGCTCTTTGGATTATTTCTAATTTTCTTATGTTTTTCTTTGCGCTAGGTGCCCACAGTGTTGCAGCATATTCTAGTTTAGGTCTTATCATTGTAACAATTATTTTTTTTTACTATTTCCTCATGTAGTCAAAGGCCATTTTCATTGATTTCAATAAGTTATAAGTTTCTCTGAATAATTTATTGACATGTTTATCTGATGTCAAGTCACTTGAGATGATTACTCCTAGGTCCCTTTATGTATGTACTTCATAAAGCTCATATGCATAAAGCATAGCAATAAAAACTTTGTCTTCAATTGATGCTTTACCTGACTAACTTGTCAGGTGTTGCCTATCTATTTCAACAGTTTTGTTTGAAGCATCATGAGAAAGACAATTTCATGAGTACTTCATGAAGTATATAGTAGTTATCAGTGCAAAGTTCAAAATTGTTTTGTTTAAGTAGATATCTCCGTGATGCATGGAAGTTGGATACATACATATACCAAAGTCTTTTTCCCCCATATAAGGGAGGTAGCCAAAAACAAAGGCATAAAAACCACTCCTGCACATTCCATTCCTAACATACTCCACTCCCTTCCATTCTCTTCCCTCCCTCTTATCTTGGCACCTCCTGGATGACGGGCCATCCCTGCATCTTGCCTACCACCCTTTGTCAGAAGCAGTACCACAAGACACAGCACATCCACAGCAAGGCCACTTCACCAAATCAGGGACCCCTCCTCCACACACACACACACACCCATGCAGAAAAGAAGACGGGGATAGAATATAATATTTGTATTAAATCTTTGAAATTAATATTTATTACAGGATGCATTTGGTGGTAACAGTCTAACATTAATAGTATGCTGTGTATCTCCCGCTGCAAGTGAATTTGATGCAACATTCAACACTCTTAAATATGGAACTTTAGCTCGATACATAGTCAATTGCCCTGCACCTAATATAGCTATCCAAAACAGTGCAAGAGTGTCAGGATCCACCCCACAGTCTGCCTCCACTACATACAGGGTAAGTTGTAGACAAATTTGTCCAATTAAAAGATTGATTTTGCATTCTGAAAACTTGGGAATTGAGTATTTTGTGTCCTAGATAGTTTTTTATATACTGGGTATATCATTATAACTGCTCAGCTAATAAAAGGAACCAAATATGTAGTTTTGCAAGATAGATGCAACAGGGTATTGTACCCACTTGTTGCATATCTGCCTGCTGTATACGGATACACAACAAGTGGGAACACTGCGTTGCACCATATCATATCACTAGGTGGTATGCAAAGATGATACGATACATGGAAATGAAACAAGTGTGGACCTGGCTTTAGAGAAAGGAGGGATGGCATCTAGTCAGTGAAACTCAAAGGCAACACTTATTGTTTCGAGTATTACTACAGTTTTTGCTAAATGCATTTTGATAAAGACAGTTTCAGACAAGGCACCTGATTTATGTTTTTTCTTCTTTTTTCAGCAACAATCAAGTAGTAGAGTCTCAACCAATACATTTAACCAAAGTGTACTCCAGCATTCCATTGTCACTATCCCGCAGTCAGCACCTACAGTGCAGCAACCACAGACCACTAATGAAAATGCTGTTAATACAGCTGAGGAAGGCAGTGTTTCTCTGGATAATGATGATTTCTTCAAGTAAGTCTGAGATTAGTAGTACATGATATTTGTAGAAATTATCAGAGCTGGGTGCATTCCTCAGTGCATCCCTAGTTGCATTCCTCGATGCCTTGGCTGACACATATAAAGTCAGGACACTGAGGAACGCACCTAGGGACACACTGAGGAATGCATCCAGCTCTAAAAATTATACATGTAGTTGGGTAAATGATGTATTATATATATATATATATATATATATATATATATATATATGTATATATATATATATATATAAATATGTATGTATGTATGTGTATATATATACATACATATATAATACATACATATATACATACATACATATATATACATACATACATACATATATACATATACCAAGGCTTTTTCCCCCGTACAAGGGAGGTAGCCAAAAAGGAAAAGGCATAAAATCATTCCCAGCCATTCCATCCCTGAATACACTGCACACCCTTCCACCCTCCCTCTCATCCTAGCACCTCCTGGATGATGGGTCATCCCTGCACCTTGTCCACTGCCCTGGGTCAGAAGCAGTGTCGTAAGACACAGCACATCCACAGCAAGGCCGCTTCATTAAATCGGCGACCCCCCCCCTCTCCGTCCCCCCATGGATAAAGGAGAAGATGGGGAGAAATCCCTTCGGGCTGCGTCAAAATTTGCTCACACATACTACCTCACCCCCCATCCCTCGCCCATTCCACCTCATGCAATCACAACATCATCCATATACAACCATTCTCCATTCACCCCTGTCTTCTGTCCTCTCCCGTCCTTCCTCAACAGACATTCCCCTCTTCCCCAAAGCCCCCTTCACCCCATCCATCCACCTCATCCTAGGACGTCCCCTCATGTTCACTCCCTCCACATCTGCCTTCCATACCTCTTTTACTAGTCTTTCTTCACTCATTCTTTCCATGTGTCCAAACCATCCTAATACTCTTTCATCAACCCTATCTCCCAACTCCCTTTCCACCCCTGTTCTCCTCCTCACCTCCTCATTTCTCACTCTATCCAGCTATCCAGCCTAGTAACCCCCATCATACTTCTCAGACACCTCGTCTCAAACACATTCAAACTCCTTCTCTCTTCCTCTCTTATGTTCCATGTTTCTGCCCCATACAGTGCTGTTGGCACAATCACTCCTTCATATAGTCTCCTCTTAGCATCCATTCCCAAATGTCTATTCCTCATTACACTCTTTAATCCACCAAGGCATTTACTCACTTCTCTCAATCTACATTCTACCTCCACCTTCACTCCACCTTTTCCTGCCACATTTGCACCCAAGTATCTAAAACTATTCACTTCTTCCAGTCGCTCTCCCTTAATGCTCACTTCCAGACTACTGCCACTTTCACCCCTTGTACATCTCATCACCTTACTTTTACCCACATTTATCTTCAGCTTTCTTCTATCACACACTCTCCCAAATTCTGTCACCAACTTCCTCAATCCCTCCTCCAATCCTACCACAAGCGCAGTGTCGTCAGCAAACAACAGCTGGCTCACCTCCCACTTTTCTCCAGTTTCTTTAACCATCTCCAATCCCTTACCCACTACCCTTGCATTTACCTCTCGCAGTACCCCATCCATGTATAAGTTGAATAGCCAGGGCGACTATGTACTTTAATGCTCGTAGTATTAGGAACAAATTTCAAGAAATACAGGCGTATGTCAAAAGCGAAAATCTCGATATGATAGGAATAACTGAGACATGGTTGAATGGTACAGAGTTCGAAGCTGAATTTAATATTGCGGGATTTAAACACTTTCATCAGGATAGAAACCACAAGAAAGGTGGGGGTGTTCTATTGTACGTTAAAAACAATGTTCATGCTTGTGTTTTAGAGAAAGTGAAACAGGATGCATATGACAGTTTGTGGGTTGAGTTAACCCAAACAAATGGACAAAAAATGAATATAGGTGTAATATATAGGCCAAAGACATTATCATTAGTAGACGACAAACTGTTATTTCAAGAACTGTCTAGTTTCTGCAACCGGGATTTATTGATAATGGGTGATTTCAATTTTACTGACATTGATTGGATGACCCTTGAACATGGCCATATAGGTAGTCGCTTGATTGATTTTCTTGGTGACAATTACTTAATTCAGCATGTAAAAGAGCCCACAAGATATGGAAACTTACTCGATTTATTGATCACTAGCCGCGAAAGCATGGCAACTGATGTAGAAGTCGGTGAATCTGTTGCAAATAGCGATCACAACTTAGTCAGATTCAAACTCCTAAACAATTTTAGAATAGATACTTGTGCTTCTAAAATACCCGATTTCAGTAAAGCTCAGTTCATAGAACTACGTCAGGAGCTTCAGCTTACAGATTGGGAGGAAAAATTAAACGAAAGGCCTGTAGATCAGATGTGGGAAATATTTCAAAATACGCTCACTAAGATGATTCAAACTTACATTCCTTTTAAGGACAGACGTCCCCCAAATCAGGCTCGCCCCAAGTGGCTCGACAAAGAAACTGAAAAAAGTATTGCTAAAAAGAGACAGGCTTATAAGAAATATAAGTGCTCGGGTGCATCAAATGACTATGAAAGTTATGTATCAATACAGAGAGATTTAAAAAAGACAATAAGAAAAAGAAAACGACAATACGAAATGAACATCGCTGAGAAATCCAAAGAGAATCCCAAAGAATTCTATAGTTACATTAGAGATAAAAAGGTTGTTAGGAATCACATTGGTCCACTATTATCTGCTGACGGTCAACTTGAATATTCAAATGAAGGAATGTGTAATCTCTTAAACAATTATTTTAGCTCGGTATTCGTAAACGAAACACCTCAAAGTGAATTCCAAACTGAAACCTGTGAAAAGTCTGGGGTAAACTTACTCACTACGGTAAATATAACAAAAGAAACAATTAAAAGGTGTATAGACAAACTCAAAGTTAATAAAACACCAGGGCCTGACGGTTGGCATCCAAGAATCTTAAAGGAAATGAAAAATGAGATTGTTGTTCCATTAGAAATTATTTTCAAGAAATCCATCATATCCGGAGATGTCCCAAGAGAATGGAAGCTAGCTAACGTTACTCCCATATTCAAAAAAGGTGACAAAAAGAAACCAAATAACTATAGGCCTATTAGTTTGACTTCGATCGTAGGAAAAATAATGGAAACTATCATCAGAGATGCTATCGAATATCATTTAGAAAGTAACCGTTTGATAAATGATAGCCAACATGGTTTCAGACGGAAACGTTCTTGCGTGACTAACTTACTCGAATTCTACAACACAGTTGTCTCGAATTATGACAAAAGAAACAATATAGATTTAATATATCTAGACTTTGCAAAAGCTTTTGATACCGTCCCACACGAAAGACTACTTACTAAATTAGCTTTGCATGGAATAAGTGGTAGCCTATTAGGTTGGACTAGTAATTGGTTGAAAGGTCGAAAACAGAGAGTTGTTTTAAATGGAAAAACTTCTGGATGGAAAAGTGTTGCAAGTGGAGTTCCTCAGGGTTCCGTTCTTGGGCCACTTCTATTCATAGTATATATAAATGATATAGACCATGGACTAAAATCTACTGTTTCCAAATTTGCTGATGATACAAAACTGTGCGGAGTGGCAAATGATCACTCAAACCAATTAGATATTCAAGAAGATTTAGATCAATTACAGCAATGGTCTGAAAAGTGGCTAATGAAATTTAACACAAGTAAATGCAAGGTAATGCACATAGGTAAAAATAACAGTAAGTACGATTACAAGTTATTTGGAAATTCGTTAACAAAAGTGGATAGTGAAAAAGATCTCGGCGTAATTATCAGTAACGACCTCAAATCATCCAAGCAGTGTATTTCAGCCTCTGAGAAAGCAAATAAGATTCTGGGATTGATTGCGCGATCTTTTGATTTCAAAAGTCCATCACTCATTAACAAGCTATATAAATCGTTAGTTCGTCCACATTTGGAATATGCTGTTTCCGTATGGTCACCGAATCTCATTAAAGACATTGACAGACTGGAAAAAGTACAACGGCGAGCCACAAAACTGATTCCAAATATCAAAAATAAATCATACGAAAATCGACTTAAGCACATGAATCTGTTTTCCCTAAAAAAGCGTAGACTCAGAGGTGACTTGATACAGGTCTTTAAGATTTTAAAGGGAATTGACAACATCAAAAGTGACCAAATTTTCACATTGAATGAGAATCAGACAAGAAACAATGGTCTCAAACTGTCCGGAAATAGATTCAATTTGGAAGTAGGTAGAAACAACTTTGCCAACCGTGTAGTTAATGAATGGAATAAACTTCCTGCACAGGTAGTGCAATGTAGTTCAGTTCGAAGCTTTAACCCCTTCCATACGGTGCCGCACACGTAGGCGTCATGGACTTAGATCTCGGTGGCAGCAGCCAATGCCAGCCGTACGACGTGTCGTAATAATACTCGCATCATAAAATATAGTCACCGCTTATATTGATCGTTCTCTCTTCACCCGTGAATTCTGATAACCATAGAAAATGCGATTACAAAAGAATTAGAAAGAATGTCATTATGGAGGGGCGACTACAATATATATAATCAAGATGCCGATATGGCAGCCTCGCGAATACACTCGCTCCCCATGACGCCTACGTGTGCGGCACCGTATGGAAGGGGTTAAGAATCATTTAGATAAATACCTAAGTAAGATGCTGTAATGATTATAATTTATCTTATATTATTTGTTTTTATTTTGTTATAATTTGTCTGTCTGATTTTCATTTATTATTAGTTATATGTCAATTTATTATCATTTACTATTTACCTGTTTGTTTGTTATTCAACTATACCAATGCATTTATTTATGTATTTTAATTGTTATTTACATTGTTATAGTTTTACTTTATTATTAATATGATTTTTTTTTTTTTTTTACATCCGACCTAGATATGGATCAAAAGGTCTCCTGTCGGCATGCTTTGCCTTTGTAATCCTTTGTAATATAGATATACACACAAAAATTATCAACTGTCTTTCTCTTGATTTTGTTGTTGCTAACTTAGGATGACTGTTTTGTTCAAGTGTAGAATGGTATCTTGAAGAAATTTTGCCCTTTATTTCTTTCTGCTGTAAAATTAAAAATAAACATTTGCTAGTATAAGATTTATAAAGTATGCCTCTATTTTGAAGGGATCAAAGTAAAACACATACATCTTATGAGTCAAGAAGAACAAAAGTTTTTTTTAGGAAAGATTTGGATTTATTTGTAATTTATGGATTTATATTTGATATCTTCTTTCAGGTTGCAATTTGCTGCATCACAGTGGCAGATTCTTGCTTCTAGTGCAGAAGACCTGCTTTCTGAAATGCTTGCGTGTGAACAGATTCCTGTTACTGAAAAGTCACGCATACAATCATGGTTGTGTATGAAAGCTGAAGCTGATGATTGTATTGGAAGTGATTTAGGTTTTAAAGATCCAAATAAGCCAAATAGAATTCTAGAAGTTATTGGTAAGTGTAGAATTTTTTTCTTTCTTTTCTTTTCCTCATTTCTTTTCATGGATCTACTGATTTTGTTAACCAATATTGGTTTGATTCACAAACCAAAACTGGAGCTGTAACCAACACAAGACAACCTTCTCACCCACAACCTTCTCAACACTAAAGATATGTCCCCTGACAAACATATAAACAAAATTGTAGATGAACGTTATAACTTGTTAAGATCAATAAAAGTGGCTTTTACTTACTTGGATGAAGAAATGTTAAAGAAAATACCAGTCACACTGATAAGGCCTAAATTAGAGTACACAGCAACGCTATGGTCACCCAGTACTAAAAAGAATATAAGGAAGATTGAAAGAATCCAGAGAGCAAGTAGAAGGCCCAACACTATCAAAATTGTCATATGAAGAAAGATTGTCAAATTAGAACTGCTGACTCTGGAACAAAGAAGTGAAAGAGATGACTTGTTGACCATCTCCAGAATTATGAGAGATGTGAAAATCCTTGATAGAGATGACATACCATACTGGGATAAGAGAAACACAAGAGGACATGGAAAGAAACTCAAAAAGGTAAATTATAGAAGAGACCTGAAAAAACAGCTTTCCCCACAGAGTGGTGAATGCATGGAACATTCTAGACAAAACAATAATGTGGGCAAGAATAATGCAAGATTTTAAGAGCAAATTAGATATGGCAAGATACAGAGATGGGCCACCATGAGCGTAGCTCCCCTTCCCTTAAGATTATAGGTGAATAGATAAATGCACCCTAAACATACTACAAATAAACATAAATGGACTCACTATTAAACACCCAAAACTACTCCACTTCCTATATGAACACAGCATACACGCACTCATACAAGAAACAAAACTGATACCTCAAATAACCCTGATAAAGGTTAAAAAACATCTTTACCCTTTGCCAAACATTTCTTGCAAATCTTGCCTTACTACAAAAAATTTATCCATGCATCCTCTATTTTTCCTAAATCCATGCTGCTCCTCACCAATTTCCTTCTGTTCCTCTCCTGATCCTCTCAATTAAAACCCTCCTATATGCATTTCCAGATATGCTCAACAAACTGATTCCACTAAAAATACTACATTTGCATTTGTCCCATTTTCTTTGTAAATTGGAACTATACAAGTACTCCTCCCATCCTCCAGCACCCTCCCCTCCTTTCCATCACAAATATAAAAACAAACTACAGTATCTTAAACATATACAGTATATCCCTTCAACTACCATTGTTGCCCCTGTATTGGATGATAGCATATATAGTTTGCATCCTGGATTTTGACCCAGAACTGACATACATACATATACCAAGGGCTTTTTCCCCCTTACAAGTGAGGTAACAAAAGTCAAAGGCATAAATCCACTCCCACCCATATCATCCCCATATATTCCACTGCCATTCACCATCCCTCCCTCTTTTCTTGGCTCCTCCTGGATAACAAGTCATCCCTGCATCCCCACTGCCCTGGGTCAGAAGCAGTGGGGATGCAGGGACATGTACATCTCATTACCTTACTTTTACCCACATCTATCTTCAACTTTCTTCTTTCACACACTTTCCCAAACTCTGTCACTAACTTCTTCAATCCCTCCTCTGATTCTGCTATAAACGCAGTGTCGTCTGCAAACAACAGCTGGCTTATCTCCCACTTTTCTCCATTTTCTTTAACCATCTCCAACCCCTGACCCTCTACCCTTGCATTTACCTCTTGCACCACCCCATCCATGTATAAATTGAACAGCCAAGGTGACATAACACATCCCTGACAAAGTCCTACCTTTACCTCGAACCACTCACTCTCTCCATATCTAATCCTAATACAAGCTCTTGTAAGCTTTCCTCCTATACAATATATATTCAATACCTCCCACAGTGCCTTCCTGTCTACCCTGTCATAAGTCTTTTCCAGATTCATAAAAGCCAAAAAAATATCCTTACCTTATCCTATAGCTTTCTCAGATATCTGTCTTACCACAAAAATCTGATCTACGCAACCTCTACCTGTCCTGAACCCACACTGTTCCTCTCCTAATCCTTTCAATCAAGACCCATAAGCCTTCCCAACTACATTTGATAAGCTAATCTCTCTGAAACTACTACACCCACACTTGTCCCCTTTTCCCTTGTAAAGTGGAACTGTACAGGCACTCCTCCAGTCCTCCGGCACTGTACCCTGTCTTAAACAAACATTAGATAACCTCACTAACCAGTCCACCATCACTGAACCTCCTTTTTTCAGACATTCTACATAATATCCATCTAGACCAGGTGCCTTACCTGCTCTCATCATCTTAACAACTGCCTTCACTTCATCCTTCCTTATTTCTCCTCCATTTTCCTCACTCATCACAGTCATTTTCTTAGCACTTCCCACTGCAACTACCTTTCCCTTCCTATCCTCCTTCACATTTAGCACCTCCCTAAAATACTCTGCCCATCTTCCTCTTACTGCCTTCTCTTCCATTATCATCTCTCCATCCACTATTTAACCTTTTCTTCTCTTCTTAATTCACCTCCTCTTCCTCTCTTAATTTCTTTCCAAAACATCTTTTTATTACTTTCAAAATTTTCTGTCATACTCTTACCCCATTTCACATCTGCTCTCCTCTTTGCCTCCTTTATCTTATGCTTTACTTCTTTTCTCTTTTCTTTGTACCTCTCATATGATTCCCTCATCCTATTTTGTAACCAATCTGTGAAAGCTCGCTTCTTCTCTTCTACAACCTTCTTTGTTTCCTCATCCCACCACTCACTACCCTTCCTTCTATTTCCTCCCATCCTCCTTGTTCCACACACCATCTTTGCACACCTTGTGACTCCCACCTTGAACCATTCCCATTCTTTCTCCACTCCTAGCTCTACTCTACCCTTTACTCCCTCCCACTCCTCCTTCAGCTTCTTCTTGTACTCCTCCTTTTCCTTCTCATTTAAGCAGTTTACTCTAAGCACCTCCCTACCTTTTGTCCTTTTCCTCTTTCTCCATCTATCCTTTGCTCTCAGCTTACCTTTCACCAAAAAATGATCAGATATTCCCCCACTCTCTCCCCTTAGAACATGTACATCCTTAACTCTTCCTATTATACTCCTATCTGCCACTACATAGTCCATTAATGCTCTATCTACCACCTTTCCATCCACCACCCGCTCCCATGTGTAATTATGCTTGACTTTCTTCCTTAACACTGTATTTGCTATCATCAACTCTCTTTCTAGACACATCTCCACCATCAACTCTCCTTTACGATTCTTTCCTGGAACTCCACATTTCCCAATCACCCCATTTATTGGTTCATTTCCTACCCTAGCATTAAATTTGATATTAAATATCAAGTGGCACTTGACATAATCACCATTCATTAAACACAAAGACAATGCATGAAGAATGAACACAACTTATGACATCACTGCAGAGTAGATGGCACCACAGACAGGTAAAATGGCCAAAGCAAATGACGTTTCGGGTATAGGGTCAATAATTTCAAATTGCAAAAAAAAAAAAAAAAGTTTTTGTGTAATTTATTTAGCTATTAGACTCTTGAAAAAACTAAAAAACTTATTCAGGTAGAGTTAGACACTTAATTTTCAAAGTGGTTACACTTGAAACCAAATCAGTCATTAAATTTAATCATGTTTAAGGTGTATTTATTTTGTGCTTGAGTATTTTTTGGGGTTTGGTTTTGGCATGTGTTGGAGGCAATTCCAGCTACTTGTGTATTAGTTGGTGTTACAGAGGAGGATATGTGTCAAGTGTTTCCAGAATTTACATGTGTAGCATTAAATTGATGTGTGTGTAATTATTGGGCCTTGTAAAAGCTGGGCATATATAAGGGCCTAGGTTTGTTTCGGTGTCACCAGCTGGAGGAAATGTTCTTTGAATAAAAAATAAAAAAAAAAGTGAAAATGGATTGGAAGAAAGTTGGGCTTGTTCTAGATACAAGGCACTGACCCCTTAAGGCAACATCTCTGAGTGGAGGTGGGGATGTTGAGTTGTGTTTGTGCAGCAAAATGTGACGAACTGTTATTGCAGCAAGTGTCTCCATGGGCAGGCACAATTCTATTATACTTAATAGCATAACTCTTATGATTGAATACTTGTGTTTTTATACCATGATGAGGGAGCATATAGTGTCTTCATACATGAAGAGGGTGTGTACATAGAGATGCAAGATAGAAGACAACCTGAAACTAGCTATAAATTAAAAAGTATTTTTATCCCACCTTTTTTTTAATTACTACATCCATAGGTTCTATTGTTTTCAGAGGAGTTAAGTGAACCTGAAGCCAATGTAACCCGAACATCAGGAAGTTGTTCATCTTCATCTACTTTGACTGAATCATCTGATGAAGATGAAAGTGACATGTCCTTTGGGGAAGAATTTTATGATCACCTTGCTGAGCTACAGGAAAAATTCAAGACATTGACGGATGAATTGGTTCAAGAAACTGAAGAACAGTGAGTTTTTTTTGTTTTTTTCTTCTTCTTCTTACTATTAATCTCTTCCATATGAGGACACCTGTGTAGGCGTCATGAGGCGCAAATGGGTATGAGGATGCTGGTGTTGTTGTCCTGGTGAGTGACCTCCGAATCCTATGAATTGGTTTTGATCACATTTTCTCTGTTTATTATTACTCAGAGTGTAAGAAGATGCATAAATCAGCAGTTATCTTATATTTTATAATGTGAGTACAGGTTTCCCCCACTACATGATTGGGTTATGTTTCAGAAAACCAGATTAAATAATGAATGATTGGATAGCAAACTTAAGTTTTCAATCAATCAATCAATCAAATCAGCCATCCTGAGTCCACTGCTGAACAAAGGCCTCCTTCATAGCATTCCATGATTCACACGACCGTGCCATCATTTGCCATATCACTCCTGCAAACTTCTCAATCTCATCTCTCAACCTTCCGTCTGGTCTCCCTCTTCCATGCTTTCTATCTCGCGGCATCCACTCAGTAACACACACATCAGTTGTTCGCACTAACTTACCTGCCCAATTCAACTCCCTCTCTTTTACAGCCTCCACAATGGGGGGACAGAGAGGGGGGGTCGCCGATTTAATGAAGCGGCCTTGCTGTGGATGTGCTATGTCTTGCGACACTGTTTCTGACCCAGGACAGTGGACAAGGTGCAGGGATGACCCGTCATCCAGGAGGTGCTCAGATAAGAGGGAGGGTGGAGGGGTGTGGAGTGTATTCAGGGATGGAATGGGTGGAAATGATTTTATGCCTTTCCCTTTTTGGCTACCTCCCTTGTGAGGGGGAAAAAGCCTTGGTATATGTATGTACAATATCTTTCATTCTAGTCTTCTTTCTCACCCAACTTGCTCTCTTTCGGTCATTCAGTGTTATTCCCACCATTGATCTCTCCATTCTCCTCTGTCCAGTCCTTAGTTTTGTTTCCATTGCCTTCGTTAATTTCCAAGTCTCACACCCGTAGATTATTGCTGGCAGAATGCATTGATTGTAAACTCTACGTTTCAAACATAAAGGTAGAGAGCCTCTCAGGATTTTATTATACTTACCAAACACTTTCCAACCATTTGTAATGAGTGAGGAGAATGGAGGAGAAGTAAGGAAGGATGAGGTGAAGGCAGTTGTAAAGATGATGAAAGCAGGTAAGGCACCTGGTCTGGATGGATGCCATGCAGAATGTCTGAAAAAGGGAGGTTCAGTGATGGTGGACTGGTTGGTGAGGTTATTTAATGTTTGCTGGAGAGAGGGTAGAGTACCGGAGGACTGGAGAAGTGCCTGTATAGTTCCTCTTTACAAGGGAAAAGGGGACAAGTGTGAATGTAGTAGTTTCAGAGGTATTAGCCTGTTAAGTGTAGTAGGGAAGGCTTATGGGAGGATCTTAATTGAGAGGATTAGGAGAGGAACAGAAGGAGTAATTGGTGAGGAACAGTGTGGATTTAGGACAGGTAGAGGTTGTGTAGATCAGATCTTTGTGGTAAGACAGATATGTGAGAAAGCTATAGGAAAGGGGAAGGATGTTTTTTGGGCTTTTATGGATCTGGAAAAGGCTTATGATAGGGTAGACAGAAAGGCACTGTGGGATAGGAGGAAAGCTTCTGGGAGCTGTCAAGAGTTTTTATGAGAGTAGTAGAGCTTGTGTCAGGATTAGAAATGGAGAGAGTGAGTGGTTTGAAGTAAAGGTGGGACTTCGTCAAGGATGCGTTATGTCGCCCTGGCTGTTCAACTTATACATGGATGGGGTGGTGCGAGAGGTGAATGCTAGGGTAGTGGGTCAGGGATTGGAGATGGTTAAAGAAAATGGAGAAAAGTGGGAGGTGAGCCAGCTGTTGTTTGCGGACAACACTGCGCTTGTGGCAGGGTCAGAGGAGGGATTGAGGAAGCTGGTGGCAGAGTTTGGGAGAGTATGTGATAGAAGAAAGCTAAAGATAAATGTGGGTAAAAGTAAGGTGATGAGATGTACAAGGGTTGAAAGTGGCAGTAGACTGGAAGTGAACATTAAGGGAGAGCGACTGGAGGAAGTGGATAGTTTTAGATACTTGGGTGCAAGTGTAGCAGGAAAAGGTGGAGTGAAGGTGGAGGTAGAATGTAGATTGAGAGAAGCGAGTAAATGCCTTGGTGGATTAAAGAGTGTAATGAGGAATAGACATTTGGGAATGGATGCGAAGAGGAGACTGTATGAAGGAGTGATTGTGCCAACAGCACTGTATGGGGCAGAAACGTGGAACATAAGAGAAGAAGAGAGAGGGAGTTTGAATGTGTTTGAGATGAGGTGTCTGAGAAGTATGGTGGGGGTTACTAGGCTGGATAGAGTGAGAAATGAGGAGGTGAGGAGGAGAACAGGGGTGAAAAAGGATTTGGGAGATAGGGTTGATGAAAGAATATTAGGATGGTTTGGACACATGGAAAGAATGAGTGAAGAAAGACTAGTAAAAGAGGTATGGAAGGCAGATGTGGAGGGAGTGAACATGAGGGGACGTCCTAGGATGAGGTGGATGGATGGGGTGAAGGGGGCTTTGGGGAAGAGGGGAATGTCTGTTGAGGAAGGAAGGGAGAGGACGGAAGGCAGAGGTGAGTGGAGAATGGTTGTATATGGATGATGTTGTGATTGCATGAGGAGGAATGGGCGGGGGGGTGGGGTAGTATGTGTGAGTAAATTTTGACGCAGCCTGAAGGGATTTCTCCCCGTCCTCTCCTTATATGCAAGGGGGGACGGAGAGGGGGGGTCGCCGATTAAATGAAGCGGCCTTGCTGTGGATGTGCTGTGTCTTGCGACACTGCTTCTGACCCAGGGCGGTGGGCAGGGTGCAGGGATGACCCGTCATCCAGGAGGTGCTCAGATGAGAGGGAGGGTGGGAGGGGTGTGGAGTGTATTTGGGGATGAAATGGGTGGGAGTGTTTTTATGCCTTTCCCTTTTTGGCTACCTCCCTTGGAAGGGGGAAAAAGCCTTGGTATATATATGTATGTATGTATCATGGCCTTTCGTCACTTTCACCATCTGACCTAAATATACTCTTCAACTTCTTCAAGACCTTGAAGGCTTGCTCCACATTATAGGCAACTGTTCCACATCATGCTGGGTTTGGGTCCCTTTCCTTTATTTTGTTGATGATTGCATCTAAGCCAAAGAACACCTCATGAAGCATTTTGATGTTCACTGAGGCGCATCATCCTCGTCATCATCATTGCCATGGAGAGCTCATTCATGTTCCAACTCCATCAGATCTTCATTACTGAGTGGCTTATCATGGGACTGTAGCAATTCATTCACATCATCTTCATCTACCTCCTTGTAGCCAGCCATATGCGAGAGCCTGGCAATGTCCTTACTAATGGGTGCCATATCACTAAATCCAATGAAGTCATCAGCTGGCTTGACGGATTTTCTTCCAGCAGCCATTCATTGTTTTTTCTGTGACCTTCCATGTTGTATTTGTATTGTCACTGGCCTTCTTGTTATTATAATTGGCCCAGAACTGCTTGACTGTGGGCTTATCTGGGCTGTCAGTCATGTTAATCAGCTGACTCATTGTGTGGTGCTGGTAATATGCCTTGAAAGTGGCAATCACACCTTGGCCTATGGGCTTTGGACAAGTGCTGTTGTGTTTTTGGGTAGAAACATCACCTCTATGTTGTCTGCCCAATCTTCCATGGTTGTTGTGTGGCATGGGGCATTATCAACCAGCAGAAAGAAATGGTTGGCAATGTTTTCTTTGGCAGCATAGTCACGTAGTGTAGGGGAATAATTTGCAACATAATGCTGGTTCATAGAAGACGTCATCCAGGCCTTCTTGTTGGATCTATATGTTACTGAGAGATATTCTTTTGCATAGCCCTGAAGTACCCTTGGGTTTTCACAGCAGTAGATCAGTAAAGACTTCAACTTCAGGTCCCCAACTGCATTACCACCCAGCACCAGGATTAATCTGTCTTTGGATGCTTTCAATTCTGGAATAGTTTTCTCCTCCTTAGCAGTAAAGGTTCTGGATGACATTTTCTTCCAATACAGGCCTGTCTCATCATAGTTTATCACCTGTTTGGCATTGTAGCCACAATCTTCAATGTGTTTTTTCAGTGTTGGTATGAATGCTGCAGTGGCAGGTTTGTCAGAACTTGCTGTCTCACCAGTCATCTTGATGATGTGTAGGGCTGCTCAGGCTTTAAAACAGTTGAACCAACCCATACTGGCACTGAAAGTTGACCCATCCTTAACTTCATATCCCTTTTTATGTAGATCATTATAAATCAAGAGGGCTTTCATTGTCACAAGGGAGGTAGAAAAAGAATTGCTGCAGTGAGACAGGTTATCAAACCACAGCATTAAGAGTCTCTCCATTTCCTCTTCCTTGTCAGCATCTTTGCCATTAATGTAGAAGCTGTTTCACCAGCTTTCTTTATACTGTCTCCTTGTTTGATTATTGTGGAGACAGTTGATCGGGGCAACTGCATGATTCTGGCGATGGAGTTCGCCCCTTCACCTCCCTCACGGTGCTTAACAATTTCAATTTTTTTTCTCCAACAATAAACTCTTTCTCAGTCTTTTGGGCTTTATCTCACCAGTGGTAGTTGTTGCTGGCTGCTTGGAAGCCATCACGTTATGTACTACTCTCATAAAAGCAATAGTGAATATAAAATAGTAGCACAAAACGCAGACACTGATACATGGGTGCTACATCACTAAATCTAGTGAAGTTGTCAGTTGGCTTGACACAGTTTCTTCCAGCAGCCATTCATTGCTTTTTCTGGAGAAACAATAAAAGAGACATCTCCAAGAAATAAAAAATCAATGGAAAGTGGAATAAGAAAACAAAAAAATAGCTTTCAAAGAAATAGTACAGCAACAAATGGAAGAAAATGCTAAAGAAACAGTAATTAAAGTAATTAAGGAGAAAGAGAATTGGGACATGAAAAAGCCAAAGGAAAATGGGAGTATTCATCTACAACAGTAAGTATATAGGGATTACATGAGGCGGTTGGGAGAGGCCTTTTGAAGTCAATGCTTAGCCTCTCCATTGGCTGAGTTGCCTTGATGAGTTTTCTTTTTTGAGGTCTATAGAACTTTGGCTTTACCTCTGCACAAACCTTCCTGACATCTTCAGTGGAAAAGGGTAAGTTCTTAGATCTCACAAAGCGCAAAAGACGAGTCACTCCTGGATGACATAGACCCTCGTGTTGTTCAGTGAGAGTAGAAGACACAGAGACAGTAGAACAACAGAAGGCATCAGGAACCACATTTTCTTTTTCAGAGCAATAATGTACGGTATAACTGAAGGCAGCGAGTTCCATCCATCACTCCTGGATTTTGGTATTCTTGATCTCTGTGCATTTCCAGTTATCGAACATGAAGGTTACTGAATGTTGGTCAGTAATAAGATCAAACTGTTGTCTAGAAAGGAAGTGACTCCATTTATGGACAGCTTCAATTATGGCCATGGCCTCCTTTTCTACAATGTGATAATGTATTTCACTTCCTTGTAGAGTCCTAGACATGAAAGCCACTGGTCTCCCACCCTGGTTAAGTACAGCTGAGATAGCTACTTCAGAAGCATCACATTCGACTTCAAAGGGCAAGTTTTCATCCACAGAGTATAACGTTGTTCTTTCAAGTTCTAACTTGAGCAGACTGAAAGCCTGTAAAGCTTCTTTATCTAAAGGGAATTTCTTTGCACTCGCTAGTGGTCTTACTTTGGTTGAAAAATTTTGTATCCATTTGGCATAGTAAGCAAACATACCCAGGGCTCTCTTCAAAGATCCCCGACTCGTGGGGGGTGGGAGTTCCTGTAGTGGATGAAGTCTCTCAGGATCAAGCTTTATAATCCCATTTCCTATACAGTAATCAAGGATATTAATGGAGTGTACAGACTTAATAGTTTTAGAAGCATTGAGGATTAAATTTCTATTATTGACAATTTCAAGAAAGTGTTGTACATTACAATCGTGTTCTTCTTGAGTGTGGCCAGTAATAGTTATATTGTCCAGATATAGAAATGCACACTGTAAGTTTTCTTTCACAAGATTATAGTTCGTTGAAAGACTGCTACTTTATTTGACACTCCAAATGGAGCTCTACAGAATTCGATATAGGTGTCCATTAGCCTCAAAATCAGTGTATTTCTTGCCCGATTCTTTCAGCGGAATTTGGTGATATGCGCTTTTCAAGTCAAAGGTTAATTGAGAGTTCATTCAACATAGTGTTGATTCTTGGCAATGGATAAGCGTCTAGCTCTGTGTATAGATTCACAGTTTCTGAGTAATCCACACACATCCTTTTCTTATGTTGATTCATTGGCTTCTTCACTACTTCGACTTGGGCCCTGCATGGGGATAAGTTATTTTCAATAATACCCTCAGCAAGCAGACAGTTTGTTTCCATTTCAGTGAATTCCCTGTCATTTTAGTGACTATGGGCTTACAGTTAGGTGACAAATATTGAAAAAGAGAAGGCTCATCTACAGCAGCTGCCACTAGAGAACAATATGAGTCAGTATCAGGTAATTTGAGCATAGGTTTTGGTCCACCATATTCAATGACTACACGCTGGTGCTGTTTTTGGAAATCCTGGCCAAGCAGTACCCCACAGCACAAATCCTTCATCAGGGCAAGATGAGTGGAAGGATAAGTTTGTCCATTGAGATGTTGAGTTAAGGGAGTGTTGTATCGCTTTATAGAGTAGGTGAATTTTTTTTCAAGTGTGTTTAATGAATATAGGTATAAATACCCCTTACATTAGTGTGTAATTCTTCATGGTGTTCCTCCCATGTATATATAAGGCATAGTGAATATTTAATGAAGATATAGTGAGCTCTAGTGAAGCTCTAATTACTTAATGGAAAATCCTTCCACATCATTCAGCTTGGTATGAAATGAAAGCTTAGAGTCTGGGGAACAAATCTTATTGAATACATTTTTTCAAACTAATACCTCTGATTTTTTATTAATTTGTTTCTCTGAATAATTAAAAAATGCTGCAAAATTCAGGTTTCATAAATAGAAAAAATAATAAAATGTCTTTTATTTTTACTGTAGAAAATAAAGAGCATGATGTTTTCTTTCAAATGAAACAAAAATGACAAAAATCCATAAAGAACAACCGAAGATATTACAACAGAAAGAACAAAAACATAAACTTTACAGGACGGGGGATTTAAATTTTCACGACCATTTGTTTGATGGTTGCGATGTATAGCAAATCTCCAATTTCCTCTTTGCTGATGAGGTGTGAGGTGAGGGTGAGTGGTGTGGCATGGGTGGAGGAGGTGTAAGGTGGGCGTGGCTAGTAAATGCTTGCAGAGTGCTGGGTGCAGCTGTGCTGCTTTTCTCCTCTTTTTCCTTCTTGTTTCTATTTCAGGCACTCACGGGCCCTCTCTATATTCTGCCGCTTCACTCTCTTGTTTCTTGTTAATTTTTCCATGATCACAGCAACAATACAGGGTGAGGAGTCCAAATTGTTGCGTACAGTGAGAGCACCAGGAGCGATGTCACCTTTGACCTTTTCAAAAGTACTGATGCCCTGTCCACTGTCTTTGTGGGGTATGCTGGTGGGAGGAGTTGCCAAATATCTCCATAAACACAGTTTTGTAGCAAAAAACTAAATAGCTATAGAAATGTTGACACTTTCAATATACAGAATGTTTTTTATACAATGGGGTTGCCAGAAGTTGCCAATGTTTTATCTATTTAAACTGTATAAAAAAATAGAAACAAAATACAGTTGTATAACTTTAAGTGTTGCCACCATCATAGAAATTATTTTGAAATGTTTACCGAAAATTCGCTAATGTACCAGACTTTTTCGAATGATTCCTGGCAACGCGCCCTTAAGTCAACTTCGACATAACCATGAGAGTTAATGTCCAATGACTTCTGAGATAAAGCAAGATTTTTATTGGTTCGATGTATGAGAAGTTACAAATCCCATGCAATTTCCTCATCTATGTAACTGTCATCACTGCAGGAATCGACAAGTGTCGATAACTTTCGTCCATTGATGGTTGTCAATGTGGTCACTAGATGGAGGCTCTGAGGGAAAGTGGTGCCAGAGACGGTGGCAAGGACCGGAAGTTGGGAGGAGTCAAACATAGTAGCTGTAGGGGGTCTTACCTGTAGTGCAGGCACCTTGGACACACACACAAGCAAAATGACCTTTCTTACCACACTTATTACAGATAGAATTTTGAGCAGGACAAGTAGTATGCTTATAACATAGTCCTCCATGGAGTCTTTACATACAATTTTTGCAAAACAGAATAAGCCAAATCATAATTAGTACATTCCTCAATGTATTCATAAACATTATGACTAACAGTTCACAAGAGTTCTTAGTTTGTCAGATGCATTTTCTCCACACTCTTGTATGAAGTTGGAGAAGGTTTTAAACCAGTGCTTCCACTCTCGTGCTGCAGTTGAAGAGCTTGGGTCCAAATCCAGATGAGCCGACATCAATAGTTTTTCCATTGTCCAGTTGATTAAATTTAATTGTGATAACAATAAGAGACTTGGCTGCTACTCCCAAGTTTTAATCAGTTGGAACACCAATAAACCTGAAAATACATTACAGAATGATGATGATGATATGGTTTAATATCACTCCTCCCTATCAGAAGGCTAGGATGTTGCTCCTCACAGAGGACTTTGTCACAGAATGTAACTTACATAATATAATATATGTGAAGTCAGAAAATGCCATAGTTTATGCAATATTTCTTACACATCATTTACTGAACATATAGAAATCATATGAGTAGACACAACATAATATAAAAGACATAGTATATGATGTCCACATAATGATTGAATAAGTAAGGGAAAGGAATCAACTTACATAGAGAGCCATGATTGTTACCCCGACCATTCCCAGACTGTGACGACGTAGCCAGACAGTTTCGTCTACAGTTTACAGAGTATGACACGCAGCGAAACAAATGGCTCAAAGTGTGAAAAAGTTCAGTGACAAAATATAACAATCTGTAAGAAGAGATGAACCATCATCTAAGTGGACAAGTGTGAGTGAGGTCTTTGTTGGGCCATATACAACTTATAGTGTTAAGTGAAAATTATGCAGGTCTCTGGTATCCTCATAGAATTGCAGTCTAGTTGATAATTTTGTTACCATGTCTTCTGTATTGCAACTCATGTGGGACTCTGGAATGTAGTAAGGCAAAGGAATCCTTCTTTTATTGAGATACTTGTCATGGGCTACATTCTTTGCCATGAGATGGGAGATCACTTCTGCAATGTTATTGAAGCAGTTGCAGTGTTTGTGACTAGAAGTTCCAAGTACTGTGTATGATTCTTGTAGGAGGGTGGTACAGATGTTGTTCCACACCATAGTAAGAGATTCTGTGGTGAACACTGAGAGAAGGTTGAGGAACAGACTGGGAACTTGCCAAGGATAACCTGAAGAGTTAGTTTGGTGTCACAATTATGAAGAGGAGTCATGTCATATTTAGCATTGGAATAGGGATCACTTGCAGATTGGAGGCATGATCTTTAATCTTGGTTTACATCTTACCAGCCTATGATACATGGATGCTTCAGCATCACTCATCACATGAGTGATAACCATGTCACCAGCATCCTGCTGTTACACAACGTTGTAGTTTAGTATGTGCCAGTGATGAGACCTGGGATGCATCCACATGGTCTTGTACATGTCATGTACCTGGAACATGGTAATAAGGATATGGTTATGTTCACTGCATAGGCCAAGAATCCAGAGACCATTTTCATTGTTTCAACTTAATTCATCCAATTATGTGGTGTCTGAGTACTCCCTCCCATAGATGGTATCTATGTCCAACCCTAACATTCATATCATCCATAAGAATGAATTTTTGTTGCATGCTGGGATCCATGGGAGTGTTTTGTGGAGGCAGCCATAGAAGGCGTCTTTGTTTCTTTCGTCACTTGGTAGAGTAGGAGCATAAAAACAAAGAAGTGTGGCAAATTTTGATTTAGTACTGGGAATGTGCCAGATAATTATTTTCAGGATGGAGTTCTGCACAATGAAGCCCACCAACTCCAGGTTGGTCAGAAGGTAGCCCTTGGTAGAATGAGGCACAACTTTCATTTAATTCAGTGAGAGAGCCTGTTTCAAGTATTCTTATCATGCTCAAAGCAGCTTTCAACACTGTAATGAGCTAGCTCAGCTGTATTGAGTGCAGTGCTTCATCTTGTTCAATTGGAGGGGTAATATACCCTGATGTGGTGTTCACCAAAAATGAAATGCACTCCAGTTTCAGGCCATCAGCAGTCATGTGCTCCAGACTGCCTAGCATGTGGATGACTGACTAGAGGTTTCCAGTCGATGCAAGGGCTCTTCATTACTCACACAACTGTTGCCTTAGGACTTTAATGAGTAGGGCAGTGACTAATAGAGAATGAGTAGAAGGATGATGAATGATAGTAAATGAAGTGGTAAACTTGTGCTGATGAAGTTTAAGGTGGGAGGTATACTTGTTCTGGTCCACTATCTTGGCTGTCTTCTGCTTCATCCAGTAGAAGGGAAAGAATCTCAGACAATTTGGTGCTGAGTGCACCTATAGGAGAGTGCCAGGTTATCAACTTGTCAGTGCTTGCATAACACAACTCTCCATTGCAGGTTATTTAGAGTTGGCACCCCTACCCTTTTGTCTTCCAGGACTAACCACAAGGCAGTGAGCCACTCACTTGAGTTAGCCTATAAGTCAAGATAGTTGCATGGGGCATGGCACTAAGAGAACACCTGAGAGTTGAGATGCAAATGGTGACCAGAGATACAGGGCCCTCCCCGAGGAAGGCCACTACTGTATTCTGAAAATGATGGTACTATACCCCCTGGCATCCTATCCTGTATCACTCACTGTACTATGTGCTAGTCTTTTCATGTTTGTAATTTCTTTCATCTTTTTAACATTAACTGGATGTTTATTTGCTCTAGCTGTTGAACTTCTTTCCTCTTACCACTACCATAAGCTGGTGACATAGAAACTGTCCATACTAATACAGCACAGACAAAAATCTAATATTTCTTCCCAAATAGATTTGTGGGAGGACATAAGAACTGTAGCCAACTACTGTAGGGCTGGAGTTTCCAGTTGGTAAAACTTTGGTCAACAGTAATTTTTATTATCATCAGGTGGATGTAGGTATTCATTGTATAGATTAGAACCAACAACAGATACCTGCAAGTGATGGTCCTGTGATATGTAGCCTAAAATCATCATCTCCCTGCTGCATGTCTTCAAAACCCATCAACATCCTTACCTTCATCTGGATGTGCTACCTCAAGGGGCTGACACTCAGTCTATGGACTGGACCCATGGTCCCTCTCTGTTGATTTTGAATGTATTTTTTCCTTTTCATGTAAGGAGAGCTTACAATTGGTAATATGCTCCTTTTTTCCATTATAAGTCTCACATCAGCACAATGCATATAATAATCCAACATTTTTTCCCAGAGAAATCTATTGGAGAACCCAAGGACTGTTCCCAGCTGCTGTTGGGCTGCAGGTTTTTAGTAAAACACAAAGCAACAATTATTATTGTTGTGTAGTTTTAAACCTAACAAAACTATAATAAATTATTTGTTTGGATTTTCAAGCAGACTGTTAATTGAAGACATTTTGATTTCAGGTTAGATAGATGTGATGATGTAAAAGCTTCTAGAGAGAGATGTAAATCAGAGGCAACAAACAACACTCTTACTAACAAAAATGAATATGAGCCATCCGTCTTATCAGGGAAAACTTCAGAATCAAAGACATCATCTGACATTCAAGAAAATAGCCAAAGAAATTCAAGTGGTGGAATGCAAAGGAGAGTATCTAGTCAAAATAGAAGAGGAAGTCTTGTGACCATTCCCAGGATAGATGAGGTTTCACAAAATGTAGAATGGACTACAGAGGACTGGAGTGATAGTGAAGGAGACAGAAGAGATAGCAGTGATCAAGATGTGGAAATGAAAGATGGTAATACATTGTTTTTACATGCACAATCTGTTTTCCTGTACTGGGGTAGTGACTGCATGGTAACATGCAGTAGTAATTACATGGTAGTATATAGCCATTGCTTTACAGACTGTTGTGGGGGTGCCCCTATGAACCAAAGTCACGCATCATTTATCTGTGTTAGAGTAAAATATCTACTCATAGAAGAATGATGGTACTTTTTTACTACAACTATCCCTCTTTTATGCTGTGCACTTGAAACCTTGAAACTATCCTTTACCATTTCCTTTAACTCTTCCTATCCCTCTTAGTAGGAGAAGGAGGGCATAGTATTCTGCCACCATGATTCCCATGTGAGTTGCAAAAGGCAACAAAGTGGGATTGAGTGATGGGACATGGGATCCTGCTCTCTATACATTAATTCTACAAGAAGTCATGGCATTAGAGGGGCTGGGAAAACTCCAACCAGACTGAAAATTTGGTTCAATAAATGTATGTGGTTGTGGTACATATGAAAGTAAAAAGTAAGAGATTGGCAGTTTGCGAGGAGGAAGAGTGTTAGCATAAAGTGAGGCTTAGTTGAAAGGGGGTGATTTTGAGTTTGGGAGTGTGGTGGGTAGTGTTGGGAGTGATAGAAGAGTAAGGGTGGGAAAGAGTGGCTCTGCTGGTAAGTAAGGAGATAGGAAAGTGTGTGTTGGAATGAAGAGAAATCTCTTCAAGGTTCATATAGGTGAAAGTTAAATTGGGATGAGAGGTGTATTTACCTAGTTGTATTATATGGGAAGGGAGCTATGCTTGTGGTGACCTGTCTTTGTATCTTTTATCATCGAGTTTTTTTATTAAAATCTTGAATACTGTTTGCACACACTGTTTCTTTATCTAAGTTATTCCAGATATCCAGCACTCTGTGTGTGAAGTTTTTTTTTTCTGAGATCTATAGTTATCCTTTTGAGTTTCTTTTCGTGACCTCTTGTTTTTCCATTGTCATTTTTTAGTAAATTATTTCTATCAAGGATTTCCATTCCTTTCATGATTCTATAGAAAGTAGATCACCTCTTTCTCTTCTTTGCTCCACTGTTGGTAGTTCCAATTTGATCGAATCTTTGTATGTTAATTGGAAAGAGCTGGTGCCAACTTTGTCATTGCTCTCTGTATTCTTTCTAATTTCCTTATATTCTTTTTAGTACTGGGTGTCCATAGTGTTGCTGCATATTCCAGTTTTGGTCTTATTAATGTAACTAAATTTTTTTAAATCATTTCTTTATCCAAATAGTCAAATGCCACTTTCATTGACCTTATTAGGTTGAAGGTTTCTCCGACTATTTTATTGATATGTTTATCCGGTGTCATGTCTTTGCTGATATCACTTCAAGGTCTCTTTCTGAGTTCACTTTTTTTATTTCTTCTTCACTAATTTTATCATTTTTTGATATTCTGTTTTTACTTTTTCCAAACTCCATTATACTACATTTCTTGATATTGAATTTCACTTCCCACTTTTGAGTCCATAATCAGATTTTGTCCAGGTCTGATTGTAATGATTCACAGTCCTCCTCTGTTCTTACCTTTAGTATTTTTGCATCATCTGTGAAGAAATTCAAATAACATAAGAACATAAGAAATAAAGGAGACTGCAAAAGACCATAAGGCCTACACTAGGCAGCTCCGTATCCATCACCACCTGTCATCCCCATCCATAAAGTTGTCTAATCATTTTTTAAAACAACTGATAGTTTCAGCGCTTACTACATGGTTACTAAGTTTATTCCATTCATCGACCACCCTATTAGTAAACCAATTCTTGCCTATTTCCTTCTTAAATCTAAATTTGTCCAGTTTATACCCATTACTGCGAGTCCTGCCCTGTTGTTTTATTATGATGACCTTGTTTGCATCACCCTTGTTATAGCCTTTGATCCACTTGAACACTTCTATTAGATCACCCCGCACTCTGCGTCTTTCCAGAGAGTGTAAGTTTAGGTGCCTAAGCCTCTCTTCGTAAGGCAAATTTCCGAGTCCTTGTATCATTTTGGTCATTCTTCTCTGTACTGATTCTAGTGAATTTACGTCCATTCTGTAGGACGGAGACCAAAACTGTACCGCATAGTCAAGGATGGGTCTAACTATCGCTAGATAGAGTTTAATAATTACCTCTGCACTTCTATTCGTTACCGTCCTAGCAATGAAGCCTAATGCGCTGTTAGCTTTATTTCTGGCGCTAATACACTGCTTCCTGGTTTTAAGGTCCGGACTCACTAGAACTCCCAAGTCCCTCTCGCACTCAGATTTTTCTAAAAACGTGTTATCTAAGTTGTATCTATTTTTGGGGTTGTGTAGCCCTACGTTTAACACGCTACACTTAGAGATATTGAAGTTCATTTGCCATTTCACCGACCATGTTAACAGCTTATTAAGGTCATCCTGCAGAATCTGGGTGTCGTCACCTGACCTGATTAGGCGTCCTATTTTAGTGTCGTCCGCAAACTTACTAACATCACTATTTAACCCTTCGTCTAAGTCGTTTATATACATAATGAACAACAAGGGACCCAAAACTGAGCCCTGGGGGACCCCGCTAGTAACATTGCCCCACCTAGATTTTATTCCATTTATGGTGACCCGCTGTTTTCTGTTACTAATCCAAGCTCTAATCCATTCTAACACTTTTCCTCCTATGCCATGGGCTTTGATTTTATTTAGTAGTCTCTGGTGTGGCACTTTGTCGAACGCTTTGCTAAAGTCAAGGTAAATAACATTGTAATTTTCATTGTTGTCTGCTGCCTTATATACCTTAGTGTAAAAGGATAGAAGATTAGTCACACATGACTTACCCTTGGAGAAACCATGCTGAGAAACACGAATTAAATTATGCCCTTCAATGTGTTCTCTGAGTCTATTTACTATTATTGATTCAAGCATTTTTCCTATAACCAATGTCAAACTGATTGGCCTGTAGTTGCATATAGACAATCTATCTCCCTTCTTAAAAACAGGAACAACGTTTGCCTGCCTCCAAGCAGTAGGAACAGAACCAGTGTCTACCGATTTATTGAATATTTCAGTTAATTGGTCGCAGATTTCAAATTTACACTCTTTAAGCATTCTTGGAAAAATTTCGTCTGGACCCGGAGATTTTGTAGCTTTAAGTCTGTCAATCTGCTTCACTACTTCCTCTTTACTAATGCTGATATTAGTTAGACTACTTTCTTCATCCCCTCTGAAAATCGGATCCCAGTCAGGTACTTTATCTAACCTCTCATTAGTAAACACCGATAGAAAATAATTGTTAAACTCCTCACTCATTTTTTCTTCCGATTCAATCATGACATTTTCATCGTTTTTAATTGGTCCTATTCTTTCTTTATTTTTTGTTCTATAGAGGTGAAAGAAACCCTTTGGGTTGGATTTTGCTTGACTGGCAACCTTGATTTCATAATTATGTTTTGCTGAACGTGTATTCCTTTTAACCAGCTTTGCCATTTCGTTATATCTTGATCTAAGGTGTGATTCCCCGTTTTTCATTTTTACGTAAAGTCCTCTTTTCATTCCGATCTCATGTTTCAATCTGTCCGTCATCCATTTGGGAGTATTACTATTTTTCCGTATTGACTTTAGGGGGATAAATGTATTTTGTGCATTAATGATTAGATCAGTTAGATTGTTATATATTTCATTTAAATTACTGACCTGACTGTTGGGCCCTCGCCCCAATTGACCTGACCTAAGGTATGCGTATTACCCTCTTTGACCCAGACCTGACCTAAGGTATGTGCATTACCCTCCATGACCCACACCTGACTAGCCCCGCAACGAGAATCAAGAATGTCTGAAACGTCCGCCTGGCTTTTCGTATTCAATTTCAAATAGGTTTTTATATTGTCAAAGTTTGCTTTCCTGAAGTCTGGTACTTGAACGTTATTCGTACTTTTTATTTTTTCCCAAATAACATTAAATCTTATTTCTTGATGATCGCTAAAGCCTAGACTATCTCCCACTATTATGCTGCTAATTTTGTGCTCATTATTTGTTAGAATTAAGTCCAGGGTATTTTATTCCCTCGTAGGATCGGTAATCATTTGTTTTAGGAAATTATCCTGCACCCCATCTAGGAATTTCTTCGCTTCATGATCTCCTATTAAAGTTTCCCAGTCAATGTTTCTATAGTTAAAATCTCCCATGATTACAACGTTTTTGTACTGGGACGCTCTGTGAATTTCATGAATCAGGGAATCAGTCTGCTCAATGCTGAGGTTAGGAGGTCTATACAAGATGCCAATAATAACTTTCTTATTCTTGCCTATAATCTCTACCCAAATAGATTTCGTACAGTCCTCTTCCTTAATCGAATTGTTGATAATACAGTTCAACGCTCAACTCCTTCATCCATGTCATTTATATATATGGCAAACATGATTGATCTAATTACTACCATCATTTTTCTCCAAGTCAGGAATTCATCCATCTAATAATTTACCTGCGATGCCACCTATTGATTCTATTTTTCTTATTAATTTCTTGTGTGGTACCTTATCAAATGCTTTTTGTAGGTCTAGATAGGCACAGTCTGCCCATCCATCCCTCTCCTGTATTATATCTATTAGTCTCGAATAGAAGCAGATCAGGTTTGTTGTACATGATCTTCCTTGTCTAAATCCAAATTTATTGGGGTTCAATATAGTTTTTTCTTCCAGATGTTTAACCCATATGCTTTTGATTACTTTTTCACATATTTTTGCTACTGTGCTTGTTAGGGAGACTGGTCTGTAATTAGTTGGATTTTCCTTATTTCCTCCTATATATATGTGGAGGGAGTGAACATGAGGGGACGTCCTAGGATGAGGTGGATGGATGGGGTGAAGGGGGCTTTGGGGAAGAGGGGAATGTCTGTTAAGGAAGGACGGGAGAGGACAGAAGACAGGGGTGAATGGAGAATGATTGTATATGGATGATGTTGTGATGGATGAGGTGGAATGGGCGGGGGGATAGGGGGTGAGGTAGTATGTATGAGCAAAATTTGACGCACCCCGAAGGGATTTCTCCCCGTCTTCTCCTTTTATGCATGGGGGGACAGAGAGGGTGGTCGCCGATTTAATGAAGCGGCCTTGCTGTGGATGTGCTGTGTCTTGTGACACTGCTTCTGACCCAGGGCAGTGGACAAGGTACAGGGATGACCCGTCATCCAGGAGGTGCTAAGAAAAGAGGGAGGGTGGAGGGATGTGGAGTGTATTCAGGGATGGAATGGGTGGGAATGATTTTATGCCTTTTCCTTTTTGGCTACCCCCCTTGTAAGGGGAAAAAAGCCTTGGTATATGTATGTACAATATTTGCATTTTTCCAGTCCTGTGGTACCTTTCCTTCTTTGAGCGAGCATTTGATTATATTGTATATTTTATCTGTTAGCTCCTCTATGCATTTTTTCTTTATCCAATTTGCAATTCCATCTGGACCATGCAATTTTATAACATCAAGTTTTTTTATTTGGTCACTGATTTCCTTCTTTGTTAGAATTATTTCCTTCATTGTGGGGGAATTTTTGTCTCTATTCCCTCACAGTTAGGCGAGTTCTCGATTGTGAATACTGATTTGAAATGAATGCTCATAATTTCTGCCATTTCTTGTTCTTTTGTATATTCCGTCATCCAGGAGGTGCTCAGATGAGAGGAAGGGTGGGAGGGGTGTGGAGTGTATTTAGGGATGAAATGGGTGGGAGTGTTTTTATGCCTTTCCCTTTTTGGCTACCTCCCTTGGAAGGGGGAAAAAGCCTTGGTATATGTATGTATGTATGTATGACTTCCTTGGTGCAGCTTTTCTATTTCTTGTTTGTTTTTTAGTTTACCATTCACATATCTGTAAAATAGTTTAGGTTGTTCCTTGCATTTTTCTACTGTTTCTTTTTCATAGTTTCTCTTTTCTTTTCTGCATATTTTAACATGATTGTTTCTTAGTTTGATGTATGTTTGCCATTTGCTCGCTTTTTTGTCTTTTTTCCATTTTTTCCAGGCTTTGTCTCTTTTATCCTTAGCTTAGTTGTTTGCGGATCACACTGCGCTTGTGGCAGGATTGGAGGAGAGATTGAGGAAGTTGGTGACAGAGTTTGGGAGAGTGTGTGATAGAAAAAAGCTAAAGATAAATGTGGGTAAAAGTAAGGTGATGAGATGTACAAGGGGTGAAAGTGACAGCAGACTAGAAGTGAGCATTAAGGGAGAGGGACTGGAGAAAGTGGATAGTTTTAGATACTTGGGTGCAAATGTGGCAGGAAAAGGTGGAGTGGAGGTGGAGGTAGAATTTAGATTGAGAGAAGCGAGCAAATGCCTTGGTAGATTAAAAAGTGTAATAAGGAATAGACATTTGGGAATGGATGCTAAGAGGACTGTATGAAGGAGTGATTGTGCCAACAGCACTGTATGGGGCTGAAACATGGAACATAAGAGAGGAAGAGAGAAGGAGTTTGAATGTGTTTGAGATGAGGTGTCTGAGAAGTATGATGGGGGTTACTAGGCTAGATAGAGTGAGAAATGAGGAGGTGAGGAGGAGAACAGGGGTGAAAAGGGGGTTGGGAGATAGGGTTGATGAAAGAGTATTAGGATGGTTTGGACACATGGAAAGAATGAATGAAGAAAGACTAGTAAAAGAGGTATGGAAGGCAGATGTGGAGGGAGTGAACATGATGGGACGTCCTAGGATGAGGTGGACAGATGGGGTGAAGGGGGCTTTGGGGAAGAGGGGAATGTCTGTTGAAGAAGGACGGGAGAGGACAGAAGACGGGTGAATGGAGAATGGTTGTATATGGATGATGATGTGATTGCATGATGTGGAATGGGTGGGGGGATGGGGGGTGAGGTAGTATGTGTAAGCAAAATTTGACGCAACCCGAAGGGATTTCTCCCTGTCTTCTCCTTTTATGCATGGGGGATGGAGAGGGGGGGTTGCCGATTTAATGAAGTGGCCTTGCTGTGGATGTGCTGTGTCTTGCGACACTGCTTGTGACCCGTCATCCAGGAGGTGCTAAGATAAGAGGGAGGGTGGAGGGGAGTGGAGTGTATTCAGGGATGGAATGGGTGGGAATGAGATTATGCTTTTTTCTTTTTGGTTACCTCCCTTGTAAGGGGGAAAAAGCCTTGGTGTATGTATGTATGTATCCTTAGCTTCACTACATTTTTTGTTATACCAGTTCTTTATGTATACTCTTTTTTGCTTTTGTTGAAGTACACATTTGTTCACTCCCTCATTATAAATTTCTTTTAGTATATTCCATTTCTCTTCCATCCTTGTTTCTTCCTTTAGGAATTTTTCCCAGTTTGCATTACAAAAGAATTCTTTAAGTTTCGCAAAATTTGTTTTGTTGTACATTGGTCTTCCTATTCTTTGTTTCTCATTTCTTCTTAGGTCTATTTGTTCTTTTAGTTTGAATTCTATTAATACATGGTCACTCTTTCCTATTAGTGCTTTGTAATCTATTCTGTGTACAATTTCAGGTTCTGACGTAAGTATTAAATACAGTCTCGAAGGTTCCTCATTGTTTCTGTATCTGGTATTTTCCTTTATCCACTGAGTCATTGTGTATTCAATGGTCATATCAAGTAGCATGCTGCCCCATATATCTTCTCCACCCTTTACTGTCATTTCTTCCCAACATATTTCTTTAAATTAAAATCACCCATAATTACTGTATTTCCTTTCCTTCAATATATCGGTAAGTTCATACTTAGTATCTTCCAACAATTTGGAATGATCTTGTTCTGTCCAGGACTGTGTTATGGGGTGTACATACACTACTACAAATTTTCTACTTTTCATGTGGTTGCTTTCAACTTTTATCATAATTGATTCTACATTGTTTTTTTCCTTCTTTTAACTTTGTCACATATAACTCTTTCCTGGTCAAAAATGATACTCCCCCTCCCTATTTTTCCTTTCTATTCTTCATCCAACAGTTGTATAGACCTTGTCCCACAGTATTTGGTGGTAGATTACCTTTTAATTTAGTTTCTACTATTCCCATTATGTCCGGTTTTTCTAATGCCAGATAGTCATTTAGTTCATTCAGTCCTGAGATCATTCCATCTATGTTGGTATAGGCTATTTTTTTTTTTTTTTTCTCTCGTCTTTTTCTGTTTGCTTTGTTTCCTTTTTCCTGATATACCATTTTCTCATCCTCAGGTCCACCTCTTTCCAAAAAAAAAGAATTCTTTTCAGTCTCAGTTCTTTTTTTAATTTCTTTCATTCGCTTCATTTCTAAGCTCCTTTTCTTTTTCTTTTTCTTCATCACTCATTTCTTTTTATCCATATATTTTTGTGTTGTTCACTGCTTGTTAGTTTTGCTGTTCTAGATAGTACTTCCTCTGCAATCATTTGTGACCCAAGTTTTACTTTTAGTGGCCTATATTGTTTTTCTTTTGAGTATCTACCTATTCTATAAGTGTCCTCAACATCTTTAAGCTTTGTCCCTCTGCTTGAATCTCTTTCAGAATTTCTTTAGTGCTCTCTTTTTCTTCATTTTTCCCTGCTATCTAGGAACATCATGCTTTTCTTTAATACCATAGATTACAAAGGTTTTTTTTTTTTTTTTTTTTTTTTTTCTCTCCTCATTCTTTCCTTGTGTCCAGATTATTGCAATACTCTTTCATTAGCCCCGTCTGCCATCTTTTCCACCCTTGCTTCTCCTTATCTCCTCATTTTTCACCCTGTCCATCCTTGTAACCCTCATTTTAGCTTTTAAACACTTCATCTTTTATATAAATTTATCTTTTCTGCATTCTTTAAATTTCAGGTCTCTGCCCCATACAGTGTTGTAGACACAACCACCCCTTCATATAATCTTCTAATTGCATCTGTCTCCTCTGTCTATATACCAAAGTCTTTTTTCACCCCAATAAGGGTGACACTTTTCATTCCCCCCAAGACATTTACATGCTCTCCTCACTCTCTATTTTACTTCCACCTCCATTCCTCCATTCCCTGCTGTATGTAACTCTATAAGTTCTGCTACACATGTTGTATCAATGAATCACTGTTGTACTTTAAGGTTTATTCTTGTTCAACCTGCGATACATCAAGGCTCCAATAATTTATACTCATCACTCCTAATTATACTCCATAGCTCCACATGAATTACATCAATGTAAACTATCAGACAATGGACAAAAGTTGAAACTTAACCAAACAGAGCAAGTCTGTTAATCTCACCAATCACCTCACTTGAGTATGTAGTACAGCACAAGGAGGTACTGCCAATCACTAACAACTGATTATATACACAGTATGTGACAGCTGTACACTAATTAAAAATTCCTTGGTACTATACATCAATGGTATTCACAGTGTGTGAGATCATGGAAAGCAATTGCCTGCAGAGTTAATACCTCATACTTATGATGTACAGTAGTTGTCCTTCAGCTGTGTCTGCCAAAGTACACTGGTTTGGTATGGTTACACAGGACACCCAACATTGTCCTCTGTGGTGTTGATGTTGCCAAATGTCACACCCTGAAAGAGTTCTATTGCTGATTGCAATGACACAACTTGACTAGTGTTTAATGTGGTGCCCAGTAGGTGCATGGAGTTACAAGACTTTTGTAGCCTTGGTGGCTGAGAGGGTTATGGCACTGTAAGGTTATCTTACTGATGGCTGAAGCAGTAGGTTTGAATCCTACATGTGACTGTCATAAAAATGATCAGATTAGTTGCTGTCACTAGCAAATTTATCTTGTAGTTACCATCGGGAAGCGTGATAGGTATATGTTCCAGTCCTTACCCCTTCCATGAGTGGGTTCAGGTCTTGTGTAAAAGAGGAATTGGGGTCACAGATTAGTGATCTTTCCTATCCTCAGGAATCAGAAATATTCTGGGTTACAAGACTTTTGTAGCCTTGGTGGCTGAGAGAGTGAAAGCACTGTAAGGTTATCTTACCAATGGCTGAAGCAGTAGGTTCAAATCCTACATGTGATTGTCATAAAAATTATCAGATTAATGTTGCTGTCACTAGCAAATTTCTCTTTTAATTACAGTGGCAAAACATGAAAGGGATTTGTTCCATTCCTTACCTCCTCCCATGAGTGGGCTTGGGTCTTGTGTAAAACAGGAATTGGGGTTGTGGATTAGTGATCTTTCCTATCCTTGGGAATTAGAAAGATTCCAGGTTACAAGACTTTTGTAGCTTTGGTGGCTAAGAGGGATAAGGCACTACAAGGTTATCTTACCAATGGCTGAAGCAGTAGGTTCAAATCCTACATGCAACTGTTATTAAAAAAAAAAAAAAAAAAAAAATCATATATATATATATATATATGTATATATATATATATATATACATATATATATATATATATACAAAATCTCAAACTTGCCTGCATTTCTTGTCTAATATAGAGGCCTCAGATTGTACAATAGATGATATTTGGTTGATTTATTTTTTCAGAGGATTTAGAAGAAAGGAAACATTCTGTCTCATCAGTATCAAGTGCTTCCAGTGGTCCAGTCTTTCGAGTTGTTCGACAGGTTTGTTGTTTGGTGTTGTGGTTGTTGTATTAGACTATGATAAGTGCTCTCATAGAGCAAGTAGATTGCTCAGATCAATATTAAAATTTCCAGCAAGATGTACTTGGGTATTGACTGCATGCTATGATGAAGTAGTGATTGCATGGCAGCATGCAGCCTGTAACTTAGGGATTGGTTTGATATGCCCCTACATCATTTGTCTGTGTTGGAGTAAAATCTCTACTCATAGAGGATTGATATTACTTTTATACTTTATCAGTCCCTTCTATATGCTGCTCCCTTGAAATTGTCCTTTACCACTTCCATGACTATACATCTTCTTATCCCCTGTGGTAGGTTGGAAAATAATTTTGCCACTGGATATTCTCATGCAAGGTGTAAAAAGTGACAAAATGGGGTAGAGTGATGCAACTATGGATCCAGCTACCTATATGCTCATCCTGTGAGAGTTTAATGCAAAAGAGGGTCTGGGTGGAGAACTTCAAACAGGACCTTAAAATTTGGATCAATGAATGTACATGGTTGTGGTACAGATACAAGGGAAAAAATAGCTGAAATGTTTGTGAGAAGGAAGATTAGATGTGTTGGCAATAATTTAAACTAAGGTTAAAGGTACTGGTGTGGTGGTGTCTATGTCATGGGACCAACCTCCTCCATGGAAGGAATTGAGGGCCAAACTGTCACAACAAGCCCTGGTCACCCTTGTGAATGGCACAAATCCCAGTGAGCAGCTTTGGTTATTCAGGGCAAATACCACAACCCTTACCCAAAAAAACACCATCATGTTATTCAACGCTGAGGGGTGATTCTATGGTGATTATCCTTCTTCTCCTATTAGCCAGAGATATAGAAAGCAATCCTGGACCCACCAGAGATTACACATGTCCAACATGCTCCAAGCCTATCACCTTGAGCCATCAGATAAAGGGCTCAGTTTAATGCAATTTATGCAAAAACTGGGCCCACCTCACTTGCACAATATTTCTATCTATATACCAAGGACTTTTTTCCCTGTATAAGAGAAGTAGCCTAGTCAAAAGGCACATGCCCACTCCCATGCATTTCACTCCAACCCACCACCCTATAATTCCTCTTATCTTAGCTCCTCATGGATGAAGGGTCACCTCCCCACTGCCCTAGGTCAGAAGCAATGCAGCAAGATACAATACATCCACATCAAGGCCACTTCACTTAATGGGCAACCCCCTCTCTCTGTCCCCTTATGTAGAAAATAGAGAAGACAGGGAGAAATCTGACATAAAACACTTCACAGACACCTGGACCTTTTTCCTCATGCCCACCCCTGACCTCACCCTCTTTTCTCCACTCTCAGCCTGAATCCTTGCCCTTTTTCCCCCCCTTCCCTGCCATTCACTCCCTCTTCTGCTAATAACCCTGATCCTAAGCTTCCCCCACCTGTACTCCTACCCTATGCAGTAACCTCCAACACATGCAGAATGCATACATACATATACCAAAGGCTTTTTCCCCCTTACAAGTGAGGTAGACAAAGTCAATAGGCATAATTCCACTCCCACCCATTTTATCCTCACCCACTTTACTCCCATTCACCACCCCTCCTTCCTTCCCTCTTCTCTTGGGTCCTCTTAGATAATGGGTCATCCTTGCATCTTGCCCATTGCCCTGGGTCAGAAGCAATTCAGCAAGACAGCACATCCACAGCAAGGCCATTTCATTTGTTCGGTGACCCCCCTCTCCATCCCCTCATGCTGAAAAAGAGAAGACAGGGAGAACCCTTTGGGCTACATCAAAATATCATTTACACATAACCACTCCCTAACCCCCCATCCCCCACCCACTTCCTTCCATGTATCACAGCATCATCTATACAGCCATTCTCCACTCACCCCTATCTTCTGTCTTCTCCCTTTCTTCCTCAACAGACATCCACCTCTTTCTCAATGCCCCTTTTATCCCAGCCATCCATCTCGTCCTTGGTCACCCCCTCCTGAATACATACTGAGCAGCCCTGTCCTCCTTGTTCCACGCACCAACTTTGCACACCTTGTGACTCCCTCCTTGAAACATCCCTATTTCTCCTCCATTCTTAGTTCTACTCTATTCTTTGCTCCGTCTCACTCATCTCTCAGCTTCTTGTATTCCTCCTTTTCTTTCTCATTTAAACAGTTTACTCTAAGCACCTCCCTACCTTCTGTCCTTTTCCTCTTTCTCCGTCAATCCTACACTCTCAACTTACCTTTCACAATGAGCTAAGATGGGAAGGGCAGCAATGGGTTTTGAATAATAGGTGTTGGATTGGTGTAGATTGGGTACATGTAACTCAGTCAACCCTCTGTATAAATGGGAAGATACCTTTTGCTATATGTATGTTTGCAACTTGTCAGATTCACTTGATGTATTATTCAAACAAGATGTACACAAAGTCACTCAAACACTATTACGTGTACACTCCACCCTTACACTAAAGCATTATGCTTATCCACTCAAACCTGCCCTGATTTATTTGGTTGAATGTAGTCCATTACCCCCATGAGACAGAAGGGACCCCCACCCCACTACCCACTTTATTATCCGTATTGCTTCAATAGGTTACAACTAATATTCTAAATATCTGAATTTGGAGATTTAATGTTTTATTTTATTATATTAACTTGGCTTTATCTCTTCAGATGAAAAGTAAAGTGAAAAACTCCAAACTAGTGGCTGAATTAAAACAGCTGTCAGCATCCAAGGAAACTCGAAAGGGCCAAGTGCGACGAGTCAGCGTTGAATTGAAGGCAGCACAACAGAGACTCAAACAACTCAATGCCACAATAAGACTAAAGGTTAGATATAAGACAACTTTATTGTTAAATCAAGGCAAAAATATACATCAAGCTGGCCATCCCTGTGTAAAGGTTGTGAATGGTAATGTAAAGAAGTGTCAGAAAAATTACATGCATACAAGAAATGGCTGCAAAAACCTTAGGAAGTATTTGAGAAATATAAAATGTAAGAAGCAAAGTGCAAGGTGGAAGAGGCCAAGGGAAGATTGAATGTGTAATGAGGTAATTGTTTCTCTGAGATTTTTGAAAAGATTAAATGTTCTGGAAGGAAAGGAAAATTGTGCAAAGAGGTCAGTTGGGCAGAGAAGAGAAGATATAGGGAGTAGATGGACATTAGTTAATGGAGGAGAAAGCTGGGAAAGAAAAATGGGCAAATTATTTCAAGGAGTTACCAAATCTGAAGATAGGCAGGGAGATTTTGATCATAGTGGTCAAATATTTTTAGTGACTATGATGGGTAGAGAATTATAATGCAATTGCAGAATAAGAGTTACAAGTAATATTGAAAGGAATGAAAGCTGGAAAGGCACTTGGATTGGAAGTAAATCATGTGGAATGTATGGCAAAGAGTGGAGTAGTAATGATAGAATAATTGGTGAAATTGTTCAGTAGGTTTCTGAGAGAAGGATGTGTCCCAGTGGATTGGAATTGTAATGCAAAGTTTTGCCATCAAAAGGGAAGGTAGACAAGTACATATGTAGTTTTAAAAGGATTAGTATGTTGATTGTGGTTAGTGAGGTGTATGGGCATGTATTGATTGAGAAGATTAGGTGAGAAACAAAGGTAATGATTGGGGAAAAGCATTGTGAGTGTTGGAGAGGAAGTTCTAGCACATCATCTCAGACCTGTTTTTAGATGTAAGCAGGCATTGGGGATAGCAGCATAGAGGAAGGGGGGAAAGGGGGTTAGCATGGGCTATGAAGGGAGTGGGAGAGAGGTCCTGCATGAAAAGTGAAGGGGAGAGATAGTTTCCATACTTTCAGGTGATTGGATGTTTTTTAGGTGTTATCTGTATTTGTTGAAATTTCTCCCGGGGATCCTATCCAGTAACTTTAAAAAATATAAATGAAAATGAAGCAAGTGAGCATTACACCATATAGAAAACTCTCCCAAGTTAAACTAGAATCACACTTGCACACCTATATTCATGACACCATCCATCACGAATAAGTATCAACACAGAATAGGCCTGGCCAGAGCTTTAAACTGCCTCAGATGTAACCACCACACAGAAGACATAGAACATCTCACACACTAATGAATACAATGGCCTCTTGTCTTCTGCAAGAGAGACAATGGGCAACAGTTTGATTGATCTCACTGACAAGACTGTCTCCACAAGAGACAACATTTGATGGAGGAGACAAGTAGGATGCTCACTGAATTCATGGCTGGGGCAAGTTGACCTGTTGAGATTTGTTTGAAATAGGAATCAAACATGGAACATAAGAGAAGAAGAGAGAAGGAGTTTGAATGTGTTTGAGATGAGGTGTCTGAGAAGTATGATGGGGGTTACTAGGCTAGATAGAGTGAGAAATGAGGAGGTGAGGAGGAGAACAAGGGTGGAAAAGGAGCTGGGAGATAGGGTTGATGAAAGAATATTAGGATGGTTTGGACACATGGAAAGAATGAGTGAAGAAAGACTAGTAAAAGGGGTGTGGAAGGCAGATGTGGAGGGAGTGAACATGAGGGGACGTCCTAGGATGAGGTGGACAGATGGGGTGAAGGGGGCTTTGGGGAAGAGGGGAATGTCAGTTGAGGAAGGACGGGAGAGGACAGAAGACGGGTGAATGGAGAATGGTTGTATATGGATGATGTTGTGATTGCATGAGGTGGAATGGGCGGGGAGATGGGGGGTGAGGTAGTATGTGTGAGCAAAATTTGACGCAGCCCGAAGGGATTTCTCCCCATCCTCTCATTTTATGCAATGATGGAGAGGGGGGGTCGCCGATTTAATGAAGCGGCCTTGCTGTGGATGTGCTGTGTCTTGCGACACTGCTTCTGACCCAGGGCAGTGGACAAGGTGCAGGGATGACCTGTCATTCAGGAGGTGCTCAGATAAGAGGGAGGGTGGAGGGGTGTGGAGTGTATTCAGGGATGGAATGGGTGGGAGTGATTTTGTGCCTTTTTCTTTTTGGCTACCCCCCTTGTAAGGGGGAAGAAGCCTTGGTATATGTATGTATGTATGATTAATTTTTTTCAAGGTTAGTCAAAGATTTATGGATGCATTTACCTTGTTGTTAAAGAAACTTATGGTACTTCATTGCAGGAAGCATTCATTCGTGAACTGGTTCGAAGTGGGGGAGAAGCAGAAGTGACACGAAAGAAATGTGAGAAAAAAATGGGACGACTGGAGAAGGAGGTAAATAGAGCAAAGCAGCTTTACCAAGAGGCACAGGATCAGCTGAAGGTTGGTCTTTTACTTGTATATGAACAGGAACATGTTATTTATAGTTGTATCTAGAAGTACATTCAGCTTTCAGTTTATTGACCACCATTTAATGAATTTTGGAGGAAACAGACAAAATCCAGTGATTTAGAAGAAATTTCTGAGACCTCCATTATATGATCACACCATATCAAGAATCCATCTTCACTGTCCTTGGCAAGTCTGATATTGAATTGCAATAAATAGGTTGATTTGTGTGTGTGTGTAAGCACATTGGGCCTGATAGTGAAAAGAGTGTAGAAGAAAGCAAACCTTGAATAGATTTGAATGAATGCTTAGAGAGTTTTGGGAGGAACGTCAATGCAGTAGTTTTGGAAGATCTCAATGGTATAGTAGTGGATGAACCAGTAGATGGAATGGTTGGGAAATTTGGAGTGCTGGGTGAAAATCATAGTGGAGAGTTTATGGTGACGTGTTAAGAGAGTTGATGATAGCTAACATGGTGTTTGAGAAGAGAGTTAAGCATGGGTACACATTGGCAGGGGTGGTGGATGAAAGGTTTGTTGATAAAGCATTAATGTATTATGTAGTTGCATCCAAAGGAAGGATAGGAAGAGTTCTGGATGTCTTTATTCTTAGGGGAGAGAATAGGGGAATGTCATGTTGTTTTTTGGTGGAAAGGAAGATAAGAGTGGTAGATAGGTGGAGAAAGAGGAAAAGGAGAAAAGGTAGAGAGATGCTTAGAGTAAACATTTTAAATGAGAAGTAAAAGGAGGAGGGGTACCAGGAAAAGCTGAGAGAAGTGTGAGAGGTGATGAAGGATAGAGTAGAGGTAGGAGTGGAAGAGAAATAGGGGTGTTTCAAGGAGGAAGTGACAAGGTGTGTAAGGATAGTAAGTGGAACAAGGAGGATGGGAAGGAATAGAAGGAAGGGTAGTGAGTGGTGGGATGATAAAGTGAAGATGATAGTAGAAGAGAAGATTCAAACATTTAGGCAGTGTTTGCAAAGTAGGACTTGGAAAACATATGATAGGTACAAAGAAATGAGTGCATAGAGGTTTTAGGGAGGAATGTCAATGTAGTGGTATTGGAAGATCTCAATGCTAGAGTAGAAGATGAACCAATAGAGTGGGTGGGAAGTGTGGAGTGCCACAAAAAAATCATAATGAAGAATTGATGGTGGCGATGTGTCTAGAGAGTTGATGATAGCTAACACTGTTTAGGAAAAAGGTTAAACATAATTACGCATGGGAGAAGGTGGTGGATGAAAGGGTGGTAGATAGGGCTTTAATGGACTATATAATGGTACCCAGGAGAAGAGTAGGAAGGTTTTTGGATGTACATGCTCTAAGGGGAGAGAATGGGGGAATATCAGATCATTTTTAGGTAGAAGATAAGTTGAGAGTGGAGGATAGATGGAGAAAGAGAAAAAGAAGAGAAAGTAGGGAGGTGCTTAGAGTAAACTGCTTAAATGAGAAGGAAAAGGAACAGGAATACAAGGAGAAGCTGAGAGATGTGTGGAAGGTGGTGAAGGATAGAGTGGAAGTAGGTGTGGAAGAGGAATGGGTGCTTCAAGGAGGAAGTGACAAAGTGTGCAAAGATTATATGTGGAACAAAAAGGATGGAAGGGAATAGAAGTAAGGGTAGAGTGGTGGGATGATGAAGTGAAGAATGTAGTAGGAGAGAAGAAGCAAGCATTCAGGGACTGGTTACAAAGTAGGATGAGAGAAAAATATGAGAAATATAAAGAAAAAGAAGAGAAGCAAAACATAATATAAAGGAGGTAAAAAGGAGAGCAGATGTAAAATGGGGGAGGAGTATGACAGAAAATTTTGAAAGCAATAAAAAGATGTTTTGGAAGGAAATCAAGAGAGGAAGGGGAGGTGAGTCAAGTAGAGAAGAAAAGGTAAAAGGAGCACGTGGTCAGATCATGACTGAAGAGGATGTATTAAGGGAAGATGAGTGGAGTATTTTAGTGAGCTGTTGAATGTGGAAGAGGATAGAGAGGGATTGGTGGTAGTAGTGGGAGTCAATAGGCAAATGATGGTGATGGGAGAAGAAAATGGAGGAGAAATAAGAAAAGATGAGATACAATTAACTTTGAAAATGATGAGAACAAGTAAGGCTCCTGGATTAGATGGGTGTCTTGCAGAGTGTTTGAAGAAGGGAGGTACATTTATAGTGGACTGGCTGTTAAGGTTGTTCAATGTGTGTATTAAAGAGAAGCATGATGTTCCTAGATATCAGAGAAAAAGAAGAAAAAGAGTTTGCTAAAGGAATTCTGAAAGAGATTCAAGAGGAAGGACAAAGTATAGATAAAGAAATTGAAGAGATATATAGAGTAGGTAGATACTCAAAAGAAAAACAATATAGGCCACAGAAAGTAAAACTTAAGTCACAAATGACTGCAGAGGAAGTACTATCTAGAACAAAACTAGCAAATGTGAAGAACACAAAAACGTATGGATAAAAATAGAAATGAGTGATGAAGGAAAAAAAAAAGGAACTTAGAAATGAAGCAAATGAAAAAAAAGGACTAAGCCTGAAAAGTTTTTTTTTTTTTTCTCTGAGAGAGAGGGAGAGAGTGGTGGACCTGAGGCTGAGAAAATGGTATATCAGGAAAAAGGAAACAAAGCAGACAGAAAAAGACGAGAAAGGAAAAAATTAAAGTTAGCCTATACCAACATAGATGGAATGATTTCAGGAATGAATGACTATCTGACATTAGAAAAACCAGATATCATGGGAATAGTAGAAACTAAATTAAAAAATACTCTACCACCAAATACTGTGGGACAAGACATATATAACTGTTGGACGAAGAATAGGAAGGAAAAACAGGGTGGGGGAGTATTATTTTTGACTAGGAAAGACTTAAATGTGACAAAGATAACAGAAGGAAAAAACAATGTAGAATCAATTATGATAAAAGTTGAAAGCAATTACATGAAAAGTAGAAAATTTGTAGTAGTGTATCTGCCCCCTAAAACACAGTCCTGGACAGAAAGCGATCATTTCAAACTGTTGGAAGATACAAAATATGAACTAATATACTTCAAGAAAGAGGAAATATAGTAATTGTTGGTGATTTTAATTCAAAAGAAATTTGTTGGGAAGAAATGAGAGTGAAGGGTGGAGAAGACCTCTGGGGCAACATGCTACTCAATATTACCATTGAATACACAATGACTTAGTGGATAAAGGAAAATACCAAATACATGAACAATGAGGAACCATTAATAGTGAATTTAATACTTATGACAGAACCTGAAATTGTGGACAAAATTGATTACAAAACTCCAATAGGAAAGAGTGACCATTCAAACTAAAAGAGCAAATTGACCTAAGAAGAAATAAGAAACATAGAATAGGAAGACTGTACAACAAAATTAATTTGAGAAACTTAAAAAATTCTTTCGTAATGCAAATTGGGAAAAATTCCTAAATGAAGAAACAAGGATGGAAAAGAAATGGAATATACTAAAAGAAATTTATAATGAGGGAGTGAACAAATATGTACCACAACAAAAGCAAGAGTATACATATAAAGCTGGTACAACAAAAAATGTAGTGAAGCTAAGGATAAAAGGGACAAAGCTTGGAAAAAAAATGAAAAAAGACAAAAAAATGAGCAAATGGCAAACATACATCAAACTAAGAAACAATTATGTAAAAATACACAGAGATGAAAAGAGAAACTATAAAAAAGAAATAATAGAAAAATGCAAGAAACACCTAAACTGTTTTACAGGTATATATATGGTAAACTAGAAAATAAACAAGAAACAGAAAAGCTGTGCCAGGGAAATTATGAATATACAGAACTAGAAATGGCAGAAATTATGCGCAATCATTTCAAATCAGTATTCACAATTGAGAACTCGCGTAACTGTGAGGGAATAGAGAGAAATCCACCCCATTGAAGGAGATAACTGTAACACAAAAGGAAATCAGGGAGCAAATAAAAAAACCTTGATGTCAGAAAATCGCATGGTCCAGATGAAATTGCAAATTGGATACTGAAAGAATGCATAGAGGAGTTAACAGATAAAATGTACAATATGATTAGATACTCAAAGAAGGAAAGGCACCACAGGACTGGAAAAATGCAAATATTGTACCAATAAATAAAGGAGGAAACAAGGAAAATCCAACCAACCACAGACTGGTCTCCCTAACAAGCACTAGCAAAGATATGTGAAAAAAATATCAAAAGTAGGTGGGTTAAACATCTGGGAGAAAAAACTATACTGAATCCAAATCAATTTGGATTTAGACAAGGAAGATGTACAACAAACCTAATCTGCTTCTATTTGAGACTAACAGAAATAATACAAGAGAGGGATGGATGGGCAGACTGTGCCTTTCTAGACCTACAAAAAGTATTTGATAAGGTACCACATAAGAAACTAATAAGTAAAATAGAATCAATAGGTGGCATCAGAGGAAAATTATTGGAATGGATAGAAGACTCTCTGAATGGGAGAAAAATGAGGTTAGTAATTAGAGATAAATACTGGAATTAAGAAGAAATGATAAGTGGTGTCCTGCAAGTTTCGGTGCTGGCTCCAATCATGTTTGCCATATATATGAATGGTATGGATGAAGGAGTAGAGTGTTATATGAATTTCTTCGCAGATGATGCAAAAATACCAAAGAAAGTAAGAACAGAGGAAGATTGTGAATCATTACAGTTAGACTTGGACAAAATCTGGAAATGGACTCAAAAGTGGGAAGTGAACTTCAATATCAAGAAGTGTAGTATAATGGAGTTTGGAAAAATTAAAAACAGAATATCAAGAAATTATAAAATTGGTGAAGAAAAAACAAAAAAATGAACTCGGAAAGAGACCTTGGAGTAATAATCAGCAAAGAAATGACACCGGACAAACATGTCAATAGAATAGTCGGAGAAACCTTCAACCTATTAAGGTCAATGAAAGTGTTATTTGACTATTTGGAATCAATGTTAATTCAATTAAACCATACCCGACCTCAAAAAAGTTGACCTTTTTTCATTCTGATATGATGAAGCCTGTCACCAAATGGACATAAATAGGTATGATTATGATGTTCCTGCAACATTAATGCCAAAAAATCAATGTTAAAGACCACTTACAAGGTAAAAAATATAATGAAAAAAGCAATCTTTTGTACCTACCAATGGTAAGGCTTGCAGCTGGTGTAGGGGGATGGGAGTGAGGAGGTGGTGGAGTGGTGGGGGCTTACTGACCCCCCTCTGAAGGAGGAGGTGCTCCTTCAGCTGGAGCGGCACCCTCATCAGGGCGCTGTCGTTTGGCACGAGGCTGGAAGAACTCTGTGATGGTTGCTTGCTGGCACTGTGTGTGCAGGAATTGGCAGTAGTGAGGCATGATCAGTTCATTGAATTGGCCTGTAACAGGGCTCACTAGAGTCTGGTCCAGGTGTGTGACCTCCATGAAATCGTAGAGCTTCCTCCACATTACACAGGCCTCCTTCACCTCCTCTGTGGTGTGGCCCTGAACACGTATGTCATCTCTCTCAACCTCTTGCTGTTCCCAGGCCAGTTTGGCAACCTGCTCCTGATGCAGCTCCTCCAGCTCCTCAGTGGTCATTTTATCCTTATGCTCCCCTACTAACTCCTCAACATCCCCATCCTCCATCTCCAGGCCCAGGTCCCTCCCTAACACAACGATGTCTGAGATGACCAGTGGACAAGCAGACTCAAAGCCCTCGAAGTCCCGCTCCCTGTCAAATGATGGCCAAAGCATCTTCTATGTTGCCTGTAGAGTCCTGATGGTAACCTGCTCCCAGCTCTTGCTAATCATCTTGACAAAGTGCAAGATGTTGAAGTAGGACTTCTAATATTCTCGCAGGGTTAGGTCTGTGTTGGTGGTAGCATTGAAGCAGTGTTCAAACAGAGCACGCATGTACAGCTTCTTGAAATTAGATATGACCTACTGATCCATCGGTTGCAGAATGGAAGTGGTGTTCGGAGACAGGAATTTAATTGTGATGAAATCCAGGTCTTGGGGAAGATGTGCCTGCATGTCAAGGGAATGTGCTAGGGCATTATCCAGCAGCAGGAGGCACTTCAGTGGCAGTCCATTCCCCTGCAGAAACTTCGTGATCTCAGGGCCGCAAGCCCCTTTGAGCCACTCCTGGCACAACTGTCGGGTTACCCATGCCTTCGGGTTGGAACGCCACATCACTGGAAGTCTGCTCTTCAGGACGTTGCCCCTCTTGAATGCTCGTGGCATCTCCAAATGATACACTACGAGTGGCATGATCTTGCAGTCACTGCTCACATTAAAACACAACATCACTGTAAGCCTGTCTTTCATAGGGGTATGCCCTGGCAAAGCTTTCTCCTCAGCTGTAATGTAGGTGCTGTTAGGTATCCTCTTCCAAAAGAGCCCTGTTTCATCATAAATACCTGCTGTGGCAGGTAGCCCTCATGATGCACCAGCTCCTCAAACCCCCTTGACAAACACCTCAGCTGCGTCCATGTCCACACTTGCCACCTCACCATGCCGTATTTACCTAGTTGTATTACATGGAAAGGGAGCTATGCTCGTGGTGACCCGTCTTTGTATCTCTCAGCATCAAGTTTTTTCTTAAAATCTTGAATAGTGTTTGCACACACTGTTTCTTTGTCCAATTTGTTCCAAGTATCTATCACTCTGTGTGGGAAGCTATTTTTTTTTTTTTAGATCTCTTCTCTAATTATTTTTTTTTAGTTTCTTTTCATGTCCTCTTGTTTTTCCATTGTCCCATTTCAATAAGTCATTTTTATCTAAGATTTCCATTCCCTTCATAATTCTATAGATAGTAGGTCTCCTCTTTCCCTTCTTTGTTCCAAAGTTGGTAATTCTATTTGGACAATCTTTGTTCATATGTCATTTTGGAAGGAGTTGGTGCCAGCTTTGTTGTTGCCCTTTATATTCTTTCTAACTTCTTTATATTCTTTTTGGTACTGGGTGTCCATAGTGTTGCTGCGTACTCTGTGGATGCCCGTACATTGCTGAAACTTCTCAAACCACCCCATACTAGCTGTAAAGGGCACTGAAGATGGTGTAAGTTGGCCATTTGTACCAGCCTGTTACCACTGCAGGTCGGCATACACTTGGCGAGTCCTTGAACAGATCATTCAAGCTGTCAATCTTATGCTGCTTCTCCTGTATCCACACAAGCAATAGCCTTTCCACCTCGTTCAACAAAGCTGGCCTCTTATGTGTGCTCACATACCTTATACCCTTAGACACATTAGCTGATAGAATTTTATCTTTATTTAAAATAATGGTTCTTATTGTTGACTCGGGCATACCAAGCTCTCTCAGCAGCTTACACAGGCGTAAACCTTGAGCAGCTTTGGCAATCACTTTCCTCTTTTTCTCAATCATGATGCTGGTTTTCTTATGAGCACAAGCTTCAGTAGGACTTCTCACCTGTTTTGGAGGCATTTTAAAGGCACAAACAGTACATTACCAAGGGGCAGGGACCGAAAGAAGGACCAGTCGTGCACACAACAAACAAAGATGGCAAGAGGAGACATGACACAGCGCATGAATGGTGACATCAGCAAGATGGCGGTGCAGGATTTGATTTTCTGCACAGTAATGGACACCAGTGTGCCCGCATAAATAGAAATTTTCCTCATAAAAAGCAACAAAATTTTCCCCATAATTTGACTGCATAAATAGAATTTCACGTACATAAGGGCATGTGTAAATAGAGGTACCATTGTATATATATATATATATATGCAAAATAACCACAGGAGAAAGGAAACTTGTAGACAGTAAGTACTTTCATATATTACATCTTCAGACTAAATGACAGAGATACAGAGTTGGGTTTGATATAAACTGAAGCTATGGTCATTTTAAATGTGATAAATTGGTAACCCAAATGGTTACCGGGATCTTTCCGCCAGATTGAGCCTTATGTGTTGGTCAGGTCAATAGGGGTAAGGTCATCCCCCCTCCTCACATTGTATTGTCTCCTCCCTTCCCCCCTATGGTTTCACCTGATACTTATATTTAAACCCAACTCTGTATCTCTGTCAGTCTGAAGATGTAATATACGAAAGTACTTACTGTCTACAAATTTCCTTTCTCCTGTGGTTATTTTGCATTTTTGTATCATGGTGATGTGATTGCTTGCATATATTATTTATATTTACAATTGGCTTATATTAATTCATTTATTTATTCATATTTGCATTTTTGTATCACGGTGATGTGATTGCTTGCATATATTATATATATTTACAATTGGCTTATATTAATTCATTTATTTATTTATATTTTTCTCTACAATTAGGAAATTCACAAGTGTGGAACCCCTGAAGTGAATGATTTACGAAATAAAATTGACTTGTACAAGAAACAGATCAGTTACTATCAACGCAAACTTTCAACCTTAGAAAAAGTTTCTGCAATTTCACAACATGCAGATAGCAAGTAAGTGATTTTTCAGTATTCAATATTTTGTCTATCTTTTTTGTTTCCATATTTGTTTTCACTGTGGTGACTCAGGCATCACAATATCTCTCTCTCTCTCTCCCTCCCTCCCTCCCCCCCTTCCCTCCTCTATCAATCCCTCCATCTCTCCTTTCCTTTCTCTCTCTCTCTCTCTCTCTCTCTCTCTCTCTCTCTCTCTCTCTCTCTCTCTCTTTCCCCCTCCTTCTCTTTCTCTTTCACTCTCCTTCTCCCTCCCTCCTCCCTTACCATTCCTCCCCCTCCCCATTCCTCCTTCTCCATTCCTCCTCCCTCCCCATTCTTCTTCTCTCCTCATTCCTCCTTTCCCATTCCTCCTCCCTACTCCCTCTCTTCCACTCCTTCCCCTTCCCTCCCTATCTCTTTCTCTCTTTCTCCCTCTCTCTCTTCATCCCTCCCCATCCCTCTTTCTTCCTCAATCTCTCTCCCATTCCTATTCTGTCCCTCTCCTTCTCCTTCCCACCCCCACCCTCCTCCTTCCCCCACTTTCTTCCCCCTTCCTCCCTCACTCTCTTTCTCCCTCTGTCTCTCCCACTCTTCCTCTTTTCCTCTCCCCCTCTTTCCCTCCCTCCCTCTCTCTTTCCCTCACTCTCTCTCTCTCTTTCCTCTCACCCACTCTCTCTCTTTCTCTCTCTCTCTCTCTCTCTCTCACCCACACTCTCTCTCTCTTTCCCACTCTCACCCTCCCTCCCTCTTCCTCCTTCTTCCTCCCCCTCTCTCTTCCTCCCCCATCTCTCTTCCTCTCCCCCCTCCTATCTCTCTTTCTAGCTCTCTCTTTCTCTCTGTGTTTGTGTGTGTATGTGTATTCACCTAAATATCATAAATAAGAAAGGAGCAATGCTCGTTGGGTCCCATCTTCTATTCTCTAATTTTCATACTTAGCCTCAAATTCATGTACAGTTCCAACCTAATCTATACCCTTGAATTCCAATTATCATATTTTCTTTTGAACTCATGTATTGTTTGGGCTTGGGCTATATCACTTCCTAAGCTATTCCAAGTATTGATGATGGAGATGGTTCATCTCACAACACATTTTTATTGTTGATATTCAAATTTGATATTAGTTTATGCACTGTATATTGCTGCTTTGCTCATTTTTTATTAATAAATGTATAGATTAAATAATGATATGATTTAGGGAAAAGTCATGGATCCCAAAGATAGGGGCCCACTGTATTTACCTAGTTGTATTAACCTAGTTGTACTTATGGAAAGGGGAGTTATGCTCGTGGTGTACCATCTCTATATCTTACAAAGGCGGAGCTTGCCGACAGGAGACCTTTTGGCCCATATCTAGGTCGGATGCGAAAAAAATCATAATAATGATAAAATAATAAATAAAAACTATAACAATGTAAGTAACAAATAAAATACATAAATAAATGCATAGGTATAGTTAAATAATAAACAAACAGATAAATAGTAAATGATAATAAATTGACATATAACTAATAATAAATGAAAATCAGACAGACAAATGATAACAAAACAAAAACAAATAATATAAAATAAATTATATTCATTACAGCATCTTGCTTAGGTGTTTATCTAAATGATTCTTAAAGCAAAGTTGTTTCTACCTACTTCCAAATTGAATCTATTTCCGGACAGTTTGAGACCATTGTTTCTTGTCTGATTCACATTCAATGTGAAAATTTTGTCACTTTTGGTGTTGTCAATTCCCTTTAAAATCTTAAAGACCTGTATGAAGTCACCTCTGAGTCTACGCTTTTTTAAGGAAAATGGATTAGTCGATTTTCGTATGATTTATTTTTTATATTTGGAATCAGTTTTGTGGCTCGCCATTGTACTTTTTCCAGTGTCTAGTTTGCTCTTAAATTCATGTATGGTTTTTTGCACACACTAATGTTTTGTCCAGTTTGTTCCATATGTCCACCATTCTGTGAGTTTTTTTTTTTTTTTTTTTTTTTTTTTTTTTTTTTTTTTTTTTTTTTTTTTTTTTTTTTTTTTTTTTTTTTTTTTTTTTTTTTTTTTTTCCCTATGTCCTCTTGTCTTTCTTTTGTCCCAATATAGTAAGTCATCTCTATCAAGGACTTCTGTGCCTTTCATGATTCTGTAGATGGTCAGTAAGTTGCCTCTCTCTTTTTTGTTCCAAAGTCAGTAATTTCAATTTAGCCAGTCTCTCCTTATAAGACAGAGGAAGTGAACTTGAGGGGATGACTGAGATTGAGATAGATGGATGGAGGGGGATGAGGCACTGAACGAGAAGGGAATGTCTGTTGAGCAAGGAAGGGAGAGGGCAGGAGATAGGGAGGAGTGGAAAATGACTGTATGGATGACACTCTTATGCAAGGAAGGAAGGGATGGGGGGAGTAGTGGGTGCTTATGTATTTACCTAGTTGTATTATAGGTGAAAGTTCAGCGGTTATGCCGTTGATGCCATCGTATGTGGCTATTGAGTCCTATTTGGGAGCTGCATATTTTGCCACTCAGTTGGCATGGCTGTTGTTCCCTGGGAGGCTGGTCTCCCTCCACATGCTGGTGTCGTCGGGTGTGGTTTTCTGCTCTCTTCAGGGACTGGACATCATTCAATCTCTTGATTACTCTGGCACATACAGTTTGTCAGGTCATTTTGTCAGCAGCCAGAGCCTCCAGCTCTTGGGTTTCTATGTCACTTTTCTTTAGTAGTTCTTTGGTATAGTCTTTGTACCTCTTCTTTGGGCCACCCATATTTCTATTGCCTTTAGCAAGCTGTCCATAAAAGGATCTGCAGTGGGAACCAATGTTCTGGTATTCTTATAGTGTGACCCAACCAGTGGTGTTGTTGTGCCATGGTAGTATCAATGCTGGTTTGAGTACGATGGTATAGTTCATCTTGGCTGATCTTATCCTTCCACGATACACCAAGAAGCTTATGGAGACATCTGATGTTAAAATTCTCTAAGATGTAGTTCTGGTAGTTGTACAGGGTCCATGTCTCTGAGCCATACAACATAGTAGAGATAACTACATCCCTGTACACAGCAGCCTTTGTGTCAGTTCTAAGGTTGTTAGAGAAAGCTCTATGTATATGTATAATAACATAAGAAAGAGACTGCAAGAGATCATATGACCTACACTAGGCAGTTTCATGTCCATTACCACCTGTCATCCCCTTCCATTAAGCAATCTAACCTTCTCTTAAAACAACTTATAGTTTCAGTGCTCACTACATGGTTACTAAGTATATTTTATTCATTGATCACTCTATTGGTAGACCAGTTCTTGCCTATTTCCTTTTTTAAATCTAAATTTTTCCCATTTAAATCCATTACTGTGAAACCTGCCTTGTTGTCTTAATATGATGACATCTGCATCTCAGTTGTTAAAGCCCTTGATCCACTTGAACACCTCTATTTGATTACCCCACACTATGCATCTTTCTAGAGAGTGTAGAGTAAGGTGCATAAGCCTGACCTCGTAAGGTAAATTTCTGAACCCATGTATCATTTTGGTCATTCTCCTACATACTGATTCTTGTGAATTTATATCCACTATGACAGAGACCACAGTTGTACTGCACATTCAAGGATGGGTCTAACACCAGATAGAGTTTGATAACTATCTCTGCACTTTTATTCATAACCATCTTAACAATGAAACCTAATGCTTTGTTAGCTCTCTTCCTGGCTCTAATGCACTATTTCCTAGATTTAAGGTCGGTACTCACTAGAACTCCCACGTGTCTTTTGCACTCATTTTTCTCATAAAAGGTGTTATCAAAGCTATATCTACTTTCTGGGTTGTGTAAACATATAGTTAATACACTGCACTTTGAGATATTGAAGTCCATTTGTCATTTCACTGTTCATGTGAAAAAAAATTAAAATCATCCTATAATATCCCAGCATCTCCTGACCTGATTTGGCATCCTATTTTAGTGTTGTCCACAAACTTACTAACATCACTAATAATTCCATAGTCCAAGTCATTTAAATACATAATGAATAATAAGGTACCCAAAACCAAGCCTTGGGGAACTCCACTAGTAACACCCCACATTTAGATTTTATACTGTTAATGGTGACCCACTGTTTTCTGTCACTGATCAAAGCTCAAATCAATTCAAACACTTTTCCTCCTATGCCATGGGTTTTGACTTTATTTAGTAATCTCTAATGAGACACCTTATTGAACGCTGAATCCATCCAGACTTCATTGTTTTTAATTGGGCCTATCCTTTCCTTACACAGCATTTTGTTCTGTAGAGATGAAAGAACATACATACATATACCAAGGCTTTTTCCCCCTTCCAAGGGAGGTAGCCAAAAAGATGAAAGAAGCCCTTTGTATTTACCTATTTACCTAGTTTTATTATATGGGAAGGGAGCTATGCTCATGGTAACCTGTCTTTGTATCTTTCAGCATAAAGTTTTTAATTAAAATCTTGAATAGTGTTCACACACTCTGTTTCCTTATCTAATTTATTCCAGGTATCCACCACTCTATGTGGGATTTTTTTTTTTTTTTTTTTTTTTTTTCAGATCTCTTCTGTAGTTATCCTCTTTCTCTTCTTTGTTCCAGAGTTGATAGTTCCAATTTGGAAAATTTTTGTTTGTATGTTAATTTGGAAATACCTGTAGTTGGTGCCAACTTTGTCGTTGCTCTTTGTATTCTTTCTAATTTCTTTGTATTCTTTTTAGTACTGGGTGTCCATAGTGTTGCTGCATACTCCAGTTTTGGTCTTATTAGTGTAACTAATATTTTTAAAATAATTTCCTCATCCAAATAGTCAAATGCCACTTTCATTGACCTTAATAGGTTGAAGGTTTCTCTGACTATTTTATTGATATGTTTGTCCGGTGACATGTCTTTGCTGATTATTACTCCAAGGTCTCTTTCTGAGTTCACTTTTTTGACATCTTCACCAAATTTATAATTTCTCAATATTCTATTTTTACTTTTTCCAAACTCCATTATACTACACTTCTTGATATTGAAGTTTACTTTCCACTTTTTAGTCCATTTCCAGATTTTGCCTAGTTTTAACTGTAATGATTCATGATCTTCCTCTGTTCTTTCTTTTGTATTTTTGCATCATCTGTGAAGAAATTCATATAAGATTCCACTCCTTCATCCATGTCATTTATGTATATGGCAAACATGATTGGAGCCAATACCGAACCTTGCAGGACACCACTTATCATTTCTTTCCCATTCAAGTATTTGTCTTTAATTACTACCCTCATTTTTCTCCCAGTCAAATCTTCCATCCATTCCAATAATTTTCCTCTGATGCCACCTATTGGTTCTGTTTTTCTTATTAGTTTTTATGTGGTATTTTATCAAATGCTTTTTGTAGGTCTAGAAAGGCACAGTACACCCATCCATCCCTTTGTTGTATTATTTCTATTAGTCTCAAATAGAAGCAGATCAGGTTTGTTGTACATGATCTTCCTTGTCTAAATCCAAATTGATTTAGATTCAGTATATTTTTTTCTTCCAGATGTTAAATCCATCTACTTTTGATGACTTTTTCATATATTTTTGCTATTATGCTTGTAAGGGAGACCGGTCTGTAGTTGGTTGGATCTCACATGTCTGGCAGCCTTAACAGTTTTCTAATTTTGAAATTTTATCCATTAATGTTATATACATTTTGTTCCAAGGGTAAGTGAGTTAGAGGCAAGTGTGAAAGAAATGCGAAGACAACAGGAGGACTTGAAAATCCAGCTGCATGAAGAAACGCATCGGAAGGAAGCCCTTGAACAACAAATAGCTCTAGACCAAAGAAGAATTAAGGAATTAGAAGCAAAAATGAAGGTAACTTTTCTTATATTTTTTGTACACGGGGATTTTTGTTATATTCCATCAAAAAGTTCCTTTTTTAATTGGGTGGTAATAAAAATGTGGTGGAACTAACAATAGGTTCTTCCAAATAGTGATCCTGTAAAATGAACATTTGAGAGAATTTTTGTGATGGAAATGTTCAAAACCTATGAACATCCTCACCTCCATATGGAGGTGCAGCACTGAAGGGTTGGCATTCAGTGTCTGGACAAGGCCCAAGATCTCATTCAATTTGATGTATTTGCACCCACTTTTTCCCAAGAGGATAACTTATAACCATTGACAGTTCCATACCCCAACCTTGTGCTAACCAATAACAGAAACATACCCATACTAATGCTACACAGGCAGTAGTCCAACATTTCTTCCTGGAGAGATCTGTGAGTGCACATGAAAAAAGTTGCTGGTTACTGTGAAGTTATTAGTTTCCAGTCAGTGAAACTTGAAATAGTGTGGAAGGGGACAGGGTGACACTTTACCCCTAAGGTGCTGAGATGGGAGTGGTGGCTAAATGGGATTTATGATGTGGATATGTGCTTTGACCATGTCACCCTCTCATAAGGAGGAAAGGCCTTTGGGATACTGTATGTAATGTATATTTACCTAGTTGTAGCATAAAGGAAGGCACTGTATGAGGTTTTGCAGATATATGGGATTGGGGGAAAGCTGTTAAGGTCAGTCAAGAGTTTGTATGAGAGTAATAGAGCCTTGTCAGAAAGGGAAATGGAAAGAGTGAGTGGTTTGAGGTAAAGGTAAGACTGTGTCAGAGTGAGTGTGCATGAAGAATGTCGGTGGCTACTGTGAAGTTGTAAGTTTCCAGTCAGTGAAACTTGAAATAGTGTGGATGGGAGGGGTGACTAAATGGGATTCATGATGTGGATGTGTGCTTTGACCATGTCACCCTCTCATAAGGAGGGAAAGGCCTTTGGGATACTGTATGTAATGTATATTTACCTAGTTGTAGTATAAAGGAAAGCACTGTATGAGGTTTTGCAGATATATGGGATTGGGGGAAAGCTGTTAAGGTCAGTCAAGAGTTTGTATGAGAGTGATAGAGCCTGTGTCAGAATGGGAAATGAAGAGAGTGAGTGGTTTGAGGTATTTACCTAGTTGTATTATACAGGAAGGGAGCTTTGCTCATGGTGACCCATCCTTATATCTTTCAGCATCAAGTTTTTTCTTGAGTACGACCAGTTATTGTTATATTGTCAAGATATGGAAATGCACACTGTAAGTTTTCTTCTTTCAGAAGCTTATCCATGGTGCATTGAAAGACTGCTACTCCATTTGTCACTCTGAAGGGAACCCTACAAAATTGATATAGGTGTTCATTGGCCTCAAGAGGGGTGTATTTCTTATCTGATTCTTTCAGTGGAATTTGGTGATATGTGCTTTTCAAGTCAAAAGTTGAGAACACATGTTATATTGAGAGTTCATTCACCATAGTGTCTATTCTTGGCAATGGATAAGCATCTAGCTCTGTATATAGATTCACAGTTTCTGAGTAACTAACACACATCTTCTTCTTATGTTGATTCATTAGATCCTTCACTACCACAACTTGGGCCCTCCATGGGGATAAACTAATTTCAGTAATACCCTCAACAAGCAGATGGTTTGTTTCCATTTCAATTAATTCCTTGTCATCTTTACCAAGTGGTCTAGAAGCCACTCAAATTGTGTGCAATTTTACAGCAAGTGCAGTCAGATACTGATGCTGCTAGAAGTAGTTGGCTAACAGAGGAGGAAGAAAGAGTCCTTCAGCTGCGACAAGCAACAGAACAGCTTCAGGAACAAGTCAAACAAAGGGAAGAAGCTGTCAAGCAGAGGGAGAGAATGCAAAAAGAGAAGCAAAGATTAGTAGAAACATCACGAGCCACTAACCAGGTTAGTTAAATTGGTTGCTTGATGATATACAGTTTCTGTATTTTGTAGATATTTTTTTATATCAGTAGATTGGTCATCATACTATGTTGGCCCATGTGGGTCTGTAGCCTATGTATAAATGTCCATAGATCATTTATTTACTTATATCAGAGTGAGGATATTGTTCTTTAATCATGTCTTAATTGAGCTATTCTTCATTGTTCTATAATTTTCTCATTTTGGCTTTACCCGCAAAATTTATTGAAGGTAGAAATTTTGAAATTTCACTCACTGCTAGGGAGAGATCATTCAATCCATTTAAAAAAGAAAAAAAAAAAAACATAAGTCACGTGGAGAAGTATTGTATTCTAGTGTGGGGATAGTCAGTGTGGGGCATTGTAGTAAGAGGTGTTCTGTGTGTTGATGGGGAATGTCCTACATAGTACAACAGTAGCATCAATGCCTTGTGGTAACCAATTGCATAGCCAATAGTTCAAGTCCCAGTGGCAGAGCCAGTTAATCCTTTTCTCGAAACTTCACACACTTGTCAGATGGCTCTCCAGAATAAAAGATTTGATGGAATTAAGGCTATGTAATGTACCATACGAATTGACATTGGATAATTGTTAGGACAAGTTCCAGAGCTCTGCTTTTGACTATCCTGCATGGTACAACAATAGCATCATTGCCTTGTGGTAACCAGTCATACAGCCAATGATTCAAGTCCCAGAGGTAGAGGTAATTAATCATATGTCAAAATTTTATACAGACGCTCCTCAACTTACATTTTAGTTAGGTTCCGAACGACCGAACGTAACGTGAAAATGAACGTAAGTTGTTACTGTACTATACATCCATAAATTCTATTACCGTATCTTATAAAACACCCCTAAATCATTAATTATAAACATAACATTATAAAATAATAACATTAATTTCAAATAAATTAAATTCATGCAACATAAATTGAGATGTGGAGGAGAAGGAGGAGGAGGAGGAGGCAAGGCACGTTCAGTCTGTCGTTTGTGCCATGTAAACAATGGACACAGCGTCATGCGTAAGTATTATTTGAACTACGGAGAGCGCGCTAAACTAAAAAAATCACTCAAAAAAAAAAAATACTTTTTTTTTACAGTCAGTTCAAACGTAAAATCAAAAAAACGTAAAATGAATGAACATAAGTAGAGGAGTGTCTGTACATACACAGACCAAGATTGGAGTATGCTGCAACACTATGGTCACCCAGTACCAAAAAGAACATAAAGAAATTAGAAAAAATTCAAAGAGCAAGAACAAAGATGACACCAATGCTCTTCAAATTGACATATGAACAAAGATTGAACAAACTCGATTTACCAACCCTGGAACAAAGAAGAGAAAGAGATCTACTAACCATCTACAGAATTATGAAAGGGATGGAAGTCCTTGATAGAGATGATTTACTAAAGTGAGGTAAAAGAAAAACAAGACATTAAGAAAAAATAAAAAGGATAGTTACAGAAGAGATCTGAAAAAGAATAGCTTCCTACACAGAGTGGTAGATATCTGTAACAAATTGAATGAGGAAACAGTGAATGCAAAAACTATACAAGGAATAAAGATCAAACTGGATGCTGAAAGATACAAAAGCGGGTCACTACGAGCATAGCTCTATTCCCGTAAAATACAACCAGGTAAATACACACTTATATAAATGTAGAAGTGAGGGATCATTGGATATGACAAAAGCTTCGGGACCTAACAGAATCTCAAACTAGCATTAACCCTTAGCATACAATGACGCAGTCATCGGCGTAATGTGGCATGAATGGGTGTCATGCTGGTGTTAACATCCTTATTATATTTATTTTGTAGTTGTAGCTGAATGACCCCCATATTCTGAGAACAGACTTGATCACGTTTTCTGTGGTTATCTAAATTCAGGGTGAAAGAGAATGAGTATTACATCTGTAACTTTGTATTTTATAATGCCTGTATTGTGATGCATCATCAAATCATTGTACAGATTGACCTCTCATTAACGGACACCGCATTACCGGATATCAGATACAACGGACAAAATCCGCTGGTCCAGTCCGACAGTCCTAAATTTCGCGGGTAGGGCGAATGTGTCCATTAGTTCAGCGTTTGTCCGCTGAGTGGCTGATGGCATGATGGCATGCACTTTGTTTTGTTTACTACTGTAGTTAACAAGATCGTGATCAGTGTGGACGTTTGGACGTTTATTAGCTGTGTTTGCGGTGTTTTCACTGTGTTTTTGGTGTTTTTTGGTGCTATTATTTAGTGCTGTGCAATCATTATGCCACCCAAAAACCACTCCAAATCAACATTAACGAGAGGTCAATCTGTACATCAGGCAGCTGAGTACAACAGGAACATGAGTATTCAACTTGTATTGAAAAAGTTAAGGGTCATATTGCAAGAAATACCTGTAGAATGTCATTGATTCATTCTATGCTAGTGTGCATATGTGCATGTGCATACGTTAGCCACTTGATGTCAGATCTGTAAGTAGCAACAGACACCTATTGTTTGACATGACCCACAGTCAGTTTGGGTTGACCTCAGGAATCAACCATCAAGCCATCTGCATCCCAAATGGGGAGTCAGCCATACAATGTTACCATACAATAACTGCTAGCGTAATTTCATCACTTCATATATGTAAAGATGTATAAAGAGTTCAATTAAATACTGAGTGTCCATACTCAGTTCCATAATGCACATAGATATAAATAAACAGACAGAAGATGTTAGAATTATAAGTTATGAAATATTGTTGGCATTCACCACCATTTAAATTCTAAGTGTAAAATAGATTATTGGCAACTACCACCATTTTCTGTGTCACCTCCATTAATGGAAAGCACTAGTCACGGAGGGGACACAATAAAGACCAAAAGCCATGAATAGTTTCTGCAACACCTCCAACCAATGTAGGACAACACAATTGTACACTCTGGTGGCTCGTGGATTCGATATTCATCACTACATCTTCCCTGGGATTCAACATTACATTCCCATGAGGCACCAAAGTGGATTTCACACGCTGAAGAGATACATCAGAAATCTACACTCTGGCCAAACATAGCCACTACTTAATTCTATACTGAGCTTTATCAAGCATCATACTATAGGGCAACACTCTTTGCTGCATCATCCAACATTCTACTACAAAGCAATCCCCCATTGCTACATCGTCTAACATCCCACCGAGAGAAAATCCACCTTCACTGCATCGCTCTCACGAGAGAGACATTGCAAAAAGGCCATCTACAAAAATGCACATAGCACACATCACCCCCAGTTATTTCCTCATTCTACACTTACATCTTCAAGCATCATACCTGCACAGCAAGTATTTGTCAGTCCATCGCACGAGCCTATGAGACTCAAACCTTGCCAGCAGTAGCCTACAAAGACTTGTTCCCATTCCTGAAAACAGCAAGAGTTGTGGAACATCAAACTAAGGTTTAAGAAGAAAATAGGCAAAAACTGGTTTGCCAGTAGAATGGTTAATGAATGGAATAGTTTTGGTAAGCATGCATTGAGCATTGAAACTATTGGTTGTTTTAAGAGATTAGATAACTTTATGGATAAGGATGATAGGTGTGTGGGGAACAGTCCCCTACATGTGCATCTACGTGACATTTTGGCTTATAGTATCATCGCTGCAGAAATGGGATGGACAGGGAATTTATATGTTGTGTAGAAACAGCTGGCCTCTGGCCTTATGTTACTATTGTGTATATTAAGTCCATATTACACCTGTACTACAAACATTTGTATCCTCATGAAAGCACAACCTAGGCCCTGCCAAGCCATGTTTCGGTGAGGCTGGGTCTTTTGCTACTTTAGCGTACCCCAGCTGTTTATATAAGGAGCCAAGTTTTGGTCTCCATGGACAGTTCTCTACAGTACTTGTAACTATGGAGCTAGACCCAAGGCCACACAGTCAACATTGCGGTTGGGTAGCCTCGGAGCTCGACTGCCTGTCCCAGCCTAGGTCAACACTCACACTATTCATAATAAAGCCAAGAATCTCACTTGATCTTCATTCACTCCCTTGTCACCATAGTCCAAGTAACGTTTGCGAAATGTTACATTGGTGACCCTGGGAGTTTTGATGTGATTGCACCCAGCCTTCTGATTGGTTATTTGACATGCTACGATCAACAGCGATGACCAGCTTCTGCGGCCTACACACCACTAATGTCACACCGATGAGGAGGTTATCGCTTCCACTGATGTCACTCACGGCCACTCCCTGCAATGGATGTCATGGTTGCCGTAGATCGACGTCACTATTTCAGGGAAGCCGCCGCTTCCAACATTGCTGTCTGCACCACCTCCAGGGAGTTCCCACTTCCACTGACGTCACTCATGGCCTCTTCCCCGCAATGGACATCACAATCAACAAAGATCAACGTCACTATTTCAGGGAGCCACCGCTTCCAACACTACTGTTTTTGCCGGCTCCAGGGAGTTCCTGCTTCCACTGATGTCGCTCATGGCCTCTTCACCGCAATGGATGTCAAGATTGATGCTGATCGACGTCGCTACTTCAGGGAGCCACTGCTTCCAACACTGCTGTCTGTGCCGTCTCCATGGAGTTCCTGCTTCCACTGATGTCGCTCATGGCCTCCTCCCCACAATGGATATCATGATCAACACAGATTGACGTCGCTACTTCAGGGAGCCACCGCTTCCAACACTGTTGTCTGTGCCGCCTCCATGGAGTTCCCGCTTCCACTGATGTCGCTCATGGCCTCCTCCCTACAATGGACATCACGATCAACACAGATTGACATTGCTACTTCAGGGAAGCCACCGCTTCCGCCATCACCACTGCCACCAGCGCCACCTCAGGGGGTTCCTGCTACCACTGACACCCACAGCCTCCTCCCCACTTGGACGTCATGATTCCATGATTCGCAGGGGAAGGAGAGTAATGTGGTGAACAGAGTCCCCCACATGTGCATCTATGCAACATTTTGGCTTATAGTATTGTCACTGCAGAAATGGGATGGACAAGGAATTTATATGTTGTGTAGAAACAGCTGGCCTCTGGCCTTATATTACTATTGTGTAGATTAAGTCCATATTGTGCCTGTACTACAAACTTTTGTATCTGAAAGCACAACCTAGGCCCTGCCAAGCCATGTTTCAGTGAGACTGGGTCCTTTGCTACTTTAGCGTATGCCAGCTGTGTATATAAGGATCCAGGTTTTGGTCTCCATGGGCAGTTCTCTATAGTACTTGTAACTCAATGGAGCTCGACCCAAGCCACACGGTCAACTTTGCAGTCGGGTAGCCTCAGAGCTCAATCACTTGACCCAGCCTAGGTCAACACTCGCACTAACCATAATAAAGCCAAGAATCTCACTTGAGCTTCATTCATTCCCTTGTCACCATAGTCCAAGTAATGTTCACAAAATGTTACAGGTGGTAATGGACATGGAACTACATAGTGTAGTCCTTATGGTCTCTTGCACTCTCCTTCATTCTTATGTTCTCATGTTAGTTATGGGCAAAACTGGTGGCAGTGGTTGGTTTCTTGAAGGCTGTAGATTTTCTAAAGACAGAACTGGGGCCATAGTTGATTGATGTACTTTTATTATGAGGTTAATATTTTTTTTCCAATAATTTGCTTATTATTAATTTACTTCACAGGGACAAGGCTGTGAGAGTGACTGGGAGGCGGACTTGAATCAACGCTTGGAGTCTGACTTAAGAGAAGAAATATCTCATCTGAGAACTGCTCGTGATTCATTAATGGTGAAAAGGCAGAAGTTGGATAGAAGAATACATAGAGTAAGTTATATAGTTTGAATAATATGAGAAAAATATATATAAGCATAACTGGTGAGAACAGAATTTATTTGAATTTGTAGAAGAGTACAATTATTTTTTTTATAAAATAAAACTTAAATATAAGCATGTATATTAAAAAGATAATTCTTTTAAATCTTTAGAGAAGGCAAAGTGCTATTTTTGCCTTCTTTTTTCATTTATTGCTTTTGGCTTCAAGGTCATGTGACTTCCAGTGCAATTTTATAAGACTCTATGCACATAAGTAAGATTGATGCAACCTAAGAAAATTATTAAATATATTTGCAAAGGTTTGATTAGGAAAAACTTAATATGGTTTACTGATTGTAAAGATCTTTCTCCTTTCCACCACATCCAAACTGATCTAGGGGGAGGGGGTGGGGGGCATGGAGCAAAAATACCTCCACAAATTGGCATTGATTCAAAAAGGGCCATTCAACCTGCATATTGCTTACAAATCTCATTCAACAAGTACTAGAGGGCTTAACAAGAAAATGCTACCAGAGAGAACCATAATAATAGCAGTAGACATGAAAAAGGCTTTTGACACAGTTGCTAGACACTTCCTGTTAAACAAGATAATAGAAGCTAATTTACTTATTGCTTAAAGAAATGAATAACCAACCTGGTCAGCAGAGAGTGTAGTGTTGCAAAACAAATATCTATCAGGGAACAAAAATTACACAGTGGAGTCCCCAGGGAGCAATAATATCACCAATGCTATTTGATTTATTCCCATGTGGCCTCACCATACCAAACCCAGAGCATAACATCAAAGATCTCATGTATTGAGAAAAGAATTATTACTCAGCACAGCAACTAAAAAATAGCTGCCAGAAGCACACAAATACACTAGGATCTTGCAGTTTGACAGGGTTAGGGTGGTTTTCAAGGCATTGAAACACGAATATTCATTTCCTTTCTTCACCTAACCTTGTGGTGGGGAAAAGAATACTGCCACCAAGTCTTCCCATTTGAGTCATATGAGGCGACAAAAAATGGGACAGGGACATTCCTATAAAAATTAGAGCATAAGAGGGTCTAAGAGTTTTCCAACCCATACCCTAAGGTTTGGGTCTTTTAATGTGTGTGGATGTGGTACAGATGAGAGTAAAAGGGAAGAGATAGGCAGTATGTTTGTGAGAAGAAAGATGGATCTGTTGGCATTGAGTGGAACTAAATTGAGAGGCAGGGGTGAGTGTAGTTGGGAGGTTCTCAGGAGTGAAGAGAGGACGAGGGAGAGAAGGGTGACTATACTAGTAAGTGAAGAGAAAGGTAGGCATGTAGTCAAGTGGAAGGAGGTTTCTTCAAGGTTGATATGGATGAAAGTGAAACTGAGAAGGGAGATGTGGATTTTTGTAAGTGCATATGGGCCTGGTAGTGAGAAGTGTGTAGAGGAAAGGGAGGCTTTTTGGATAGATTTAAATGAGTGCATAGAGGGATTAGGGAGAAATGTCAATGTATTGGTATTGGGAAGTGTGGAGTTTCAGGAAAAATCGTAGTGGTGAGTTGATGGTGGAGATGTGTCTAGAAAGAAAGTTGATGATAGCAAATACAGTGTTTAGGAAGAAAGTCAAGCATAGATACACATGGGAGAGGGTGGTGAATGGAAGAGTAGTAGACAGGGATGACCCATCATCCAGGAGGTGCCAAGATAAGAGGGAAGGAAGGGGGTGGATGGGAATGGGATAAATAGTGATGTTAGTAAGTTTGCGGACGACACTAAAATAGGACGCCTAATTAGGTCAGTAGATGACGCAGAGATTCTGCAGGATGATCTTAATAAATTGTTAACATGGTCGCTGAAATGGCAAATGAACTTCAATATCTCTAAGTGTAGCGTGTTAAACGTAGGGCTACACAACCCCAAAAATAGATACAATTTAGATAACACGTTTTTAGAAAAATCTGAGTGGGAGAGGGACTTGGGTGTTCTGGTGAGTCCGGACCTCAAAACCAGGAAGCAGTGTATTGGCACCAGAAATAAAGCTAACAGAGCATTAGGCTTCATTGCTAGGACGGTAATGAATAGAAGTGCAGAGGTAATTATTAAACTCTATCTAGCGATAGTTAGACCCATCCTTGACTATGCAGTACAGTTTTGGTCTCTGTCCTACAAAAAGAACATCAATTCACTAGAATCAGTACAGAGAAGAATAACCAAAATGATACATGAACTCAGAAATTTGCCTTACGAATAGAGGCTTAGGCACCTAAACTTACACTCTCTGGAAAGACGTAGAGTGTGGGGTGATTTAATAGAAGTGTTCAAGTGGATCAAAGGTTATAACAAGGGTGAAGCAAACAAGGTCATCATAATAAAACAACAGGGCAGGACTTGCAGTAATGGGTATAAACTGGAAAAATTTAGATTTAAGAAGGAAATAGGCAAGAATTGGTTTACTAATTGGGTGGTCAATGAATGGAATAAACTTAGTAACCATGTAGTAAGCCCTGAAACTCTCAGTTGTTTTAAGAAACGATTAGACAACTTTATGGATGGGGATGACAGGTGGTGATGGATACGGAGCTGCCTAGTGTAGGCCTTATGGTCTCTTGCAGTCTCCTTTATTCTTATATTCTTATGTTCTTATGTAATGGAGTATGTTGGGGATGGAATGTGTGGGAGTGGCTTCTATGCCTTTAGTTTTTGGCTATCTGCCTTATAAAGGGGAAAGCCTTTGGTATATGTATGTCACAAATCACCATAATTTACCTTTTACTGCCACACTAGGACAAGCAAAAGAGGGAGGGAGATGATGGGGGATGTGGCAACTGTGTTTGTGGGGGGGGGGGGGCTTAGATGGTGATGGAGGCAGCAAGCTAGGCTTGCAGTGTGATGCTCCAAGGCAATCTGCTTCTTGGGCGATTCCATCCAATTTATATACCTAGGTCAGGTCATGACCCATGCTCTTAATTGGTGCAAGGGTAGTGTCAATGCCTGGGAAGCCAGATGCAATGCATTCTCAGGCTGCTGATCTAACCAGGATGGAATGTATGGAGGTGGTACTGCACATGCATTCCTCAAAGAACCATTGTCTGTCCCAACACAGCCAGCCAAGGTACAGGTGTTCTTGTTCTTCATGGGAGCCAACAGGGCCCTATTATAGGCTGCTAATCTAACCAGGATGGAATGTATGGGATTGCCACTGCATGTGTCTTTCCTCAAAGAACTGCTTGTGTAACTCATGCAGCTGGGTGGTGCAAACAATTCCCTTGGGGCATTGTGGGTTGAGGCATCTTGAGATGGGGCCAGGACTACATATTAACATCCAGTATGTTACCTCTGACTAGAGAAAATGGGCTTGTCACTCCTGTTGGGAAGGGGACCAGTAGAACTGCAGCAATAAATAGTGGTGCTCACTTACATGTTGCTGGCATGGGTTTACTCCCATCTGCTTAAGTTTCAGAGGTCTGAGCAGTAAAAATTTATTTGTTGAGTTGAATGAAATTTATATAGTTAACCTCTTCACTCCGGGGCACATCGCACGTCTGGCAGCATTAGCTGCCCGACGTGCGATGTTGCATCATAATAATCGCATTATAAAAAATAAAGTCACTGCTCAATCGTCCGTTCTCTTTCACCCGTGTGTTTTGATAACCATAGAAAACTGATGAAGCCAGTTTAGAGAGAATAAAAATTACGTAGGTACGACTACAATAAATATAATCAAGATGGCGACTTTGGCATCAGCGAGTACCCACTTGCTCCTCATGCCGCCTATGTAGGCGGCACCGTATGGAAGTGGTTAACCACTTCCATATGGTGATGCCCACGTAGGCGGCATGAGGAGCAAGTGGGTACGCAATGATGCCGACGTCGGCATCTTGATTATATTGTAGTCGTACCTACGTAACCTCCATTCTCTCTAAACTGGCTTCATCATATTTTCTATGGTTATCAAAATTCACGGATGAAAGAGAATGAACGATTGAGCACTGACTTTATTTTTTATAATGCGATTATTATGATGCAACATCGCATGTCGGGCAGCTAATGCTGCCAGACGTGCGATGTGCCCCGGAATGAAGAGGTTAATGTATTTGGATTGAAAGATTTTATTAATCTATTAATACAAAACTTTTCATTCCAACAGTTATCTGAAGAGTTTAATGTGACAATAACCAGAAGAGTTTTAAAGTACACTATTGTCAAAGATAAACACAGTTGTTTTATGAATGTTGTATTTTTGGAATGAAAAATTTAGCATTTCAGTTGATGTAAAAAATTAAAAGTGCTGTTCCTTAGTAGAATAAAGAGTTTTTAAGTACTAAGGAATACATGATGTTTACATCAATTGCTCTTTCCCTCTTGTAAGGAGAGTGGCCAAGTCAAACCATACCTTGATTCTTCATGGGATCCATATACTAATACTTCTTTCCCCTTATAAAGGAAATAGATAGTCTGTGTTCATTGCAAAGCATAAAAGCAGCTATATTTCTACTCTTGGGCAGGCACGAGGTCGAGGTGTTGGATCCAAAGAAGAGCGTCGCTTATTGGAACTGGATGAAGCAATTGAAGCAGTGGATGCAGCTATAGAATATAAAAATGAAGTCATATGTGGAAGAGCAAAGGAGCTCAAAACAACTGCTAAACTCTTAAGTCAGGTTAGTTTGGAGATGGAAAAAAGAGAAGGGAGGATGACTTATAATTAAAAAAAAAAAAAAAAAATGTAATTGTATGATGCATGTGAAGTAACCCCTCCTGTATCCAAATTAGTTGGGCCAAGTAGTGTTTGGATATGGACTAATTTTAATTTTTGATGGGGTTACCGAATTAATGAAGCAGCCTTACTGTGGATGTGCTGTGTCTTGCGACACTGCCTTTGATATATATATGTATGCCTTATTTCATTATAGTATGGGTTACTATTGATTTTCATGTCAGATAAAAACCTATGCAAAATATCAGTTACTTATTAGACAAATTAGACAACAAAACAGTATGTGCTAACACTATACAATATTCTAAGATAAAACTTGATGCGGAGAGATACAAAGACGGGTCACCACGAGCATAGCTCCCGTCCCGTATATCACAATTAGGTAAATACAACTAGGTAAATTATGTAATTGCTTTCAAAATGTTGTAAATAAATTATAACAATTAAAAAAAGGATATAAAGTGTACTATACATATACCAAAGGCTTTTTCCCCCTTACAAGGGAGGTAGCCAAAAAAACAAAGGCATAAAAACCATTCCCACCTATTCCATCCCCCAACATACTCCACTCCCATCCACCACCTTCCTTCCCTCTTATCTTGGCACCTCCTGGATGATGGCATCCCTGCATCTCAACCATTGCCCTGGGTCAGAAGCAGTGTTCCAAGACACAGCTCATCCACAGCAAGGCCTCTTCATTGAATCAGCGTAAAATTTCCAGAATGTATTAGAAATTTTTTAGAATACAGTAGAAATATGTAGAATACTCAAGAATTTTCTAGAATCTAGTTATTTTCTAGAATGATTCAGAATATTCTAAACTAAATACAAAAATATTTTAGAAAGATTGAGAGCATTCTGGAACACATTTGAGAAAGATTAAGAATATTGTATAGTACTCCTTGACAATATAAAAGTTAGGGCTTGCAGACCACCAATCAGTTCTGCTTTGTCTGCCTGAGAAGACACATCACAAGAGGTGAAATGGCATCAAGAGGTTGTAATCATTCTCCAGATGCATTCTGCTACATAAGTGGTCAATTCATGAAGACATGAGCAAAGAAGTCCTCTGTGACAGTATCTGGAAGAATGTGTGAAGCTTACAAAGCATATTTTGGTTTGCCAGTTAGGGACCAAGACAAGACCTGGACACCTCAATTTGCTTGTGAGCATTGTGAGAGAACACTAGAATATAGCTATTATTTTTTCAAGAGTAAAATCCAATTAAGTATTAAAATAGAAATAAAATAAGTTTAACAGACACCCATAATGACGTTCCTTTACAAAATAGTATAGAGGGGAAAACAGAGCCATGAAATTTGCTATTCCTAGAATATGGTGTGAACCTACTGATCACTCAACTGACTGATTTTTCTGCATGGTGGATCCTCTCAAACACTGATCTGGAAAAAATGCAGCTGCTGTTCTCTATCCAGACATTCAATCTTCCACTGCACCAGTACCACACAGTGCTGATCTTCCTATATCAGCCCCTCCAGAAAGAAGTTAACTATCAGAAGAAAGCAGCAAGTCAGAAGATGAACTAAACAGAGAGGAAGTTGTAGTTGTAGTTGGGAGGAATCCTTACTACCCAAACCAAAGAGACCTCAGTGACCTCATCAGTGATCTTGGTTTGATAAAGTCAAATGGTGAGCTTTTTATTTCAAGGCTGAAGGAATGGGATTTATTTGCTAACATTGTGTGACCAGCCAAAGCATACATCACAAACATTGCTCCAGCTATATTGCAAAGGAGGACAGGCTATCCTATTGCAATGGTGTATCAGGTTTGTCTGATGCTATTGGAATTGCTTGTAATGCAGATGAATGGAGACTCTTCGTTGACAGCTCCTCCAAAAGCCTGAAAGCTATCTATTTGTACATTGCCTTGTGCTCACTTTACCATTCCATTATTTCAACAAACAAATCAGTAATATCCCTGTTAAAATGCATTACTTGACATGACTATGAAATATACAATGACACAGTGGGTAAAAGAAAACACCAGATATAGAAATAATGAAGAACTGTCAAGACTAGATTTGTTCTTTATGTCAGAACCTGAAATTGTGGACAAAATTGAATACAAGACACCAATTGGAAAGAGTGACCACATATTACTTGAACTAGAACTAAAGGAGGAAATGTATATGGAGACAAATGATAAATACAGAAAATAGAGACTGGTATATAGTAAAATGGACTTTGTAAAACTTTAGAAAAAAATTCAAGAATTGAGTTGGGAAAATTCTACAATAAAGAGATGCAAGTGGAAAAAATGGAAGATTCTGATGGAAATCTATAATGAAGGGGTGGATGAATATGTACCAAGACAAAAACAGGAAAAGGAATATGTTAAGTGCTGGTTTAACAAAATCTGTAGCAAGGCAAAAAATAAATAAATTAATAAATAGATAAAAATAAAGTAAATAAAACTTGGAAAACATGGTAAAAGAGAAAAATCCTCGAAAGCGGCAAATATATATCAATGAATTAATGAATATGTAAAAATATGCAGGGAAGAAAAAAGAAATTATGAAAAAGACATAATAGAAAAATATAAGGATCAACCAAAACTATTCAATAGATATGTGAACAGCAAATTGAAAAATAAGCAAGAAATAAACTATGCCAAGGGAACATGGAATACACAGAAGACATAGAAATGGCTTAGGTCATGAGTAAACATTTCAAGTCGGTTTTCACTAGAGGAAATGTGCACTGGGATGAAGGGTGAGAAGTAAGATCTACCCTATCAGGGAAATAATAGCAACACAAGCAGAAATAATGAACCAAATAACAAGCCATGATGGCAGGAAATCACACGGCCCAGATGGAATTGCAAAGTGAATACTAAAGGAGGAAACAAAGAAGGACCAACAACCTACAGACATCAACAACACTCTAATACCACACACAAACACACCGAAAATTCTTGGTGTAACATAGGATACATCCATGTCTTTCAAACAACACATCACAAACATAAAAAACAAATGCACACCCAGACTTAACGCACTTAAGTCAATCACTGGAACAACATTTGGACAAAACAAAGAAACTAATATAACAATATACAAACAATGCATACGCTCAGTGTTGAATTATGCGAGTCCTGCATGGGCTCCTAATCTCAGTGAGACACACCACAACACCCTTCAAATCATACAAAACAAAGCCCTAAAAACAATTACAGGCTGCACAAATACAACACCTACAGACCATTTACACCATGAAACAAAAGTCCTCAAAGTCAAGGACCACCTCGACATGAGAGGCACACAAACACTTGCCGCAGCCACCACAAACACATCACACCCGCTACACTACATAGCAGAACACCCACACACACCAAGAAACATTAAAATAACACCCAAAGACCTTTATCACGCACAGATACTCTCTTCTCTTCCTCCACAACCACCAAATACCAGCCTCCGGAAACATATTCATAATCATATCACTCACCGCTCCATTAACACACTGAAAGATAACACACTGCTGCATGCCAGACCCCCTGATATCCACCCTTCTGAATCCTCTCTCCCACAAAAGGACAGAGTCCACTTGGCCAGACTGCGGTGCGGTCACCACCCAGCACTTCTAAGCTACCAGAAGAGGCTTTATGACCGCGTTGTGAACAGCTGCCCAGGATGTAACACTTCACCCCATACCATACAACACATAATGGAAGACTGCATTATACACAATCATGCACGCAAACAACACAACATACGCTCTATAAAGGATTTGTGGGAAAACCCAGTTTCGGCTATGGCATTCCTTGGGGAGACGGGACTGCTCGGACAGACAGTCTAGGGAATGACAACAACAACAACTGTCTCCACAATAATCAAAGAAGGAGACAGTATAAAGAAAGCTGGTGAAACAGCTTCTACATTAATGGCAAAGATGCTGACAAGGCAGAGGAAATGGAGAGACTCTTAATGCTGTGGTTTGATAACCTGTCTCACTGCAGCAATTCTTTTTCTACCTTCCTTGTGACAATGAAAGCCCTCTTGATTTATAATGATCTACATAAAAAGGGATATGAAGTTAAGGATGGGTCAATTTTGATACCTACTACTGCCACAACCAGTTTGGACATGATGCCAAGAATTGCACACAGCCATGCAATTTTCAATCCCTGTGTTTGCTGACATACATCAAAGCATTTCCATGTGTTTGAACCATTTTCAAACATGACCTTTCTTATCAATGCTGGAGCTGAAGTCAGTTCCCTGCTTGTCAGAGGAAGCCAGCAGTCACTACTGCCAACCTCTTACCTCTATGCAGTAAACCAAACCAAGATACCTATCTTCAGGAGGCAGACACTTCAACTGGAACTCAACCTTCGCTGTTCTTTTGAGTGGACATTCTACATTGCAACAGTTTTGAAACCTATTCTAGGTGCCAATTTTTTTTACACACTTTCATCTACATACATAAATTTACCAGTGGCTTTTTCCCCCTTACAATGGAGGTTGCCAATAAAACAAAGGCATAAAATCCACTCCTACCCATTCCATCCCCACATATCCCACTCCCATTCAACCCCATCCCTCCCTCTAATTTTGGCTCCTGCTGGATGATGGGTCATCCTTGCATCTCATCCTCTGCCCTGGGTCAAAAGCAGTGTACCAAGTCCCCTGCCCATTACCCTCATCTTTACCTCCCACATCACCCAATCCATGCACACATTGAACAGTCATGGTGACATGACACATCCTTGGTGAAGTCCCACCTTTACCTCAAACCAAACACTCTCTAAATCTAAATATGATAATTGGAAATTAAGGCTGTACACTAAGTTAGAACTGTACCTGAATTTGAGACTAGGTATGATCAATTGGAAAGTAGAAGATGGGACCCAGTGAATGTTGCTCCTTTGCCATATAATACAATTAGGTAAATATAGTGGCAGAATCACCCCCCCCCCCACTTCTATTACAGGGGATAAGAGGATGTATTTACCTAATTATAGCGTACAGGGAAGTAGCAATGCTAATTGGGTCCCGTCTCCTATTCTCTGATTTTTTTCTTTATCATGCCTAGCCTCAAATTCATGTACAATTTCAACTTCATCTATATCCTTGATTTTCAATTATTATATTTAGATGTGAACTCATGTATTGTTTGAGCTTGGGCTATATCACTTCCTAAGCTATTCCAAGTGTTCATGCTATTAAATGGAAAACTATTTCTTCATATCCTTTAGACGTGTGGTCTTTCTTAATTTGCTCCCATTATTTCGTAAAGCCCTCCCTTCTTTAATCAGGAGATCTCTTGTGTCAATGCAATCTGTCCATTTTAGTGACTTGAATAATGTGATCATATCACCACCTTGTCTTCAATGTTTCAAAGTTGGTAGACCCAGTACTTTTAGTCTTTCCTCATATGGTTTATCTACCAGGCTGGGAATCAATTTGGTTACTGCCATTTGTATTCTCTCAATTTTGTTTATATCTTTCACTTTGTGTGGGGACCATACTATTGACGCATGTTCCAGTCATGGACAGATCAAGGTTTTGAAATTAACTTACCATTATTGGCTCCATGCAAAAATAGTTCTAGATCTTCTTGCAGTAGCCTACCTCATTTTTCACTCTTTTAATGATTTTTGTGTCATCTGCAGAAATGGTGGCATAGCTTGTTGTTCCTTCTATCATGTCATTGACATAGGAAACATTATTGGTGCTAGCACTGAACCTTGTGGAACTCTGCTCATCACTGTTCTCCATCTTGATATCTTATCCTTTAATACTGTTCTCATGTATCTTCAAAAATCTTTCATTTATTCTAGTAGTTTGCCTCTCCATCCTCCAACATGCTACTATTTTCACATAAGTCAACTGTGAGGTACTTTATCAAAAGCTATCTCACTCCTGAGTAAAACCTTAAAAGGTCTGACAAACAGGACCTTCCACATCTGAAGCCAAACTAAATGTTTGTCAGAATGTTCATCTCTTCAAAATACTTGATCCATCGATCTTTCACAATCTTTTCACATAATTTCACTATTGTGCTGGTGAGTGATATCAACCTATAATTTAGTGGTGTCTCCTTATTTCCAACTTTGTGCATTGGCACCACATTTGCCCTATTCCAATCAAGCAGCACAATACTTTTAATGAATATGTAATAAGACTGAACCTTGTCCACTAGCTGTTCCCTACATTCTTTAAGTATCCAGTTCGAAATTCCATCAGGTTATGTAGCTTTTGTTATGTTCCATGATCCCAAAATTTACCACTTCCCTTCTACATCTATATCTTCTATTTTTTAATACTGCCCTCACTTTTCTCCTAAAAAAAGTGCTCTCTTTTGTGAAGACCATTGGAAACTTTTATTCATTATTTCTCCTTGAGCTGAGGCTTCTTCAAAGACCTCAACACTGAATATGAGCTTGGTGATTACTTCCCTGTGTTTTAATTTACCATTTATAAACCTGTAAAACAGTTTTAGTTATCTTTGCACTTATCTACTTTACCCCTCTCAATATTGCTTTTTTCCTTCCTGCAAATTCTTGTAAGATCATTCCTAACTTGTTTGTAAGCATCTTTTGTTTTATAGTTTCTTCTCTTCCTCCATTTTCCCCACACCACATCTCTGGTTTGAGAAGTAGTAAAGGACATTTCCAAAGGAGCATCATGGAGGAGGGAGAGTTGTATAAAAAGTAGCATTATTCCTCTATGAATGGAGATTTTACTCCAGTATAGAGTAGACAAATAATGTGTGGCTCAAGTCCATAGGGGTACCTTAAAACAGTCCATAAAGCATTGGCTGCATGGTGCCATGGAAACATTACTTATGATAGCAAGTAGTCAGTTCCCTAGTATGGGGAAAATATAGATTTATATTTATCTTTTTTTCTCTGTAAAGTGCCATTTCTCTGGCACATTCCTCTCCATTGGACACTCATTAAACAACCTCATTAGCCAATCCACTATAACAGTTCCTTTTTTTTGGCTCAAAGCAGTCCCTAAAATATTGGCTGCATGCTCCCATGCATTTACTACTTCATGATAGCATGCAGTTTACACTAATACTTGTGTTATTCAATCTCTTTATTCAGAAAATAACAGCAAAGCATTCATACAGATGCCCTGATGATTATAATCCAGTATAGCAATGACAAATTAACACCTAACTTCCAAGATTGCTGATATGCCCATTTGATGTTTATGTAATGCATATGTTTATTACTTAATATGTTATTTGTTATAGTTTTGAGAACTCCAAATATAATTTTCATTTTTATGAACTTGCAGGACAATTTGATGGAAAGGCTTATGAATTTAACTGCTGAGGAAATACGTTCTTTGCTGGTGAAATACTTCAACAAAGTCATCGATATACGATTGGAGTTTAGAAAGCAGGAAATCTCTTTCAGTGATATCGAGGTATTTTTCTCTTTAAAAGTTGAAAATTAGACTTAATTGAATATCTTGTTCTTTATAAGATAATGAAAAATGTGTACCCTGTAATAGGTTATTCACTGTATTAAGTTATGCATCATCAATGATTTTGGCCAATAGGCCAAAGTCACACAAAATCCTTTTGCACCTTGAAGATTTATACTCATAGAGACATACTGAGTCACTTTATTTATTTATTTTTTTTTTTCTTAAAGATAATGGCAGTGTATAGATGATACTGTGATTCAAGGAAGGGAGGGAGTAGGGGATGGGGTTAGGGAGTGGTTACATGTGAATGATATTTTGATGCAGCCCAAAGGGATTTCTCACCATCTTCTCTTTTTTCTACATGAGGGGATGGAGATGGGAGGTCACCAATTAAATGGGAGGAAAGGGTGGGATATGGGAGTGGTTGCATGCCTTTTGACTTGTCTACCTCCCTTGGTATATGGGGAGGTAGATGTCTCTTTTAAGCTACCTCTCATATAACTCGCCTATCCATAGGAGTTAATTAGTTAATTCCTTAAACATGGGAAAGACTGGAGTTGGAATTTAAGAATACCACCCATGTATTCCCTGCATGCTGAAGGCTAACATCCTCATATCCTGAAAATTGAATTGAATACATTTTTAATACTTTATGAGGTGGCACCCTGACACTTTCAAGAAGTACCAGAGACCCTAAGGGTGGAACTTTGGCCACCAAGCAGAACTTTGCCAGTGCCAACTGAGACACCAGAACAGGTTCAAAAATTCACTCTTAGTGACTCTTCCACATCCCTCCATTCTATCTTTATTGATATATTTTTTCATGGAAAGAGATTTGTACTCTGGCACTGGCCCTCCCACACATACACATGCTCATTCTAGCTGGCAACAGTAAAACTAACCCAGGGAACTACACATGACCAATTTGCACAAATGCATAAATTACTCACACCAATCTAATGCCACACATGCAATTTCTGGGTCCATTTTACATATACTAGACTCACAAACATTAAGTAGTACAAATTGAATTGGACTTATAGCCAACACACACAGAAAATCTAGTAATTATGGGTGATTTTAACTCTAAAGAAATATGTCGGGAGGCGATGACAGTAAAGGGTGGAGAGGACTTTTGGGGAAACATACTTGACATGACCATTGAATACACAATGACTCAATGGGTAAAAGAAAATACCAGACATAGAAATAATGAAGAACTATTGAGACTAGATTTGACATTTACATCAGAGCCTGAAATTGTGGTTAAAATTGAAGAGCGGGAAGAGTGATCACATACTACTTGAGCTCAAACTAAAAGAGGAAATATATATGGGGAGAAGCAAGAAACACAGAAAAGAAAGATTGATGTATAACAAAACGGACTTTGGGAAACATAGAAAGTTCTTTCAAAAGTGAGTTGGGAAAAATTCTATAAGAAGCATAGGTGGAAGAGAAATTAATGATTTTGAAGGAGTGGATAAATATATACAAAAACAAAATCAAGAAAAGGTGTACATTAAGTGCTGGTATAACAAAAAGTGTAGTAAGGCAAAAGATAGAAGAGATGAAGCTTGGAAAGTGGCAAATATATATCAACCTGAGAAATAAATATGTAAAAATATATAGGGAAGAAAAAAGAAACTATGAAAAAGACATAGACAAATGTAAAGATCAACCTAAATTATTCTATAGATATGTGAATGGTAAACTAAAAAATAAACAGGAAATAAAACCATGTAAAGGGAACATGGAATAAATAGAGGATATAGAAATGGCTGAAATTATGAACAAACATTTTGAATCTGTGTTTACTGAAGAAAACACACACATTTGGGATGAAGGAAGTGGAGAAAGATCCCCTCCCCCCCCCCAACGAGAGAAATAACTGTGACACAGAAAGAAATAAGGAATCAAATAATGAGCCTTGATGTCAGAAAATCACACAGCCCAGACAGAATTGCAAACTGGATACTAAAAGAATGTTTACATGAACCAACAGATAGAATATATAATAGATTGCTCACTCAAAGAAGGAAAGGTACTGGAAGACTGGAAAAATGCCAATATACCAATATATAAAGGGGGAACAAGGAAGACCCAACTATATACCAGTCTATAAGTAAAATAGCAAAAATTTGTGAGAAAATGATCAAAAATAGATGGACAAAACATCTGGAGGCGAACAATATACTAAATCTGAGACAATTTGGATTTTGACAGGAAAGAGCATGTGACAAAAATTTGATCTATTTCTATTCATGGTTAATAGATATAATACAAAAAAGGGATGGGTAGGCAGACTGTGCTTTCCTGGACTTACAAAAGGCATTTATTAAAGTGCCACACAAAAAATTAAGATATCTTGAAATGACAGGAGGCATACAAGGAAAACTATTGAAATGTATGGAAGATTTCTTGCATAGAAGAGAAATGAGAGTGGTACTCAGAGGTAAAAATTCCACTTGAGAAGAAATGATTGGTGGTGTCCCACAGGGATCAGCACCGGCTCCAATAATGTTTGCTATATATGTAAATGACATGAATGAAGGTGTAGAATGTTACACATACATGAACTTTGCAGATGATGCAAAACTACTAAAGAAAGCACAGAAAAAGATTGTGAATTGCTACAGAGAGATATGAACAAACCTTGGGAATGGAGTCAGAAGTAGGAATTGAACTTCAACATTAAGAAATGTAGTATAATGGAATTTGGAAAAAATGAAAAAAATAATATCAGGACAACATAAAATCAATGCAAAGGAAATAAAGAAAGTTGGTTCCAAAAAGGACTTAGGAGTAATCACCACCAAAGACATGTCCCCAGATAAACAGATAGATAAAATAGTTGGAGAAACCTACAAATTCTTAATTACATGGATGAAGAAATGGTCTTATCAGTGTGATTGATAAGACCAAGACTGGAGTATGCAGCGACACTATGGACACCCAGTACTAAAAAAAAAATATAAGGAAAATAGATTCCAACGAGCAATGACAAAGATGGCCCCAACACTTTCAAAACTGACATATGAGCAATGGTTGTCTAAACTGGAATTACCAACCCTGAAACAAAGAAGAGAAAGAGGTGATCTGTTGGCCATTTACAGAATTATGAAAGGCATGGAAGTCCTTGATAGAGAAGACTTATTAAATTGGGATAGAAGAAAAACAAAGGGACATGAAAAGAAACTCAAAAAGGACAGTTATAGAAGAGATTTAAAAAAAAAAAAAAAAAGCTTTCCACACAGAGTGGTAGATGTCTGGAATAAATTGGATGAAATGATAGTGTGTGCAAAAATCATACATGAATTTAAGAACAAACTAAATGTTGCAAGATACAAAGATGGGTCACCATGAGCATAGCTCCCTATCCCGTAGGATACAACTAGGTAAATACAACAAGGTAAATGCACCCAAAAATACCTAAACATGAAACAAACTTTAAACATATTACAAATAAATAATGACAGCATCACGGATAAACAAGGCACAACAGTTCCTATACAGATTATATATCAATGAGTCAATTATGGTTTCTGTAGCAGAGGACTTATGGCCTTTAGGTAACTAGCAACAACCTTCAGGTGGGACCATAAATCACTCTGGGAAGATAATGAGTGTATTGTGATGCATCATACTTCATCAGGCAACCTGATGTGCATGTGAATATTTGACTCGTATTGAAGAAGTTAATATTCGTGCAATCCCTGATAAAAAAGAATGCATCTTATGGCCACCCTGCATCAACCTCTACAATTATTTCTCTTATCAATATTTCACTTTATCATGTATTCATCCCCTTTGTCCTTTTTTTAGCATTCTGAACACAATAATTGTATATTGAGATGTGGACCCTGTTGGACTTTCAATTTAGTAGACAAAAAAGTGTCTCCAGTAGTAACAGTGAAATTCTGGATGAATTCCGTAAAATTAAATTTTGTCCGATAGGTGTCCGGTAGTAACAGTCAAATACTGGACAAAGTCCGTAAAATGAAAATTTGTCCAATAGGTGTCCGGTAGTAATGGTCAAATAGTACCTGTACTGTACATATGTAACTAGCAGCAACTAGATTTAAGGTAAGAAATGGTTCAATTTCTTCTTTATATGTAAGTTTACATCATTATACATATGTACTGTAGCTTTTTATTACATATCTAATATAATATGTATGTGCACGCCGAAACCTAACGGACAGTTTTCTACATAATGGACTTATGTCCGGTATCTAGTATTGGTAACGGACGGACCCAATTTTCAAATAACAGACTTTTGCAAATAATGGACAAGGGTCTGCACACATTTGTCTGTTAAATCGAGGGTTAAGTGTAGCAGTTTTTCCATTTAAAACAACTCTATTTTCGATCTTAACCCCATCCCCACCATATGCGTCTAGTATGGTTGTGATAAGCCTGTGATTCTCTACACCACGCCCCCACCCACCGCTAAGTGCAAGGGCAAACTAGGAGCTGGGTATACATATTAACCCAATAGTCCCAGGGGTCATAAGAGAGTATATGCATCCACCACCTTGACACTAGGGGGATGACAATCGTGGACCATGCAGTGGCGGCCCAGTTGGTAGTTGCATGACTCAGGGCATTCCTGACCCACAGATTAAAGTCAATCAGCCCAGTCAATTTGTCTCTCTTAGCCAAAAGGGGCCACCTGTCCTGGCCTGAATAGAAAACCAAAGAAGCATGTTGTTAGTCCCAAGGGAACACCTGAGTGTGACCACAATAAACCACCAAGCTGTCAACTAGAGTTCCATAGGATGCCAAATAAGATGAAAATTCTCAATAGTGCAAGGAAAGCAAGAGGCCTGGGTTGTATTGAGTAGGAGGGGAAGCACTTCTGGTCCCCCAAAAAGATCTCTGTGCAGTGTTAAATGTGTTTATTGAGAGAAAATGCAAGGGAACCAAGGTGGATCAAGAGAAAACGACGACAAGTTTGAGTCGAATGTCAACACAGATGCAGAGCCCTCTGGAGGCACTATACCAAAACTAAATGTAAATAGAGGCTTTGAAACCCCAAGAGGGCTCCATAGGTTGTACAATAATGACCCTTTTTCTGGTTTTGGCAAGTATAAGAGAAAAAATTTGAGTCAAATCATAGACATAGAAAGGGAGACGAGTTTTAATAGAAACTTGTGGGAGAAAAAATTCATGGAATTAAGGAAAGAGATTGTAAATTTAAGGAAAGACTTTCATAGTAAATAGAGAGGTATGTGAACTAAAGAAAAAGAATTCCAAAATAAATAATGAGCTAAGTGGATTAAAAAAGAACTAATTGAGGTTAAATGTGAAAATGAAAAGATGAAAACAATGATACCACCAGTGGTGAGATTTAAAAAAAAATAAAAAGAGGTAAATCACAAAATACAGGCAATGTCTGAAAGAATTGATGAAAACTTAGGCGAGGAAAACTTGCAGAAGATTAGGAAATGGAATGAAAACAGAGAAAATGAATAGACAGCTTCTGAAGAAACAGTACAACAAATGCAGGAAAATGCAAAGGACAATTATTCAAGTAATCCTAGAAAAAACAAATTGGGTCAGAGATACAGTCAATAGAAAAAAGTGTGTTGTAGTATATGGATTAATAGAAAAAAAAATTCTGGTTAAGTACTTGAGAGAAGAAGCCGAAAAAAATAAAAACAATTCTAAAAGAAGCACAAGATGATGATCAAATAGAAAAAGAAATAGAAGTATATAGAGTGGGACAATATTCTAAAGAAAGAAATTTACCTCAAAAGATAAAACTTAAGATCACAAATTGTAGTAGAAGGCATACTAGCAAAACCAATATATGGATAAAAAGATAAATGAATGTTGAGAAAAGAGAGAGAAGATACTAAGAGGTGAAGCTAAAGAAAAGAATGCAAAGAGAATGGAAACCAAAAGCAAGGAGTTCTATTGGAGAAAGACATGAGGCTGAGAAAATGGTACACCAAGGTAAGTGAAACAAAAGGAAAAAAAAATGAGATGGAGAAGGAAAAAAATTAAAAGTGGCCTATACTAACATAGATTAATCTCAGGATTGAGTGAAGTAAATGATTACCTGTGAGAAGAAAAACCAGACATAATGGGAATTGTGGAGACAAAATTAAAGGGTCCACTACCACTAAATATTGGTGGACATGGGTTATATAATTATTGGATTAAAAACAGAAATGAGAAACAAGGTGGAGGAATCATGTATTTGGCCAAAAAACTTAAATGTGATAAAGGTTACAGAAGGTAAAAACATTGTGGAAATGATCATGATAAAACTTGAAGACAGCAACATGAAAAGTAGAAAGCTTGTGGTGATTTATGGGCCCCCAAAAATGGGCTCTTGGAAAGAGGACAAGCATTCAAAAATGTTAGAAGATACAAGGCATTCATTAAATGAGATGCTGAAGGATGGAGATAACCTGGTACCTATGGGAGATTTTAACTTCAAGGAAATCTGTTGGGAAGAGATGACAGTGAAAGACAGAGAAGATCTATTGGGAAATGTATTACTTGATTATAGAACATACAGTGACACAATGGGTAAAAGAAAATACCAGATATAGAAGTAATGAAGAACTGTGGAGACTGGATTTAATATTTACAACAGAACCTGAAATTATGGACAAAATTGAATACAAGACACCTTTTGGAGTTACCACATGCTAATAGATGTTGAACTAAAGGAAGAAATATATATAGAGAGAGAAATAAAGAAATACAGAAAAGGAAGACTGATGTACAACAAAACTGACTTTGGGAAACTTAAGAAATTCTTTCAAAATACTAATTGAGAAAAAATTCTACAATGAAGAGGCATAAGTGGAAGAAAATGGATGATGTTGAAGGAAATTTATAATGAAGGAGTATAAATATGCACCAAGATAGAAACAGGAAAAGGTGTATTATAATTGTTCAACAGAAGATGCAGTGAGGCAAAAGATAGAAGAGATAAAGCATGGAAAAGATGGAAAAAGAATTAAAAAAACCGGGAAAGTGGCAAATATAAATCAACCATAGAAATGAATATGTAAAAGTGTGGAGGAAAAAGAAACTACAAAAAAGACATTATAGAAAAATGTAAAAATCAACCCAAACTATTCTATAGATATGTGAGTAGTAAACTTAGAAATAAACATGAAATGGTGAAACTACACCATAGAAATATAGAATATACAGAAGATTTAGAAATGACTGAAGTCATGAACAATCACTTCAAGTCAGTTATCACAAGAGAAAAAGTACAGCATTGGGATGAAGGAAATGAAGTACAATCCTCCCATGAGGGAAATAACAAAAACACAAAAAGAAATAATGGATCAATTAACAAACCTTGATGTCAGGAAGTCACACAGCCCAGATGGAATTGCAAATTGGATACTTAAAGAATGTAAAGAAGAATTATTGGACAAAATATATAACATAATAAGGTGATCACTCAAAGGAAAAATACCAAAGGACTGGAAAATGCCAATATATAAAGGAGGAAATAAAGAAGCACCAACAAATTATGTACTGGTCTTCCTTACAAGCACTATAGCCAAAAGAAAACAATATAATAAATTCAATAGAATTTGGATTCAGACAGGGAAGATCATGTACCACAAACTTAATCTGTTTCTACTCAAGACTAATAGATATAATAGAAGAAAGGGATGAATGGGCTGATTGTGCTTTCCTAGACTTACAAAAAGCCTTGGACAAAGTACCACACAAAAATTATTATAAAAAAGTGGAAAACATGGAATATAAAGTGAACTACTAAACTGGATGGAGGATTTCTTACATGGCAGAAAAATGAGAGTAGTGCTTCGAGAAAAGAGTTCATCTTGGGAGGAAGCGATTAGTGTAGTTCCACAGGGGTTGGTATTGGCTCCAATAATGTTCACAATTTATGTGAATGACATGGATGAAGATGTGGAATGTTACATGAGCTTCTTTGCAGATGATGCTAAATTGCTAAGGAAAGTGAATACTGAAAAGGATTGTGAATCACTACAGAGACCTAAACAAGGATTGGAAATGGAGTCAGAAGTGGGAAGTAGACTTCAGCATTAAGAAATGTAGCATAATGGAGTTTGGGAAAAGCAAAAAAAAAGTATTTCAATATAAAATTGGAACAAAGGAAGTAAAGAAAGTGGATCTGAAGAAGACCTGGGAGTAATTATCCCAAATGACATGTTCCCTGATAAACAGATCATCATTTTCATTCTGTTAATCTTATTGTTCACAGAAACAGTATGAAGAGCAATCAAAGTACATCCATGACCTCAAGGCTGCCTACCAGCAAGCCAGCTTAGAGATGGAGAGAAGGATAACATCTCAGCAGCGTGAGTACCAGCAGAAGATAGGGACGCTGTTACATCAATTTAATGATGATTCTTCAGGTAAGATTCTTTTCTTTTCCTCCAAGTGCTTATAGTTTGAAGTTTGATGTGTTTGGAATATAAAATTATCCTCATGACCATTAAAATATTTCCCATGCTTAAATTTTTTTTTTTTTTACTTGAGTCTCATTTATCATCATTATCATGTTCATTACACCACCCAGCATTAGACTCTACTCCCATCCTCCCCAGCCCATTAGTTGGTACCCTGAAAGTGAGGTGGCTAGGTATGGGAGAGGTAGCCTCACCCCTTTCATGCCTTCCTGCTTGAACTATGTCAAAATTGTTTATCATATTTGTTGGAGAAGGAAGGGGTGACATCTTTGTCTAGTTTGGTCATCTATACTTTTTTTTTCTGGAATAGTGGGTTTGAAACTTGTATTAGAGATGATGATATTGCATTGCTGTGTTGGTGATGGTCTCTTTCCTTGGATTGCTCCAACTTCTTGAGTGGTGGGGTAGGCTAAATTTGATTTTTTAATGGGTTTCATGATTCTCCACTTTTTTCTCTCCTATTGTATGTTTGTTTTTCCCAGTTCCTCTTCTTTATTATGTTTTTTTAATGTTTTGTTTAATTGTTGTGGCTGTTTTTTATCTTAATCTGTTAGATTTTGTTTACTTTGTAATATATTAATCTTGTTTTGAGGATGACTAAAAATCAATGATGTGTACCTGCATGTGATGATCCTGCAAGGTGGACAGCAAAGCTACCCATTTTTTAAGACCTGTCAACCCCCTCATCTCCATTGGGAGGTGGAGCCCAGAAAGGCTGACAGTCTGGAACAGGCCCAAGATATATATATCAACTTCTGGTGTATTTTTTACACTTTTTTAAGGATGAAGAACTAACACCTGACTACTGGTCTCCTCTCCCCATGAGTTTAGCAAGTGATATAGAAAAAATCCCACAATAATAAAACACAGATTGATTTGTGGGAGGTTCTGAGGATTGTTGCCAGCCACTGTAGGGCTGCAGGTTTTCCACATAGTGAGACTTGAGGTAATGATTGATCAATTAAAGATGGTTATTGTTTATGTTTAGTTGTAGCAGTATTTTTTCTGTGGCTTCTTGGAATATATACTGTATATGGGAGCTGGTCTTTGTTGAAGGTCTCTGTATTATTCTCTATTTCTTCTGTACATTCCTGTCAATTTGCATTTTCTTAATTTATGTATATTCTCTCCCGTGTAGGTTGTACTTTTCCTTGTTTGTATGGTGATCTTTATTGGGAAGTGGTCTGCAGGGGGGTCTTGTATCATTCCATGTTGTTTATGTTTGGAGGGGAGATGAGCACATTGTTATGTCAGGGCAAGTTTTTTGTTGGTTATGTTGGTGAGGAGATTGCCAAGTGGGGTGAATTTAATATTTATAAATTTAGGAGTTGTTCTAGGATTATGTGTAGCTCTTTTTTGTGTGTTTAGCCAAATTGGGTGATGTGTATTCAGATCACCTGCTAGTATGTGGTAGGTAGGTGAAAGAATACTGCTACTTAAGAACATAAGAACATAAGAAATAAAGGAGACTGCAAAAGACCATAAGGCCTACACTAGGCAGCTCTGTATCCATCACCACCTGTCATCCCCATCCATAAAGTTGTCTAATCGTTTTTTAAAACAACTGATAGTTTCAGCGCTTACTACATGGTTACTAAGTTTATTCCATTCATCGACCACCCTATTAGTAAACCAATTCTTGCCTATTTCCTTCTTAAATCTAAATTTGTCCAGTTTGTACCCATTACTGCGAGTCCTGCCCTGTTGTTTTATTATGATGACCTTGTTTGCATCACCCTTGTTATAGCCTTTGATCCACTTGAACACTTCTATTAGATCACCCCGCACTCTGCATCTTTCCAGAGAGTGTAAGTTTAGGTGCCTAAGCCTCTCTTCGTAAGGCAAATTTCCGAGTCCTTGTATCATTTTGGTCATTCTTCTCTGTACTGATTCTAATGAATTTACGTCCATTCTGTAGGACGGAGACCAAAACTGTACCGCATAGTCAAGGATGGGTCTAACTATCGCTAGGTAGAGTTTAATAATTACCTCTGCACTTCTATTCGTTACCGTCCTAGCAATGAAGCCTAATGCTCTGTTAGCTTTATTTCTGGCGCTAATACACTGCTTCCTGGTTTTAAGGTCCGGACTCACCAGAACTCCCAAGTCCCTCTCGCACTCAGATTTTTCTAAAAACGTGTTATCTAAGTTGTATCTATTTTCGGGGTTGTGTAGCCCTACGTTTAACACGCTACACTTAGAGATATTGAAGTTCATTTGCCACTTCACCGACCATGTTAACAGCTTATTAAGGTCATCCTGCAGAATCTGGGCGTCGTCTCCTGACCTAATTAGGCGTCCTATTTTAGTGTCGTCCGCAAACTTACTAACATCACTATTTAACCCTTCGTCCAAGTCGTTTATATACATAATGAACAACAAGGGACCCAAAACCGAGCCCTGGGGAACCCCGCTAGTAACATTGCCCCACCTAGATTTTATTCCATTTATGGTAACCCGTTGCTTTCTGTTACTAATCCAAGCTCTAATCCATTCTAACACTTTTCCTCCTATGCCATGGGCTTTGATTTTATTTAGTAGTCTCTGGTGTGGCACTTTGTCGAACGCTTTGCTAAAGTCAAGGTAAATAACATCGTAATTTTCATTGTTGTCTGCCGCCTTATATACCTTAGTGTAAAAGGATAGAAGATTAGTCACACATGACTTACCCTTGGAGAAACCATGCTGTGAAACACGAATTAAATTATGCCCTTCAATGTGTTATACATGCATATTGGAAAAGGCAATTAAGTCAGAGTGATAAGAGTAGGGATCCTGCTATCTCTGTATTCATCCCACAAAAAGTCAAGGCATCTGAGGGTCTGGGAGGAGAATTTAATGAGAACCCCAGAGAATTGGATCATTAGATGTGCATAGTTGTGGTAAAGATGAAAGTAAATGGGAAGAGATTGGCAATTTGTGTGTGAGAATGAAGATGGATGTGCTAGCATTAAGTGAATCAAAGTTACAATGGAGGGTTGATTTTAAGTTTGGGACTATGATGGGAAGTGATGAGGGGGCAAGAAGGAAAGAGTGGCTCTATTAGTAAGTGATGAGATAGGAAAGTGCATGGTGGAGTCAAGGGAAGATCTTCAAGGTTAATGTGGGTGAAGGTGAAACTGGGATGGGATGTGTATTTACCTAATCTTAGTATACAGGAAAGGAGCTATGCTCTTTGGATCCCATTTCAACTTAGTCTATAGTCTTGATTTACAATTATCATATTTACATTTGAATTCATGTATTGTTCCAGCTTAGACTACATCACCTTGGCTATTCCAAGTCTTTATGCATCTGTATGGAAAACTGTATTTCTTCACATACTTGAAGCCCTCCTAAATCAAGAGATCTCTACTGTCAATGTAGTCTATCCCCTACAGTAACTTGAATACTGTATTCCTATCACTTCTCTATCTTTGATATTTTGAACTTGTCAGATCCAGTACTTTTACTCTTTCCTCAAATGGTTTATCTGCCAGACTGAAAATCAGTTTAGTTGTTGCCCTATGTATTTTCTCAATCTTGCTTATATCCTTCACTCTGTATGAGAACCACACCATTGACTCATATTCTAGTCATGGACAAATCAGGATTTTTATGAGTTTTTTCATATCTTTACCTAAGTAGTAAAAAACCATTTTAATATTCTACAGCAGTCTGTATGTCTCTCCCTCAGTCCTGCCATTATGTCTGTCAGGTGACAGGTTTTTCTATCAACACCCAATCTTTCTCCTCTTTTGATTTTGTAATGAATTCACTTCCCAATGAATAGTTTGAAGATGATCTTTTGCAACCATTGCCCATTTCCAATACTTTGCATTTGTTAGTATTGAAATAAGATTTTCATTTTTGACTCCATGAAAAAATAGTGTCCACATATTTTTACAATAGCCCACAGTCCTTCTCGTGTTTCACTCTTATGATTTTTGCATCATCTGCAAACATGTTGTTGTTGTCGTTCCCTAGACTGTCTGTCTGAGCAGTCCCATCTCCCCAAGGAATGCTACAGCCGAAACTGGGTTTTCCCACAAATCCTTTATAGAGTGTATGTTGTGTTGTTTGCGTGCATGATTGTGTATAATGCAGTCTTCCATTATGTGTTGTATGGTATGGGGTGAAGTGTTACATCCTGGGCAGCTGTTCACAATGCGGTCATCCAGCCTCTTCTGGTAGCTTAGAAGTGCTGGGTGGTGGCCGCACCTCAGTCTGGCCAAGTGGACTCTGTCCTTTCATGGGAGAGAGGATTCAGAAGGGTGGATATCAGGGGGTCTGGCATGCAGCAGTGTGTTGTCTTTCAGTGTGTTAATGGAGCGGTGAGTGATATGTTTCTGCAAACATGTTGGCATAACTGCTTGTACCTTCCATCATGTCATTGACATAGGCAAGAAACATTATTGGTGCAAGCACTGAACCTTGTGGAACTCCACTCATTACTGCCCTCCATCTTGACATTTTGTACATTACATTGTCCTCATGTATCTTTCCTTCAAGAAAATCTTTCTCATATATGAGTAGTTGCCTCTTAGTCCTCCAGTAAGCTCCAATTTCCATATAAGTTGACTGTGAGGTACTTTATTGAAAGCCTTCTCAAGGTTGAGGTACACACAGTTCATGTGCCTCTTTTTTGCAGCACACAATCTGGAAATGGACTCAAAAGTGGGAGGTGAACTTTAATATCAAGAAGTGTAGCATAATGGAGTTTAGTAAAAGCAAAAACAGAATTTCAAAAAATTACAAAATTTGTGAAAAAAAAAAAAAAAGTGCATTCGGAAAGGGACCTTGGAATGATAATCAGCAATGACATGACACCGGACAGACATATAAACAAAATAGTAGGTGAAACATACAACCTACTAAGGTCAATGAAAGTGGCATTTGAATACTTGGATGAAGAAATGATAAAAAGAACTATTAGTCACATTGATTAGACCAAAACTGGAATATGCAGCAATAGTATGGACACCCAGTACTAAAAAGAATATAAGGAAACTAGAAAGAATACAGAGAGCAACAACAAAGTTGGCACCAGCTCTTTCCAAATTAACATACGAACAAAGATTATCGAAGCTAGAACTACCAACACTAGAGCAAAGAAGAGAAAGAGGTGATCTACTGACTATATATAGAATCATGAAAGGAATGGAAATCCTTGACAGAAAAGATTTACTAAAAAATGACAATGGAAAAACAAGAGGTCATGAAAAGAAACTCAAAAAGGACAACTATAGAAGAGATAGGAAAAAGAATAGCTTCCCACACAGAATGCTGGATATATGGAATAACTTAGATGAAAAAACAGTGTGTGCAAATACTATTCACGATTTTAAGAATAAACTTGATGCTGAGATGCTGAAAGATACAAAGACGGGTCTCCACGAGCATAGCTCCCTTCCCGTATAATACAACTAGGTAAATTCATCAATCACTCTTGAGTAAGGGTTTAAAAGGTTTGACATGTATGACCTCCAGATCTGAAGCCAAACTGACTGTCTGCCAGAATGTTCATCTCTTCAAGGAATTTGGTCCATCAGTCTTTCGCAATTCTTCTACATATACTCACTATTATGCTGGTCAGTGATACTGACCTATGATTTAATGGTGTCTTAAGTTGCTTAAACACAGCAAAGGGAACATGGACTGGGAGTTAAGCATTTATTCCTGATGCTTTATCTACTGATTTTTTCAAAGGAATGAGCAAACTGGATCATCCAGAGTTTATATACATCCTTGGTAGCTCAAGGAGGTATTTGAGCATGGTGCACTGTACTCTGATTGGCCCACTGAGATGCCTGAGACAACCAGTTGTGAAGCACTATGCTCACTGAGGTTTTTGTCCAGGTGAAGCTACCAGCCTTACTATTGATGTTGGGATGGGTAGTGATATATGCAGCTTCTATAGATTTCCTGGTCTTATACCTTTGTATAGTACCTTGGCCTGGTTCCATTGTGGGAAGTGTCCAGATTGGTCCACATGCACCACCATGGCATTGGTAAGCCTATGGTGACAGAGTACAGCCTTATGCTCCCTGATCCTTGTGTTTAGCAACATAATAAGCCTTATTGCATGATGCACATGGGATTTTATACATGACACTGTCCTCCCTCCCCCAACAGGACATTGTACATGGCACTTCCTAACTCAGAAAAGATAGGAGATATTACTAGAATGCTCCAGAGCACAGAGGTAAAAGCAGTGGTAACACTGGGGACAAAGATCGGTGACATAGTAAGAAGCGGAGCCAAGATGAGGGGGAAGGAGGACAGCGTCATGTATTTACCTAGTTGTATTTTACGGGATGAGAGCTATGCTCGTAGTGACCCATTTTCGTATCTCTCTGCATCCAGTTTATTCTTAAAATCATGTATAGTTTTGGCACTCACTGTTTCTCCATTTAGTTTGTTCCAGAAATCAATCACTCTATGTGGGAAGCTATTATTTTTCAGATCTCTTCTGTAACTGTCCTTTTTAGCTTCTTTTCGTATCCTCTTGTTTCTCTTCTGTCCCATTTTAATAGGTCGTCTCTATCAAGAATTTATAACCCTTTCATAATTCTGTAAATGGTCAACAAATCACCTCTTTCTCTTCTCTGTTCCAGTGTTGATAGATGTAATTTCTCCAATCTTTGTTCGTATGTCAAATTTGATAATTTAGGTGCCTTTTTTGTCGCTGCTCTTTGAATTCTTTCTAATTTTCTTATGTTTTTTGTACTAGGTGCCCATAGTGTTGCAGCATACTCTAGTTTAGGTCTTATTAGTACAACCACTATTTTCTTTACCATTTCTTCATCCATGTAGTAGAAGGCCACTTTCATTGATCTTAATAAGTTAAAAGTCTCTCCAACTAATTTATTTACATGTTTATCAGGTGTCAAGTCACTTGAAATAATCACTCCCAGGTCCCTTTCTGAGTCAACTTTTTTGAATTTTTACCAATTTTATAATGACCCGATATTCTATTTTTGCTTTTTCCAAATTCCAATATACTACAGTAAAGGTGGGACTTCATCAGGGATGTGTTATGTTGCCTTGGCTGTTCAATTTATACATGGATGGGGTGGTACAAGAGGTAAATGCAAAGGTTGGGGATTGGAGATGGTTAAAGAAAATGGAAAAAATTGGGATACAAGCCAGTTGTTGTTTGCTGACAACACTGCACTTGTAGCAGGATCAGAGGAAGGATTAAGGAGGCTAGTGACAGAGTTTGGGAGGGTGTGCAAAAGAAGGAATTTGAAGATAAATGTGGGTAAAAGTAAGGTGATGAGATATACAAGGGGAGAAAGTGGCAGCAGACTGGAAGTGAGTATTAAGGGAGAGAGACTTGAGGAAGTGGATAGTTTTAGATACTTGGGTGTGAATGTGACAGGAAAGGGAGGAGTGGAGGTGGAGGTAGAATGTATATTGAGAGAAGTGAGTAATTGGCTTGGGGGATTAAAAAGTGCAATAAGAAATAGACATTTGGGAATGGATGCTAAAAAGAGATTGTATGAAGGAGTGATTGTGCCGATTTAATGAAGCAGCCTTTCTGTGGATGTGCTATGTCTTGCGACACTGCTTCTGACCCAGGGTAGTGGGCGAGGTGCAGAGATGACCCGTCATCCAGGAGAAGCCAAGAAAAGAGGGAGGGAGGGGGGTGGATAGGGGTGGAGTGTGTGGAGATGAAATGGGTGGAAGTGGTTTTTATGCCTTTGTTTTTTGGCTACCTCCCATGTAAAGGGAAAAAAGCCTTTGGTATATGTATGTATGTATGTACATAGTCACTTTTTCCTATGAAGCAATGGTAGTTGAAGGGCTGATGATGTGTGGCTCTTTGGTTAGTAGCAGATCTAATCATGTGGAAATGTCATCTCTTACCCGAGTCACTTTCTTTACCCAGTGGGTCATTGTGTTCTTCATTGTTATACTTAACAGAGTATTTCCCCAGAAATCTGCCTTGCCTCTTGCTTCCCATTCCTCACTGTTGACCTCACTGCAATTAAAATCTTCAATTAGGACTAGATTAGAAAGAAGGGAGGGATGGAGGATGGGGGTAGGGGGTGCTTATGTGTGAATGATATTTTGATGCAACCTGATGGGATTTTCTACTTATCTTCTCTTTTTCTGCATGAGGGGACAAAGAGGGGGTCACTAATGAAGTGAAGTGACCTCAATATGGAGGACAGGAATGCAGGTTGCATGTGCACATGATGCACATCCCAGGGGGTGCTGGTTGAAGGGCCAGGCACAGGTTCAGAGGTGGATGGGGGGTCCATAGGTGGAGGGGTGGATTGTTCTTCCTCCACATCTTCCACATCATCTTCGGTCTGGGACCCCTCTTGCTCCCCAGACCCCTCCACATGGCATCTTTCGGCCAGCATAGAGGTAGTGTATAGCCATTGACTGGTCAGACATTCTAGGGAATGACAACAATAACCCTGCAGTCCTGTAGGATCTTCCAATGAATGCTAACATGTATGTGATTGATCTCCTCGGCCTTTCCTCCAGCATTACTATACCATGTCCTATGATGTGGCTCTCATCCCTGGAGCCAAGAACCACCAATCCTCAGCCTTCTGGACTTTACAAAGTTCAGAGAGAGAGAACTGTTGCTGTGCTTGGTTCCAGGACCATGGGGCCAGTATGTACTTCATAGCCAGCACTGTCGGTGCCAGTAACCACATTGAAGTCACCCAAAACAATAAGTGTGACTCATGGTGGGCACTGGTCAACTATAGATTCAAGCATGGCATAGAACATTTGCTTCTCTTCAAGATTATATGTCTCAGTATGAGCATATACTGCATTAAGAGAGATGAAGTCCAAGATGTGCTTCAGCCTTACCAGCATCATATGCTCATCAACTAGAGTAACCCTTACAATTGATTGGTGTAGTTGGTTAGATATGCCTACAGCTACTTCCATGAGGTGAGAGTCCCATAGGTTTGGCCAAACCAGAAGTAGGTGTAACCCTCACTACTGATCTTGCTGCTTCCTGGTCTTCTCACCTTTGAGAGAGCCACTATATCCCGTCTAAGCCTCTTGGACCCTACTGATAAAAAGGGTAGACAGTCACCCTGGGTGAGAGAAAGAATGTTTCAGGCACTGTCACACACAGCCTGCCTGAGGTTCACCTTGGGCCTGGCTCGACATGTTTGTGCTTGATTTGCAACATCCCTGCACCCAACACAGCAGATTTTGTGATTTTGATGGGGACAGGTTGGAAGCCCATTCCCATCATATTTGTCCAGTATGGTTGCTATGAACGTTTGCCTGTGATTCACCCCTCCATGCCTCCACCCACCACTGATCCCAACGAGGGGAATTCAGGATTTGGGTACGCATATTAACTCAATAGTCCCAGGGGTCATGGAAGAGTATATATACAAACCACCTTGACACTAGGGTATGACAGCTGCAGATTGTGCAGTGTCAGCTCAGGTAGTAGGTGCTTGATTCAGGGCATGCCTGACCCACATATTCAAGTCAATCAGCCCAGCCAATTTGCCTCTCTGAGCCAAGAGAGACCACCTATCCTGGCCTGAATAGAAGACCAAAGAGGTGTATTGCTAGTTCCAGGAGGGGGGCCACCTCAGTGCAACCACAGCACTGGGACATCACTCAGCCTCCAGGACTCCTATCTCCAAACCTTGCAGGGATGCCACACACAGCACAGATAACACGCTTTTAGAGAAAACTGGATGCAAGAGAGACTCGGGAGTTCTAGTGAGTCCGGACCTTAAAACCAGGAAACAGTGCATTAGTGCCAGGAATAAAGCTAACAGAGCATTAGGTTTCATTGCTAGGATGGTAATGAATAGAAGTGCAGAGGTAATTATTAAACTCTATCTAGCGATAGTTAGACCCATCCTTGACTGTGTGGTATGGTTTTGGTGTCCGTCCTACAGAATGGACATCAATTCACTAGAATCAGTACAGAGAAGATTGACCAAAATGGTACATGGACTCAGAAATTTGCCGTAGGAAGAGAGGGTTGGGCACCTTAACTTACACTCTCTGGAAAGATGCATAGTGCAGGTTGATCTAATAATGGTGTTCAAGTGGATCAAAGGCTTTAACAAGGGTGATGCAAACAAGGTTATCATATTAAAACAACAAGGCAGGACTGTGGTACTCCCCCAGGTAGGCGTAGCTCCTCCTTGGGGATCGGTGCCATCTGCGTAGAGCTGATATAAAGGATTTGTGGGAAAACCCAGTTTCGGCTGTGGCCTTCCTTGGGGAGACGGGACTGCTCGGACAGACAGTCTAGGGAACGACAACAAGGCAGGACTCGCAGTAATGGTTATAAACTGCACAAATTTAGATTTAAAAAGGAAATAGGCAAGAACTGGTTTACTAATAGGGTGGTCGACGAATGGAATAAACTTAGTAACCATGTAGTAAATGCTGAAACTATCAGTTGTTTTAAGAAACGATTAGACAACTTTATGGATGGGAATGACAGGTGGTGATGGATACGGAGCTGCCTAGTGTAGGCCTTATTACCTCTTGCAGTCTCCTTCATTCTTATGTTCTTATAGCAGGGTTGGATGGCCATTGACTCAGAATTCATCTGTCCTTTTGATGGTTTTGTTTTTCCTCCATCTGGGTGTCCAACACACCCTCCTCATTGGAAGGTCACCAGTGGGGGAGTTGGTTTAGTGACTGACAATCCAACCATATGGTAGGTAGTACTAAGCTGGGCTGAGTGGAGTAGACATTGATTGTCACTTCTTTTATGGAAAATTAGAGAAACCATGGTTGAGAGAGGCCCAGTCCAGAAATTGAGTACCAATCCCTCAGAGCTGCATCTAAAGATGGAGGTGAAAGTGTAGTTGGGTTTTGAAGATGGCAGTGGGGATATGATTTTTTGTAACACTCATCCTGAATGACCACCAGATTAAATATTTTGATAATCATTCTTATGCTCCTTAGGTTCAGGTCCATATGAATTTCGGTTACGTGAGATGGAGAGGCATCTGTATTATTATAAGAAACTGAGCCGAGATCTGAAGACCCGATTGCGACAGTACATGGATGAAAACAAAGAGAAGATAAGTGAACCACAACCAGGTGAGCTGAACTTTGGTGATATTGTATCTTTTATTCATTGTGACAATGCTCGTAGTTTTTAGGGTAAATTAACATCTACACCATTTCTTCCTGAATGAAGGGGTGTCACAGAGATGAATAGAATAGCCTAATAGCAGCCAGAGTAAAAGGATAATTACTCTTCAGTATGGATGAGGTTAATCAAGATACAGGCTGATCCAGTCGCAGAATTGGCCTGCCTGGCACCCTGGGCAAATTTTCGCTAGGTGACACCCCACCCCACCCCCACCCCCACCCCCGTCCAATTACAAATGCATTTCATCTTGACAGTATGACAGAATGGCAAGTTGCATGTGACTCATATGTTTGTTTTATAGCCAAGCTCGATTAAAAAAATTAACAGTTATCAGAGTCAATACTACTTGATTAGGAATGTCCCAACGTTATCACTATTCTGAATTATTTGTTGGTGTCTTATACCACCTCCTGCCAGATTGCCACCTTGGGCAACCACCCTTATTGCCTATGCTCATCTCTGCCACTTACCTGATCCCAAAAATTTGTGCTGATTAGTTTCCCACTTCCTAAGGATTTGCAAAATGAACCATTTTATTACTATATTTAGACAAGGTGTTCTTAAAAACAGAAAGTCAGTACAGGCTGGCCTTAGGAGCTGCAGTGACACAGAAAGAAATAAGGGACCAAATAAAGAAACTTGATGTCAGAAAGTCACGTGGGCCAGATGGAATAGCGAACTGGATATTGAAAGAATGTATAGATGAACTCACAGATAAAATACACAAGATAATTGACTTCTCACTCAAAGAAGGAAGAGTACCACATGATTGGGAAAATGCAAATAATGTACCAATATATAAGAAAATCGAACAAACTATAGAACAGTTTTCTACACAGAGTAATAGATACATGGAACAAATTGAAAGAGAAAACAGTGAGTGCTAAAACTATACAGGATTTTAAGAAAGAACTAGATGCGGAAAGATACAACTGCAAGTCACTACAAGCATAGCTCTTCTCTGAAACTAATAAATAAGATAGAGTCAAAAGGTGGCATCAGAGGAAAATTATTGGAATGGATGAAAGACTTCTTGATTGGAAGGAAAATTAGAGTTGTAATTAGAGAAAAATTCTCCAACTGGGAAGAAGTAAAAAGCGGTGTCCCGCAAGGATCAGTATTGGCCCCAATCATGTTCACCGTATATATTAATGACATGAATGAAGGAGTGGAGTGCTATATAGATTTTTAAAAACGGAAGAGGACTGCAACTCATTGCAACAAGATTTGGACACAATATGGAATTGGACTCAAAAGTGGGAAGTAAAATTAAATATTAAGAAATGCAGTATAATGGAATTTGGAAAGAGTAAAAACAGAATATCAAAAGATTACAGAATTGGGGAAGAAAAAATAAATATAACAAACTATGAAAAAGATCTTGGAGTGATGATTGGAAAGGACATGAAACCAGATAAGCATATAAATAAAGTATTCGGAGAGACCTACAGCTTATTGAGAGCAATCAAAGTGGCATTTGCTTATATGGACGAAGAAATGATAAAGAAAATACTAACTACACTAATAAGACCAAAACTTGAGTACGCAGCATCACTTTGGACACCCAGTACCAAAAAGAATATTAAGAAACTAGAAAGATTACAAAGAGCGACAACCAAACTAGCACCGACACTCGCTGAACTAACATATGAGCAAATAGTATCCAAATTGAACCTACCAACTCTGGAACAAAGAAGAGAAAGAGGAGATTTGCTGACTATCTACAGAATAATGAAAGGAATGGAAGTTTTAGACAGGAACGACCTGTTAGTGTGGGAAAACAGTAAAACGAGAGGACACGGAAAAAAATTGAAAAAGGATAGTTATAGAAAAAACTTGAAAAGGAACAGTTTCCCTCACAGAGCAATAAATACATGGAACAAATTAGACAACAAAACAGTATGTGCAAACACTATACAAGATTTTAAGATAAAACTTGATGTGGAGAGATACAAAGACGGGTCACCACGAGCATAGCTCCCCACCTGTATATTACAACTAGGTAAATACATACGCCATCACAGAGGAAGGAGATGCTAACATTGATCTCCACACTAGCACTTTGTTGCTGATTCAGGAAAAATGCTTTGTTGTCATTTTCGGGATATAATAATAAGTTTTCATGTGACTGGTAATGTATCCAGTCCAGTTCTTGGAAATCATAGCTTTAACACAAAATGGAGAGTAGCAATGATGAAATAAGGATCAATGAACCAACCAAGAGGGGATTTGATATATCCAGAGTTGAGTCACCATTGGGAGTGATCCCTAAGAAAACATGTTTAAATATTACTCCGAGGACGACTCACAGGTATGACAATGATTTATTCTCTGGATTTAGGAGGGAAGGGGGAGCAGTGGATAAAACTATGGACACAGATAGAGATATTAGGATTAGCAGAGCAATAAGGAATCAAGACATCAACAACTTAGTAGAAAAATTTATTGATTTAAAAGTAGACCATAAACCTTTACAATTAGAGGTATCAAACTTATGCACAACTAACGAGGTGATACTAAGACAAACAATCTATAAAGTGAACTGAGTGCAATTAAAAGAGAAAATGAAAGAAAGGAAAATGAGGTTAGAAATAAAAATTAAGTATTGAAGAAAGAGGTAAAAGAACAATTACAAACATTAACTGAAAAGATGGAAGAATCAGAGACCGATCTAAACGAAATAAAAAATCAGTGGAAACAGGAACGTGAAAATCAAAAACTCGTTCAAAGAAATAGTACAGCAGCAGGTAGAAGAGAATGCAAAGGAAACAGTAATCAAGGTGATCAAAGAAAAGGAAAACTGGGTGAGAGATACAGTGGACAAAAAGAAATACATTGTGGTTTACGGTATCAATGAAAAACACAATGTACCTAAATACCAAAGAGAAAAAGAAGAGAAAGAAATTGCGGAGATACTGAAAGCGGTTCAGGACGAGGGACAGAATATGGTACAGGAAATCGATGACGTGCATAGGATGGATACATACTCAAAAGAAAAAACTACAGGACAATGAAAATCAAACTAAGAACTCAAATAATAGTGGAAGAAATACTATCAAAAGCGGCAAAACTAGCAAATAGTGAAAAATACAAAAATGTGTGGATAAAAAAGGAAATGAATTAAGAGGAAATAGAGAAAGATAAGGCACTGAGAAGTGAACCTAAGGAAAAAACAAGCCAACCCAGAGCTCCCAAGAAAAAGGGCAGGAGGAGTTTGTAAGACTATGTTCAGGACCTTGAAGGTCCAGCTGCACCAAGTTGACAGGGAACCTCGCATTTCTGCCAAAGAATTAAAACACAAGAATCCTGAACTTCTGGCCAATGTGTCTCTGAGGACCATGCAGAGTTGCCTCCAAGACACCCTTGGGTATAAGTACTGCACACCTCAAAGAGAATTGATTATTACAGCCAGGCAAAAGAATCATTAAATTAGTTTTTGCCTGAAATACCTTGCCTGGGATCAGTACAAGTGGAAGAAAGTGCTATGGTCTGATGGAACCACCTTTACCATCATTAGGAAATGAGGAGGGAAGATAAAGATACACAGTGGTCAAGATTCCTCCTCCCCAAAGAACAGTGGGGGACTGTCAAACACCCTGACTCGTTCAGGGTACCACAGTGTTGGAAAGTTGTGGTCTTACCAAGGAATGTTACAGTCAGCTCTTGGTTGACCATCTTGAGGACTGCGTTGACATCTGTCAAAGTGAAGTGTACCAGCAGGATGGGGCACCTGCTCACACAGCAAAATTGATAACGGGTTGGCTGGATTTTGTGGGAATTTAATATATAAAGGATTGGCCCGGCAACAATCCTGACCTTTCTCCAATAGAAAATTTGTGGGCATTGATGAAAGCCCAGTTGAGGAAACATGACACATCAAGTGTGCCAAAACTTGTTGCTGCCCTTCAAAACATGTGGTTTGATTTCTCCTCTTCCATCCTCCAAAACCTCACCTTCTCTATTCCCTGTCACCTCAGGCCTTGCTTTAAGAATAAGGGAAGATGAATTATGTGTGCCAATGCTGATGGTACTAATTGTATATATATGTGTGTGTGTATATATATATATATATATATATATATATATATATATATATATATATTTATATTCACAGTCAAACCTCTGTTTTTGAACATAATTTGCCCCAAAAATCTGTTCTAAAACCAAATTATTTGAAAACTGAATCATATTTTCCCATTACAAATAATGTAAAAGAGATTAATTCATTCCTAAGCACCAGATGAATGCTTATTTACCTAATTACACTTTATATATATAATAAATAAAACATAAAAGTGTAAATCAAACAGAAAACATAACAGAAGTAAATTTAATGACAAAGCAACACTGTAAAGAAATTATGTAATGTATGTACCTTTTGGCTGCAATGTGATGGCATAGGTGGATGGAGATGAGGGAGGGAAAGGGGTGAGTTATTGCTTGGAAGGGGAATCTTCCATAAAAACTTCTGGTGAATCTTGTTTGGGTGTTTCTTCTCTTCTCTTTGGCTCAGGTAAATCTTTTTCTTGGGTTTCTTTCTTTTTTCTGTTACTAAAAACCTTTCCAATATTTGTAGTTTTAGCCTGCACTATAAATTTTTTCTGAAATGTGACATGTTGTCAATGAAAAGATTTACTGCTCTATGTGCTACCATGGTGTCTGGATGGTATTTTTCTACAAAATTTTGAACATTACCCCATTTAGCACAAATTTCTTTGATTAAAGAACTTGGCATATACTTCACTCCTCCTGAGAAGACTGTTCCTCAGCCAATTTCTTTTTCTGTTCATTTTGAAGGTGTACAAGTTCTTCAGTGGTAAGCTCAGTATTGTGGTCTTCCATGAGCTCTTCAGTATCTTCACTGTTGACTTCCAAGCCCATACTTTTTCCCATAGAAACAATCTCTTAAATAATAGCATTATCCTTGACAGCAGCAGCAGATCCAGCGTTCCAAACCCCTCAAAGTCTCTCTGGTACACAACCAGGCCAAAGGTTCTGTCATTATCTGCACTTCATGTATATTCTTTGCCAAAATAAAATTATTATTATTATTATTTCTTTCGAAAACTCTTGGATTATCAGAATGATACACTAGCAATGGTTTGACCTTGAAATCACCACTTGCATTACCGCACAGCAGAACAGTGAGTCTGCCCAGGCAATAATATTTCCTCCTCAGTGATATAGGTTCTTTTTGGCAATTTTTTTCCAGAATAATTCGGTTTCATCAGCATTAAATACCTGTTGGGGGAGAAAACCTTTCTTTATAAAGTCACCAAACTCAATCACAAATTTTTCTGCCATTTCCTTGTTTGAACTCGCCACCTCATGATGCCTAACTACACTGTGAATTTCACTTCTGTTCTTAAATTTTTCGAACCATCCTCGACTTGCTTTAAATACAAAATCATCAGCACTTGTACCAGGGCTTTTCTTTACTAGATCATCATAAATTGCTAACACTTTCTCACATATAAATGCTTCAGAGATACTATCACCTGCTAACTGTTTCTCATTTATATAAACAAGCAACAACTTTTCCACTTCCTCAAGTATTTGTGGTCTTGGGGAGTGGGTGCATACCTTTGAGTTCCCCCTTACAAGGGAGAAGAAGACCTTAGTGTATAGATATGTATATACATACCTATACAGATAGATATGTATATCCATGTATATATACATGCATATATATATATAAAGATAAATATTGATATACATTAAAAAAGTATATACATTTCAGGGCCATCAACCTACCCAACAGTTGGTGCACCTGTTATTTCTTCATACACTTCAGCACCCATCCAGCAGCATCACAGCTTTGCATCTCATCCTCCAGCCCCTCTGTTACCAAGGAGAACGCGTTTACATGCTGCAGCACAGGCTAGAAAACAGCCACCACCACAAACCAAAGTTACTCGGGAAGGAAACAAGATTGTTATTAGACAGAAGTCAGATAAACAGTTGAAGGGTAAATTAGGATGTGACAGTAGATAATGGAGAGATCACCATTAGGTAGTGGATGCAGTACTGTCATAGCACAAAATAGATCATAAATCATAATGTGATTCTGTTAACTGTATAGTAGACTAACACCAATGTTAGCATTGTAATAAGAGTTTTTTTAATAGTCATTGAAATATTGTTAATGTAGTATTGTTAAATCAATTTGTGAAGAACAAAATTTAATTTCTGTTTCTACAAGTTCCCAGTGAATTTGTATGAAGTATGAATTTGATATAGATTTATGTGAGAATTGTCATTTTTTTAAATACTTTGTCAGTAGTATATTCAAAATTGGTTTTGTCTTCCAAGTCTACATTATTGTAAATTGTGTGCAATCTGTAGTAGTCTACATAAGCTTGACATGGCTGCCACAGATGGTTAGTCACACTGGTGAATTGGCCAAGAATGTAATAAATGTTCAGGTCTTGTTGAGAGAGTTGGTGCTGTAGTGATGACTCAGTCTAGACAGTTCTTTTTCCAGTGGCTAGTCAGTTGCACTTATCTACTAGAATCCCTTGTATTTCTTTTGTGGTCAGGCCACCTTCAAACAGTGACTGTGGTGCTCAATTTTTGTACCAAGTGTAGCAAGTGAACATAATTTTAGTAAAGATATAATTAATTTCTTGTATTTGTATTAACCTGAAAACTTGAGTATAGGGTTGTTACAGGGACTGAAATTACATGTCATTAGTCTGCGTTGGAGGGAAATCTCTACTCATAGAATGGCGTTACTTTTGTACTCCAACTGTCCCTCCTTTATGCTGCTCCCTTGAAACTGCCCTTTACCATTTCTATGGGGTGGAAAAGGTGCTGGCAGATAGAGCTGATGAAAAAGTATTAGGGTAGTTTGGACACATGGAAAGAATGAATGAAGAAAGATTAGTAAAAGAAGTGTGAAAGGCAGAGGTGGAAAGAGTGAACATGAGGGGACGATTGAGGACGAGATGGATAGGGTGAAAGGGGCTTTGGGGAATGAAGGGAGAAAACAGGAGATAAAAGTGAGTGAAGAATGTGTATAGATAATACTGTGATGCAAAGAAGGGAGGGAGTAGGGAGTGTTTATGACTGTGTGAATGTTTTGACACAGTCCAAAGGGATTTCTCTACATCTTTTCTATTTTTTATATAATGGGACAGAAAGGGGGTCACTGATTAAGTGAAATGGCTTTCCTGTGGATGTACTGTCTCTTGCTGCATTGATTCTAACACACTCAGCAGTCAGGATACAGGGTTGACCTTTCATCCAGGAGGGGCTAAGTTGAAGAGAAAAGGGTGATGGGAGTGAAATGGGTGGGAGTGGGCATGTGCATTTAGACTTGGCTACCCCCCTTATAAGGGAAGAAAAAGTCCTTGGTATATAGATAGCCAACATGATCCTCACATAAGTCATAGGAAGCAACAAGGTGGGAGGGAGTGATGAGACTAGGGATCCTGCTCTCACTATATTTATCCTAGGAGAAGTCAAGGCATAAGGCCTGGGGAAAGTCCATTGAAATTGGGTCATTGAATGTGCATGGTTGTGGTACAGATGAGAATAAAAGAGAAGAGATAGGCAGTATGTTTGTGAGAAGATGGATGTGCTAGTATTAAGTGAAACTAAGTTGAAAAAAAGGGATGATTTTGAGTTTAGGAGTGTGGTGAGTAGTGTCAGAAATGATGAGGGGGCAAGAGAGGAAAGGAGTGGTTCTGCTATTAAGTAATGAGATAGGAAATTGCTTGGTGGAATGGAGGATAGTATATTCAAGGTTAATGAGGATGAAGGTGAAATGGGATTGAGGATGTGGGTTTCTGTAAGGGCATAGGGGGTTTTGAGAAGAGTGAAGAGAAGAGAAAAAGGAGGCTTTTTGGATAGATTTATATGAGTCTTGCTGTCTCTGCCCAGGACATCAATAACACCTGACTTCTTACACTGTTTATTGAGTGATAAATTGCGAACTGCAAGATGATTTTACAATGTAACACAAAGTAGAGACATTTTAGATCATACAAGAAATACAATAGATAGTATCATATCAGTTGAGCAGTAGACATCACTCAGGTTTGGTCAAGCCAGGATAGCTGCTTCAGACAGTGAGATGTGGAGTGGTTGTGATTTAGTGATCAGTGTCAAAGTGCTACACCCTCTACATAGTAGAATTGTAGCCTTAAAGAACTTTTGAGGGCCTTATAGAGGAGAATTGAGTTCTTTCCTCAAAGGCTCAAAACACTGACTACAAAACCTGTATGGAACCTTGGTGGACAACAGTGGCCAAGAAAACATGGAGAGGTGGTAATAATGCCCTCACCAGGCCCACTTGAATGCAGAAACTCTTTTCAAGCTCTTGTGGGTCTACAAAAAGAAACAAAGGAGATGCAAGGGAAGAAGGTTAGGGCAGTTGCTAGATCCCTGTCCACAGGTAAGATTTTGGTTATAAGGGATAGCCAGGTGAGATATTTAGATGGGGTCTTTTACAACAAGGATAGGAAGCATAGGATTCAGGTGTGTTTCCTTGGGGTGGGGATAGGTGATGTTAGAGACAGGATTGGAAAGTGCATAGTTAGGGAAGATGATAGACCTATTGTTTGTTTGAATGCAGGAAGGAATGACAGGTAAATTAGGAAGTGGAGAATTATTTGTGCAGTTCTGGGATGTGCTAGACAAGATTATGGATAAGGGAGGGGTTCCTATTGTATGTGGAATCCTGATGCAAAAAGTTGGAGGCATGTGGTATTCCAGGGCTATTGCAATGAATTGTAGGCTGGCACATCATTGTAAGGCCAATGGGTGGGCATTTGTCAACAACTGGATTGCTTTTACAGTAAGAATCATGCATGAGAAATCACAAACTCGTGATTCTAAATATGCAGAAAAACCACCAAGGAAAAAGAAAAACTGATGACCAAGCGCTTTCGTCTATTCAGACATTTTCAGGGTACCCTGAGGATGTCTGAATAGACGAAAGCGCTTGGTCATCAGTTTTTCTTTTTCCTTGGTGTTTTTTCCGCAGTAAGAATCATCTATATACAAGGGACGGGGGACACAGGGCAGCGGCGACGTGACGCTCCTCGAATTCCCTTTAATAGGCAAAGCCAGGGTGAAATATTTACTAATTGAGTGAGTAGGGGTGTTGTGACGTGATGCATCCTACGACCCGTCACACACTGATCAAAGAAATCTTCGGAACTATCCTTTCCAAGTTCCCGTAGTTGGCAAGCGTAGTTCGCAAGGGTGTCCCTGCCAGCCAGCGGTCAGCCAATCAGGAACTTGGAAAGCTCCTCACGTTCCCGCCAGCCTCCTTTAAAAGGTCGGCGTTTCGCCGAGATGGGCAGAACAGTATCAACCAGCGCACAAACTACATCTCCTCGTCCAGTCTTCTAGCCGTCCCATCGAGCCTCGCCGTCATCATCTGTTACCGCCTCGCTGACGCTAGGCTCCACGTCCAGCTACAACCATAAGCTCCACTAAGCTGTGGCCTTAGTCCGAGCTTCACCTATATTTCTCATTTGACACATCTAGTGTCGCACCTTGTGGCTAATTACCAAAAGAAAGAGATTAGATATTTTGTGTTGATTTTCATTTGTCCTGCCGTTGTTCCGAACTAAAACTACTACAGGGGGAGCAACGCTATTTCAGGGTCACAGTAGGGGCAAAATATTGTTTGTTCCAACTTTAGGATAGGGTCAAAGAGGAAAAATGTTAATCTTCGTCATGACGCGAATCGACGCGCTATATTTGCCTATCAAGCAAAAATAGATTTAAATAATTTGCAAATATAATACATAGGAGGAAAACATGTCTATTCAGGGTCACAGAAGAGCCAAAATGTCGCTAATTTCAACTTCTGAAGAGAAAAAGTGTAGGAAAATAACGGCCTTCGTCTCCGAAGTAGCTCATGACAGAAAACACAAGATAAAATATAATTTCTAGTTTTGTTTACATCACAAACCGTTGTCTTTCATTGCTATATATATACTAGTTTTGAATAATTTTGAAGGCTTCACACACAAAAAGGTAAGTCTATTAGAAAAAGTAACCAATATATTACAGAAAATAGAATTGAAAAAAAAGATAAGCCTCAAGTTGAATACTCTGCAATGGAGGTAAGTGAAATTCTTATAGTTGGAAAAATTTAGAGACTTGATTTTCTCACATGAAGCTAGATTACACAATCCAGATAATAAACTTGAGCAGGAAAAGGGTACAATGAATGAAACCTTAATAAATGAGAGAAAAATCTCAACCCTATGGAAAAAAGGATAGGCCGACAGCAAATGAGGATAGGAGACTTAGAGTAACCTTTAAAGAGATTATGGAACAACTGTAACGGGATCGTTACATAGTCTCCACGAAGGTTTACTTCCCACACAAGATGTAACGGGATCGTTACATCATCTCCAGAAAGGGTTACTTGTCACACACCTTTGAGTTTTTCTTCTTTATTCGTTACAGTATATGTAACTTAAGATTCACAGTTCTACACCATCTTAACACTAGGGCACGTCACAAGAACCGCACTCTCCTCGGGTGTGTGAGCCAGTTTTCATGGCCGGAAGTGTCGAGTAGACAAATTCTAGAGTTGCCCTTAATCGTGATCTTTACAATAATGTCTTGTTAGTCTGTTGTCCCACATGGGTGGGGCAACTACACTAATTACGTATTGATCTCTAGTACAATACATGTTAATTATATATCCAGGGGAGGTCGTCAGTATATGTAATATCGTGTTTCAGTACTGTGTGGCTACTTGGTTGATTGCGTGTGTTCGTGTGTGTGTGTGTGCATGTCGCTAGGCGCGCGGATGATAGAAGCTGCTTATGTCAGCGAGATGGACAGGTCTTTGGCGCCTGCAAGTCGGGTATGTGTGGGAGTGAGTGGAGGTGAGTGGGTTATATGACTGAGTGATATATTCACATGTATATGAGACGTATACACAACAGGAAAGAGCCTGGAAGAAGGAATAGTCAAGGTTATAAAAAAGAGAATCGTCAGAGATGTTGTAGACAAGTCTAGACGCATTTTACTCTTTGGATGCCAAGAAGACTATAACGCCTCATGGAAGTTACACAAAGAAAAAGAAATGCAAATGAATAGGGAAAATACATCAACTCTAGGGAAGGATTTGGATGTGATAGGCCAGACTGATAGCGTGTACAGGTTAGGCAAGTATAAGAGAAGTTGTGCACACCCAATGAAAATAAAGTTCAAGTTCCAAGTTTTTACAAAAAAAAAAAAAAAAAAAGTTTAACAAAATGTTTGGATCAGGAAAGGTGATAATGAAGAGAAACGATCAAAGACACGAAAGCTCTTAGTGGAAGCCAAAGCCAAATATTATATGACCAAAAAAGGGAATATATATATATATATATATATATATATATATATATATACATATATATATATATATATATATATATATATATATATATATATATATATATATATAATATATATATTGCAAGTTGTCAATCAGAAGATGAGGAAATGGTTTCTTAGAAATCAAAAAGGTAGTATTGCAAAGTTAGCACTACAAGAAAACTTAGAATATACTAATGTTGATGGTTTACTATCAGCGAGGTTGAAAACAAATGACTACTTAAGAATAAATTAACCTGATACCTTGTGTCTAGTAGAGATTAAACTCCCAAAAAATGTTGATGTACAGTTGGGGAACAACAGATACATCTGGAGAAGAGACAAAAGATAAAAATGGTGGAGGCAGGCGCGGATACAAGGGGGTTCCCCAGGTACACTCATCTCGAGTTTGATTCTCCTTGGATAAACACTTTTTAGTACAAATTTATGATTTGAATTATATTTGTGAATTATATATGATTTTACATACAATTACGAGCAAAGCAGACTTAGATTTCTGGACTAATCTCCAAGCCAACAGCATTATTCTTGGGGTTAAAACATCGGCGTGTTTCAAGTATCGGTTATCGGTTCGCCCTCCACGCCCCCAATAACATTCCTGGATCCGCGCCTGGGTGGAGGAGTAATGTTTGTGGTGAAAAGTGAAACAAAGGAGGAAGAAGCAAATCTGAGTGAAGGCAGGGCTGAAACAATTCACCTAAAGATGAGTACTAAAGGTCATAATAAAAAAGACTTCATGGTGGTTGTCACGGACTAGTCTTTGTATTTCAGTTGATGTATCAAATTTCGGCCATGATTTCAACAGTTCCTTCAATCCGCTGGTCAGTGTGATTATTTTGCCTTTTAGTGGAATTCCAATCTTCACTTGGAGAAAAAGTTATGTGTAACACTTATTTAATTTGCATTATGTTAAAATAAGATTTCGACTTACAATGAAGTTGGGTATGTTAAGAGTACGTCCGAGCGCGGGAGTCGGAAAGACTCAATGCCCGCGTCTTCTTAAATTTATACCACGACCGCACAATATCGGGGCCAAGGACAGGTGCCGATGTGTGCCTCTATAAGTCTATTCTATCACTGCCTGGGCTCCACACAATCCTTCTATTTCATTTGTGTGTAAAGAAGGCTTACAAAATTTCAATCATTACCTATCTAAATAAATAGGATAACATAAATATATATACGAGGATACTACTTCGTAGTGTCATTTTGTTTACATACCCTCTGACCTCGTAAGGGAGAAGGCCTCAATTTTGTATTCCTCCGTCGCTGGTTTTTATCTTATCTAATTTAAGGTAACCTACTACTTTGTTGGATCTAATACCATAACAAGTTTACTAAGAATGGTGAGCACCATAGATCTTGCTAGGATGTGGCTTATGGCGCCATACCCGCGTCCCTTTGTGTCAGTGACGCGTCATGGGGTAAAAGGCTGGTAGGAAGGAGGGTAGAAAGAGGGGTAGAAGATGGTTTGTTGTATTTTATAGGTAGGTTGTTTATGAAACAATAGCCCGAGCGAACTGCCTGAGTCCACCTACCCGCTTTGTATATAACGGGCCAGGAGCTCGAGGGTAATTTACTATCTGGGGTTTTTCCTCTTGTTTCTGGGTGAATACAAAATATTAGCATTCCTCTACAATCCTGTGTTCTATGTCCTACCCTTATGTGATATAAACAGAAAGGTGGATTTTTACAATGATACTCATCATGACCCTCATATTTGCAGTTCCTACAAATAATTAAATCTCATAACACTCGTGTTGTATGTCCCGATTTACTACAATTATAGCACTCAAGTCTAGCATTCCTTGAAATATTTACCTATTTGTATTATACGGGAAGGGAAGCAATGCTTGTAGTGGCCCGTCTTTGTATCTTGCAACATCTAGTTTATAAAATTCTTGTATGGTGTTTGCACACACTATTGTGTTGTCCAATTTGTTCCAGACATCCACTACTCTGTGGAAATCTGTTTTTTCTTTTTTATCTCTTCTATAAATATCCTTTTCTATTTCATTTCCATGCCCCCGTTTATTTTTCTTTTGTCCCAATTTAATAAGTCTTCTCTGCCAAGGAATTCCATGCCTTTCATTATTCTGTAAATGACCAATAGATCTCTTTCTCTTCTTTGTTCCAGGGTGGATAGTTCCAGTTTGGACAATCTTTGCTCGTGTGTCAATTTTGAAAGTGTCGGAGTTATCTTTGTCGTTGCTCTTAGGATTCTTTCTATTCTCCTTATATATATATATATATATATATATATATATATATATATATATATATATATATATATACATATATATATATATATATATATATTATATATATATATATATATATATATATATATATATATTTACCATTACTTCATTCAAGTAATTAAAAGACACCTTTATTGATCGTGATAAATTGTAGGTTTCTCCGGTTATATTGTTTATATATGTGTCTGGGGACATGTCTTTGGTGATAATTACTCCTAGGTCCTTTTAGGAACTTTCTTTACTTCCTTTGTACTGATTCTATATTGTCCTGATATTCGTTTATTCTATTTTTCCAAATTCTACTATACTACATTTCTTGATGTTAAAGTTTACTTCCCACTTTTGACTCCATTCCCATACTTTGTCCAAGTCTCTCTGTAGTGATTCACACTCTTTTTCTGTACTTTGGTAGTTTTGCGTCGTCCGTAAAGAAGTTCATGTAACATTCTACACCTTCATCCATGTCATTTATAAATATAGCAAACTTTATCGGAGCCAACACTGAACACTGTGGGACATTTCTTCCCAGGTCGAATTTTTATCTCTGAACATCACTCATTTTTCTCCCATACCTTAACCCACTTGCACAACCTTAAATCACACACACACACAAGAGTATTATGCACGTAATAATAAAAACCTTAATACCAATACAACATACATACATATACCAAGGCTTTTTCCCCCGTACAAGGGAGGTAGCCAAAAAGGAAAAGGCATAAAATCATTCCACCCATTCCATCCCTAAATACACTCCACGCCCCTCCACCCTCCCTCTCATCTTAGCACCTCCTGGATGACGGGTCATCCCTGCACCTTGTCCACTGCCCTGGGTCAGAAGCAGTGTCGCAAGACACAGCACATCCACAGCGAGGCCGCTTCATTAAATCGGCGACCCCCCCCCTCCGTCCCCCCATGTATAAAAGGAGAAGACGGGGAGAAATCCCTTCGGGCTGCGTCAAAATTTTGCTCACACATACTACCTCACCCCCCATCCCCCCACCCATTCCACCTCATGCATCACATCATCCATATACAACCATTCTCCATTCACACCTGTCTTCTGTCCTCTCCCGTCCTTCCTCAACGGACATTCCCCTCTTCCCCAAAGCCCCCTTCACCCCATCCATTCATCTCATCCTAGGACGTCCCTTCATGTTCACTCCCTCCACATTTGCCTTCCATACCTCTTTTACTAGTCTTTCTTCACTCATTCTTTCCATGTGTCCAAACCATCCTAATACTCTTTCATCAACCCTATCTCCCAACTCTCTTTCCACCCCTGTTCTCCTCCTCACTTCCTCATTTCTCACTCTATCTAGCCTAGTAACCCCCATCATACTTCTCAGACACCTCATCTCAACCACATTCAAACTCCTTCTCTCTTCCTCTCTTATGTTCCATGTTTCTGCCCCATACAGTGCTGTTGGCACAATCACTCCTTCATACAGTCTCCTCTTAGCATCCATTCCCAAATGTCTATTCTTCATTACACTCTTTAATCCACCAAGGCATTTACTCGCTTCTCTCAATCTACATTCTACCTCCACCTTCACTCCACCTATTCCTGCCACATTTGCACCCAAGTATCTAAAACTATCCACTTCCTCCAGTCACTCTTCCTTAATGCTCACTTCCAGTCTACTGCCACTTTCACCCCTAGTACATCTCATCACCTTACTTTTACCCACATTTATCTTCAGCTTTCTTCTATCACACACTCTCCCAAACTCTGTCACCAACTTCCTCAATCCCTCCTCCGATCCTGCCACAAGCGCAGTGTCATCCACAAACAACAGCTGGCTCACCTCCTACTTTTCTTCATTTTCTTTAACCATCTCCTATCCCTGACCCACTACCCTTGCATTTACCTCTCGCACTACCCCCATCCATGTATAAGTTGAACAGCCAGGGCGACATAACCCATCCTTGACGAAGTCCCACCTTTACCTCGAACCATTCACTCTCTCCATTTCTAATCCTGACACATGCTCTACTACTCTCATGAAAACTCTTGGCAGCTCCTAGAAGCTTTTCTCCTATCCCGTAAATCCGCAAAACCTCCCACAGTGCCTTTCTGTCTACCCTATCGTAAGCCTTTTCCAGATCCATAAAAGCCAAAAAAACATCCTTCCCCTTTCCAATAGCTTTCTCACATATCTGTCTTACCACAAAAATCTTATCTACACAACCTCTACCCGTCCTAAATCCACACTGTTCCTTACCAATTACTCTCTCTGTTCCTCTCCTAATACCTCTCAATCAAGATCCTCCCATAAGCCTTCCCAACTACACTTAACAAGCTAATCCCTCTCAAACTACTACATTCACACTTGTCCCCTTTTCCCTCGTAAAGTGGAACTATACAGCCACTCCTCCAGTCTTCGGCACTCTACCCTCTCTCCAGCAAACATCAAATAACCTCACCAGCCAGTCCACCATCACTGTACCTCCTTTTTTTTTTAGACATTCTGCATGGCATTCATCCAGACCAGATGCCTTACCTGCTTCCATCATCTTAACAACTGCCTTCTCTTCATCCTTCCTTATTTCTCCATTTTCCTCACCCATCACGGTCATTTTCTTAGCATTTCCCACTGCAGCTATCTTTCCCTCCCTATCCTCCTTCACATTTAGCAACTCCCTAAAATATTCTGCCCATCTTCCCCTTACTGCCTTCTCTTCCATTATCATCTCTCCATCTGCACCTTTTACCTTTTCTTCTCTACTTGATTCCCCTCCTCTTCCTCTCTTAATTTCTTTCCAAAACATCTTTTTATTACTTTCAAAATTTTCTGTCATACTCTTACCCCACTTCACATCTGCTCTCCTCTTTGCCTCCTTTACCTTGTGCTTTACTTCTCTTTTCTTTTCTTTGTACCTCTCATATGACTCCCTCGTCCTATTTTGTAACCAATCTGAAAGCTCGCTTCTTCTCTTCTACAACCTTCTTTGTTTCCTCATTCCACCATTCACTACCCTTCCTTTTATTTCCTCCTGTCCTTCTTGTTCCTTCACTCCCTCCCACTCCTCCTTCAGCTTCTTCTTGTACTCCTTCTCCTTTTCCAATACAAAGAAATTAAAAATGACAATAAGATAATTAACCGGCAACTCGACATGCGCATTCTGCCGGCGATAGAAAATGTTACCATACGTATACAAGTTAAATACACTTAAGAATTTAATACAAAAATTCGAGTACGTAGCAGCATACTGACATATGGTAACAGAGATACAAGTTGCAGTAAAACGTTACATTACATCAAATAAAAATGGTAAAGTACAAAGAAAAGAAACATAAGCAAAAAATATATATATAACTTGGCAAATTATGCCCCAATGCTAACGCTTACTTGACCTGAGGGGAAAGGCAACAAAGACCGCCGCTGATCTGAGGATGTTGACCTTCTGGGTGTCTCAACTTGTCTATACAGCTGATAGATAAGGGGGCGGGGAGAGTAAAAGCTGCGTGCTTGCAGACCACTACGACCACCACAAGAAAGAAAACACGTGAACATTAGATACGTGACACTAAACACGTGGCCCTGTTAAGGGGATGAAGGAGGAGGAGGAGAAGAAAAAGGAAGAGGAAGAAGAGGAGGGGAGGTATACGTTAGGGTGGAGAAGGAAAGCGATGATAGAGTATGGGAGAGTGTGTAGGTGTTATATATCTGGAAATTTTGTTTAACACATTCACCGTAATTAATGTCTTATATATTAGATACGCGCGAAACCACGTACGGCGCCACTATCGCCCATGTACTATTTACATCGCCATCTTTTGCGGCCCGTTGGATTTTGTTTGGTTTAGTTTGAATGCTTGGAGCGTTCAGCGCATGCGCAGGGTATTCAAATTATCTTGTTGTTTTGCAAGTGTATGCCCAATTCTTCAAAAGCAAACACATTTTCACCGATTTAAAAGCAAATTTGGTTATCAACCTCAGCAAATTAGTTTTTTGAGTAAAAATATTAAGGTAAGGCACTAAGAATCAAATATGTTAATGTAAGAAACTTGTTTTTTAACCTATTTTCTCCCGGAATTGAGCAGCTCAAGATCGTTGTGTATTATACAGTTGAGCTTCACTTTAAGACATGTAGGCATATTATAATATAGTCTTGTCTATTGCCAGGTAATTTTTTTAAGTCAAGGAAAATACATAATGAAAAAGTCAGCATGGTTACGACATATTTGGCATAGAAAGAGGGTCAATTTATAGTTTCACCCAACCAACGATTTTCTGATGTGGCTTGTGTGTTTCTGGTGAGATATGTTGTGTACTGATTGATGGTGTACATCATTTCCGTCGCAAATGCGTAATTTTCAAGTAACGCTGCTCAACAATAACATGACTACGCTCGCGTCAGCCACCATCAAAGGTATAATTTATGTATTTACATATATTTTTTGCGTTCTTGTTGATTTTAGACCTGTTTTGCAACGCGCATTACTCGATTTAATGCTCCCTACCCAAAACCCCCAATATCCCACAGGTCCCCCAAGATCGTTGGGGAGGAGATGTAGGCATAAATTTAAATATTAATTAATTGAAAACTACGTATTTGCGACGGAAATGATGTACACCATCAATCAATACACAACATATCTCACCAGAAACACATAAGCCACATGAGAAAATCGTTGGTTGGGTGAAACTATAAATTGCCCGTAGATTTCTCGTATAATTTTTTCATAAAATCTCATACATCAAATAAATTACTGCAGTTAACGCTCCTAATTAACAAAATATTAAAGTTACCCCTATATTCTTTGATAGTTTTTTTCACAGAAGTTTTCTTTAATTCATATTATCGTGCTGAGTGTACAACATATACTTATTATCCTTATCTGTTGTTGATAATATACACCATTATTTGCCCAAGTGTCCTCACTACAACAGGTAAGTCTGATGCTGTTCATGCATCTTTAAACACTGGTTAAAAATACGTCAATCTAACAGTTAATATACAAATGAAAATGAGAAAATTACATTTCAACCTAACTCAAGCATCATACATTTTTTTTTAAATTCTAGTTACTACTAAGCTGGCCAATTCATTTCCATGACAACCCTCACCAGTATGAAAGGATTATTTGTTGTTGTTATCTACCTTATTCCCCTATTTAGTAAATATATTTTCTTTTTATCTATTCTTTAGGTGATCCCCGTCTGGAATATTGGCTGCATGTTATAGTGGAAAAGTAGCATGCAGTTGATACTTTAGGGTCTATATGGGGCGCCCTTACGGACCAGAGTCACACATCATTTTGTCTGTGATAGAGGAAGACTGTTCATAGAGAATGATGATACTTTATTATATTGCGACTGTCCCTCCGTTATGCTGTCCCCCAATCCCTTGTTACTGTCCTGTACAATTTCTCTGAATATTCATTTCCTTTTTCGCCTAACCGTGTGGTGGGGGGAAAACATCCTTCTTCCTGTAGCCCCAAAGAGGACATTTAAAAAAAAAAAAAAAAAAAAAAAAAAAGGGCATAGGAGGGTCTTTTTAAGGTGCGTGGATGTGGTAAAGATGAAAGTAAAAGGGAAGAGATAGGCATGATGTTTGTGAAAAGAAAGATGGGTGTGTTGGCATTGAGTGAAACTAAGTTGAGAGGGAGGGGCGAGTGTGAGTTTGGGAGTGTAGTTGGGAGGTTCTCAGGAGTGAAGAGAGGACGAGGGAGAGAAAGGGTGGCCATGCTAGTAAGTGAAGAGATAGGTAAACGTATAGTGGAGTGAAACTGAAAGAGAGATGTGGGTTTTTGTAATTGCATATGGGCCTGGTAATGAAAAGTGTGTAGAGGAAAGGGAGGCCTTTTTGATGGTTTTTAAATGAGTGCATGGAAGGATTAGGAAGAAATGTCAATGTAGTTGTATTAGGAGACCTTAATGATAGGGTATGAAATGAACCAATAGACGGAGTGGTTGGGAAATGTGGTGTTGCAGGAAAAAAACGTAGTGGAGGGTTGGTGGTAGAGAAGTGTCTAGAAAGAGAGTTGAGATCAAATGCAGTGTTTAAGAAGAAAGTCAATCATAAGTACACATGGGAGAGGGTGGTGGATAGAAGGGTGGTAGATAGAGCGTTAATGGACTATATAGTGGTAATCAGGAGTATGGTAGGAAGTGTAAAGGATGTACATGTTCTAAGGGTTGAGAGTGAGGAAATATCAGATAATTTTATGGTGAAAGGTAAGTTGAGAGTGGAAGATAGATGGAGAAAGAGGAAAAGGACAGAAGGTAGGGAGGTGAAAACAAAGGAACGCAAAGGAAGAACAAACAACAGCAGGCCTACTGGCCCTAACGAAGCTGTTTATGTTCACTATACTAAACTAGTTAAGAAAACAGGGCAACTAGGCGATAGAAGATGAACTAACACCGCTGCTACCACTATCCTATCCAATTACAGTTGAGTGCCGGGCTGTCAGATGTTTTATTGTAAGGGATAGTATTTTATTTGCGGATTAAAGTCTAAGTATTCATTTAGGCGACTTTTAAATGTTGTTATTGTTACTTTCAACGACAATGGAAGGTAAAAAATTCCACATATTAACAACCCGGTTGAAGAAGGAATGCTTATTTTCATACGAAGAAAATCTTTTACCAATTACCAATCGTAACGTCTTCTTATATTTGATTGGTCTAATAAGAAGTAATCTTCGACATTGATGTTGTCAAAGCCTTTGAATATTTTAAAGGCCTCGATTAAATCTCCTCGCATTCTCCTTTTTGAAAGTGAGATTAAATTTAGACTTTTAATACTTTCTTCATACAGCAGATTTCTCAGCCTTGGTATAATTTTGGCCATTCTCCGTTGCACATTTTCTAGTTTACTAATACCTTTCTGGTAGTATGGGGACCAAAATTGTACATAGTATTCGAGATGGGGACGGACCAAGGAATTATAAAGGTTTAGCAATATTTTTTTCTGGTTTATTTTCGAAGACTCTTCCGATAAAGCCAACCAATTTATTTGTTGTTTTAACAACTTCTGAGCAACGTTGAGTTGGCTTCAAGTAATTTTATATTAAACTCTTAGACCTTTTTCTTTAGTTACTGAATCCAGTATTTCATTCATTTGGTATTGGGTGTGATCATTTTTACTTCCAATGTGCATGACTTTCATTTGTTAACGTTAAATTTCATTTGCCACTTGCTTGCCCAGCTTGCTAATCTGTCTAGCTTGGATTGCAAAGTTTCTTTTCCTTTGGTGGTTGTTACTTTACCGGTAATTTTTGTGTCATCAGCAATTTTTGATACTATGCAGAGGAGGCCGTCGTCTAGATTCTTTACATATATTAAGAACAAAACGGGTCCCAATGATGATACTTTATTATACTGCTTAGAGTGAACTGCTTCACTGAGAAAGAAAAAGGGGAGTACAAGAAAACGCTGAGAGAGGAGTGGGAGGGAGTGAAGGATAGAATAGAACTAGGAGTGGAGGAGGAATGGGGATGGTTCAAGGAGGGAGTCACAAGGTGTGCAAAGATGGTGTGTGGAACAAGGAGGACGGGAGGAAATAGAAGGAAGGGTAGTGAGTGGTGGGATGAGGAAGCAAAGAAAATTGTAGAAGAGAAGAAGCGAGCTTTCACAGATTGGTTACAAAATAGGACAGGAAAATCATATGAGAGGTACAAAGAAAGAGAAGTAAAGCATAAGATAAAGGAGGCAAAGAGGAGAGCAGATGTGAAGTGAGGTAAGAGTATGAAATTTTTTAAAGTAATAAAAAGATGTTTTGGAAATAAATTGAGAAAGAGGAGGCGAGTCAAGTAGAGAAGAAAGGTAAAAGGAGCAAATGGAGAGATGATAAAAGAGATGGCAGTAAGAGGAAGATGGGTAGATTATTTTAGGGACTTGCTAAATGTGAAGGAGGATAGGGAGGGAATGTATTTGCAGTGGGAAGTGCTAAGAAAAGGACCGTGATGAGTGAGGAAAATGGAGGAGAAATAAGGAAAGACGAAGTGAAGGCAGCTGTTAAGATGATGAGAGCGGGTAAGGCACCTTGGTTGGATGGATGTCATGCAAAATGCCTGGAAAAAGGAGGTACAGTGATTGGCTAGTGAGGTTATTTAATGTTCATTTATGAGAGGGTAGAGTGCCAGAGGACTGGAGGAGTGTCTGTATAGCTTCACTTTACAAGGGAACAAGTATGAGTGTAGTAGTTTCAGAGGGAACAGCTTGCTAAGTGTAGTTATAAAGGCTTATGGAAGGGTCTTGATTGAGATGATTAGGAGAGGAACAGAGGGAGTAATTGGTGAGGAACAGTGTGGGTTTAGGACAGGTAGGGGTTGCGTAGATCAGATTTTTGTGGTAAGACAGATATGTGAGAAAGCTTTAGGAAAAGGTAAGGATTTTTTTTTTTTTTTTGTGGGGTTATTGATTTGGAAAAGGCTTATAAAAGGGTAGACAGGAAGGCACTGTGGGAGGTATTGCAGATATATGGGATAGAAGGAAAGCTTTTAAGAGCAGTCAAGTTTTTTTTTTTTACAAGAGTATTAGAGCTTGTATTAGAATCAGAAACGGAGAGAATGAATGGTTTGAGGTAAAGGTGGGACTTCACCAGGGGTGTGTTATGTCACCCTGGCTGTTTAATTCATATATGGATGGGGTGGTGCGAGAGGTAAATGCAAGGGTAGTGGGTCGGGGATTGGAGATGGTTAAAGAAAATGGAGAGAATGGGAGATAAGCCAGTTGTTATTTGTGGACGACACTGCGCTTTTAGCAGAATCAGAGAAGGGATTGAGGCAGTAAGTGACGGAGTCTGGACAGGTGTGCGAAAGAAGGAAGCTGAAGACAAATGTGGGTAAAAGCAAGGTGATGAGATGTACAAGGGAAGAGAGTGGCAGCAGACTGGAAGGGGATAGAGACTGGAGAAAGTGGATAGTTTTAGATACTTGGGTGTGAATGTGGTGGGAAAGGGAGGAGTGGAGGGGGGGGGTAGAATGTAGATTGAGTGAAGGGAGTAATTTTTTTGGAGGATTAAAAAGTGTCATGAGAAATAGACATTTGGGAATGGATGCTAAGAGGAGATTGTATGAAGGAGTGATTGTGCCGACGGCACTATATGGGGCAGAAACATGGAACATAAGAGAGGAAAAGAGGAGTTTGAATGTGTTTGAGATGAGGTGCCTGAGAAGTATGGTAGGGGTTACTAGGCTGGATAGAGTGAGAAACAAGTAGGTGAGTGTTTGCAAGCAATGTTGATGGGGCAACGGTGAAACAGGTTGTACGGATCATGGGTTTATCAATCGGAAGGTTATGCGTACAGAGGGGAGGCACCACATGTGCCTAAGAAGTCTAGAGAGTAACTAACGGCGTTGGTGAAGATGCTGCACCCCTAGCACACAGATGAGAAAAGGGCCTTTGTTGGCCGCATGAAAGGGCCTTTATTCGGGGGCGTCGTTGTTGGTCATTACACCATTGCATACTATTGCATACTGTGCTAGTTTTCTATGGCAACTACACTATACCACAACTCCTCACGTCCCCCACCACAGCGCTCGCAGAAATGAGGGGGGCCCGAGTATCCGTGAGCCGAGGGGAGTAGCAGGTCCATCGCTGAGGGAAATGGCGTGACGGGGGCGGCGTCGCCGGGGGGGCGGGGGTTGGGCACCGGGCGAAGATGTCGCCGATTGCAGCCCCAGAGTTTCCTGCTAGGAATCCTAGGTGACTTTCGTAGCCCCTGGACCTCCCGCGGCCCATAACCACCCCGACCTTGTCCCCACGGAGGGACGTCTGGTCCTGAATCCGCACGCGTTGGCCGACTTTCAGGCTGGGTTGGGGCCGGGCGTTCTCGTCGTATCGCAGGTGAGTCTAAGTGGTCTGAGCTGCGGCGTAGCGATCGCACTCCTGCGAGCGAGCTTGCCATTCCGCCGAGAATGAGTCCGGCTGGGCAGGGACGCATGTACGGAGGGGGCGGCCGTAAAGGACTTGGGCGGGTAGCGGCCGGCTGGGGACGGGTTGTAATTCAAGGAGACCTCGGTCGAGCTCCTCGCAGTCGATGTTGCCGGGGGCGCGGTCTTAAGGATGAGGGGCTTCACTGTCTTGGCCGCGGCTTCAGCGTGCCGATTGGACTGGGGGCAGTTCGGGAGGTGACCAAATGGTGGACGACCCAGCATTCTGTGAAACGGTTGAACTCAGCGCTGGTAAAAGGTGCGAAGGTGGAGGGGGGACGCCTACCTCCCGGAAGTAGCAGCAGAACTTCCGGATGACTTTGCTAGACGTCGTGTCCTGGCCGCAGGGCACGATGACGGGCCAACCTGAGAACCTGTCCGCTATGACCAGGAATGACTTCCCCGCGAGGTGGAAGAAGTCGGCTGACACGGACTCGAAGGGCCGGTTGAGGAGGTCGTCGCACAGCAGGGGTTCTTGCTGCTGGCTGGGGCGCAGCAACTGGCATGGCTCACAGGCCTCCACCGTGTTCTTGATGTAAGAATAGATGCCGGGCCAGAAGACGGTTTGTTTATCCCGTCGCTTGGTGGCTTCCGCACCGAGGTGGCTGTCGTGGAGGCGGGTCAGCGTGCGCTTCCGTAGGGCGGCGCGGACAACGATAAGCTGGCCGTAGAGCACCAGGTCCCCGTCGGCAGAGAGGGGATCCCGGAACCTCCAGTACAGGAGGACGGAGGTAGGATGAGGCGGTTGGATGGGAACCCGGAGGACACGTGGGTAAGTAGGTGGCCGTAGGCGGGTCCACTCGTGCCGCGGCTCGGAATTCCTGGAGCGTCCTGTCGGCGTTGGGCTACGGGCCGTCCCCGCGAGCGCTGACGTTGCTCGCAACAACGCTCCTGACGTGTGTGGCGTCCTTGTCACAGTCGGTCTCGTCCTCCGGCGTAGGGCGGGAGACCGGTCCTCGTGAGAGGGCGTCTGGGATGCAGAGCTGCTTCCTAGCGCACCACTTCGCCGTGAAGACGAAGGGCGAGAGCTTCTCCTTAAGCCGCTATAGGCGGAGGTTTTCGACGGCGTCCAGGGTGTACAAGTTGAGAATGGTGATGAGCGGAAGATGGCCCGTCATCAACATGAAGTGGGGCAATCCAAACACACAATTTGCTTTTGGATGCAGCCCACATGGCAGCAAGCATTTCCAGTTCAATCATGGCATAACGGGTTTCGGCATATGTCAGGAACCATGAGCCCCACTGGACAAGACGCAGGTGCCCCTGACCATGGTCCTGGTGGAGAGTGTACCCAATGCCTTAAAGGCACAACACATCCATCTACAGTACCACCGGCAGGGCGGGGTCCAAGGGCGCCAATACGGGTGGTGACGACAGAGCTCCCTTGACGTCGGCGAAAGCCTTGTCGTGATCCGGGGTCCAGGTGAATGAGCGCTTTGGGGCTCAGTAGAGGCCGTAGAAGTGGAGCCGCCGCCGTTATGGCTCGGGTGAAGTCCACCAGTTGGTTCACCAAACCTATGAAGGAGAGTAGATCGGTCAGGTTGGCAGGCGTGGGGAAGTCCCGTATGGCCCTTACCTTGTCCTTGTCGGCGGAGATGCCGTTGGCGGAGAGGCGCTAGCCACAGAAGCTGACGCTGGGGGCGGCGACCGTAAATTTCTTCTTGTTAAGGGTGATGCCGTGGCTGCGGTATCTGGTAAGCATGTGGTAGATCCTCCGGAAGTGGGATGGGAGACCTTCGTCGAACAGGATATCATCCACCACTTTAGTACAGTTGGCCACGCCTTGCAGAGCCGCGTCTCCCCGGAGGCAGTAGGCATCGCCGGTGGCCATGAAGCCCATCGGTTCCCGGAACTGCTTGTACCGCCCGTGCGGGGTGATGAACGTGGTCAGGTGCTGGTCCTCTTCTACGAGGTCTATCTGCCAGTAACCGTGAAGGGCACCCGCCGTCGTGAAGAACCTCGCGAAGGGACACTGCGGACCGCCGCAAACAGCGTGGGCGAAGGATGAGTGGAGTGCGATACCTGAGAGTTGAGTTTAGTCAGATCGATCGTGTGGCACCATTCCGAAGGTTCCTCGCCGACAGGCGTGATGGTACCTTGCTGAACCATTGAGTCAAGTTCTTCCCTCACTTGATCCCGAAATGCGAACGGTATCAGCCTGGGCTAATGAATGGCGAAGGGCACCGCCTAAGAATTCAGGTGAATTCTCATGGGGGGACCCACCATCTTCCATAGGGGGGTGGTGCGGAGGTCATCCTTGGAGACCAGCACGTCGCTGAATTCCCGTAGGGAGTAGTCGCGAGCGGCGTCTGGTGAGCTGTCAACGGAAAGTGTTAGCGCGGCGCACCTGTTTGCATACGTCACCTCCAGGATAGGCTTCGGGAAGTCGGGCGGGATTATGGCCAACTTCCGACAATGGCCGAAGGGGAGGAGTGGGGTTTGAACCCCCTCGTGAACCCGTATGTCGGCGGTGCAGTTTCTGTCGCCGAGTGTCAAAGTAGCCTAGAAGCGTCCCACTGGGGGCATCTGGGATCCATCGGCCATGTATGTCGGCGCTGAGAGTGGCGGCTGCAAGCTGGCCCTAGATACTCCCAGCGTGCCCAGGTTCCGGGCGCCTATCTCCGTGACGTCCGTGCCTGTGTTAGGCAGCATAAGCAAGCTCGAAGACACGTTCTCGAAGCGGATGCGGACGCTGACAGGTGGCAGGGAGCGGTTGGAGCCGTCAGACGCCTGGCAGCAGACGCCGGCCTTCCCGGGGGGTGGTGTGGGGGTACCGGGACTTGGCAACTTGTGGCGATTCTCGTCCCGATCCCTGGTCGACTTGCAAAACTTCTCCCAGTGCCTCTTTTTGTTGCAGGCGCGGCATCGAGCGGGTGCGAGGGCGTGTCCCTTGGTCCCGCAGCTGTGCCAGGTGTTGTTAGCTCCGCCCTGCCTTTCCCGGAGTCGTGCCGGCAGCCGCTGGATGGGCAGGGGTCGCCGGGTCGCAAGGAGGGCGCAGGAGGCGGCTGAGGTGGGGGGTGCGCGCGTATGGCGTTGAGCACTTTTATATGCCGAAACGGCGCACACATGCGGGTCGTCCTGGCGGTCCGAAACTGTCTCCCTTGCCGACTCGTGTGAGAGGCAGTTGGTCACTACTTCCTGTAGTGACGCGGTTGTGGGGAGGGAGCTGATGCGCTGTACGGGCTCCGCCTCCCTGACGCCCATGAGTATCATCGTTTTCATCTGGGTTTCCGCGCAAGCGACGGCGCCTACAGCGCACAGGTCTACCTCCCGGGCCTTGTTCTTGGCGCAGCCGTAGAAGTCGTCGAAGGATTCACCTTGTGCCTGCCTGCATTAGAACAGGTCACGGCGACGGAGGGCCTCGACTCGCGCGTCTCGGAGATGGGATTGCAACCGGTCGAGCATTTTGTCGGCCGAGAGCGGGGTATCGTGGGGGATGTCCAGTGAGTTCCGCAAAACCGCCTCTGCACCGAGAGACAAGCACGATCTGAGTTGTATAAGCTGTATGTTGTGCAGCATCCTATTAACGCCGGTCATAGCGGCGTAGTCGGCCCAGCCGCGGCGCCACGACAGGAACGACTGGAAGTGGGCGGCCTGCAACGGCGGCGGACGTGGGACCGTCAGGTTGCCTGGCGGTTGAGGGGCGGATGGTGCTCCGGTGACAGGCGGGGCCGGGACGGACAAAATTGGTGGAGGGTTCGATGGAGGGGATGTCGTGCGGGTGACGAGGGCTAGTTGTTGCAGGGTCTCCGCCATTGCGTTAATTTTCGCACCGTCTTATCTCCGTTCGTCTTGTATCACCGCTAGGCGTTGCCCGACGTCGCCGCCGCCATCCCGCGGAAGCGTAACGTTTGGTGTGGGCGGGGCGGATAATTCGAGGTCGCCCTCTAGCAATGAAGCTGAATCACTCCGTTGTGCCATGTACCGGGCTGTGGGATGCGGCCTACGTGAGTTAGTGTTGTGTAACGTCAGCATCGCTCCCTACGTGGGTTGCGGTCGCATCGGAAGCGTTCTACCGAGAGACACTGTATCCAAGGGGGTGGGACGAAAGGCCTCTTTGTTCGCTCCTCCACGGGCCCGCCAAAGTGCGTCACACGGTAGAACTGCACTGCACGGTCCAACGTGCGCACTATTGCAGGATTCATTCAACACCTCGTTCACATAAGCAGTACCGGATTGTGTATTGTCACGTTACTGTCATTCGTTCGCGTGCACGCCACCAATTAGCGAACCGTGCTTGTTTTTAACTGTTGTACGATGCAAGGATGCTTGCAATTGCAAGCATCCTACTCACTGCGCCATGTTTGCAAACAATGTTGCTGGGGCAGCAGTGAAACAGGTTGTACGGTTCGTGGGCTTATTAACTGGTAGGTTATGCGTAAAGAGGGTAAGCACATGTACCTTAGGAATCTTGAGAATAACTAACGGGATGGGCGAAGATGCTGCCCGCGTAGCACATAGATGACAAAGGGGCCTTTGTTGACCGTATGAAAGGGCTTTTGTCCGGGGGTGTCGCTGTTGGTCAGACCACACCATTGCACAGTATTGCATACTGTGCTAGTCTCCTATGCCAACTACACTATACCACAGTGAGGAGGAGAACGGAGGTGGAAAGGGAGTTGGGAGATAAGGTTGATGAAAGAGTATTGGGATGGTTTGGACACATGGAAAGAATGAGTGAAGAAAAACTAGTAAAAGAAGTGTGGAAGGCAGAGGTAGAAGGAGTGAACATATGGGGGTGACCTAAGATGAGATGGACGAATGGAGTAAAAGGGGTACTGTGAAAGAGGGGAATGTCTGTTGAGGAAGGGCGGGAGTGGACAGAAGATAGGGGTAAATGGATAATGGTTGTGTACGGAAGATGCTGTGATGCATGAAGGGGAATGGCTGGGGGATGAGGGAGTATGTGTGAGAAATAAATTGACGCCGCCCGAAAAGATTTCTCCCCGTCTTCTCCTTTTCTGCATGAGGGGACGGAGAGGGGGGTCGCCGATTTAATGAAGCGGCCTTGCTGTGGATGTGCTGTGTCTTGCGACACTGCTTCTGACACAGGGCAGTGAGCAAGATGTAGTGATGACCTGTCACCCAGGAGGTGCCAAGATAAGAGTGAGGGAAGGTGGAGTATGATGGGGATGGAATGGGTGGGAGTGGCTTTTATGCCTTTTTTTTTTTTTTTTTTTTGGCAATGTCCCTTGTAAGGTGGAAAAATCCTTTGGTATATGTGTGGATGCTTTAAGTGATCTGATGCCATATTTTGGAAATGAGCACTAACCTTACAGTAATATAGCCCGGTCCATTAAGATCAAGGTGTGTGGGATTAACACATGAACATAGTATTTGAATAGAACTTAACCGAACCCAACAGGAGTAAGCGAACTTCACAAAAGTGTCCTCGCCTAACTTTACGTAATTCCATCTACCCTAACAAAAGTAGCTTAACTTAACCTACCCTAATAAAAGTAACTTAACATAACTAAGCCTACCCTGTCCTAACATAATGTAATCCAATTTGCCATAACTTAACCTAAACTTATTTAATCCACTTTTTCATTAGAGAAAGACCCATTTATAGAAAATATACATGCATGCAGTATATGATGAGGTATTATTTTAGCTGTGCGCACCTATGCGATATAGTATTAGAAAATCAAATATTAATTTTGTAAATTGTAATACATGAACGTAATATGCGATTTTCTTGGCGATGGAAAAAAAAAAAAAGAGCTACAAGCAAATCTACTAACGAACTAAGCCGCTAGGATACAGTCCAGACGCCATGTTGTCATCTGTCCAGTCCAGTTACTGTCAGTTAGACGATGGTTTTCACGTTGTGGACCGGGTATTCTCCAACTCCGGGTGACGTTAATAAGCGCTGTTACAAGACAATAGGGCTTCCTTGGATTTTATGAGAAAACATGAGGTTCTGCCGCCATTTGTTAATTGCCCGAGGTAATGATAATCAGGCCGTCAGCATCCGTGACGACAACGACCCGGATGATCTTTAGAATTTGAGGTACCGAATTACTAAATATAGTTTAGGTAAGTTAGGTTAGAATTTATGAATTTATCATCCTTTTATTTCTTTAACCTCGGCATCTATCAAATCAAACATGGCGTATTATTCAACCGCCGCGACTTCGATAGTAAATCGGTTTTAGCAATGTTTTTGTCATTGATTTCCCCCAAGAAAATATCATATTACGCTGATGTATTGTAATTTACAAAATTAATCAATCATTTCCTATTGCTATATCGCGTAGGTGTGTACTTATAAAAATTTACATTTATTGATGAGACAAAATTGCAGAAAATGAATTATACATAATATTTTCAACTCCATTTTTATAATTTATATTTTTATTTGTTTTCATTATTTTTTTTTATTCTTACATTTATTTCCATATATTTATTTTGCATAATTTTTTTTTTTTTTTACCTGCGGTCGAGTTTTAGTACTGTATGAAAGGTGGGTGACAGATGATTTTACTCAGCTGAATGGCAGACCTGGACAGTTTTGTTGGATCCATGAATTTTGATTCTTTTTATTCTAGCCAGTGCCAAATTATTTGTTGACTCCTCTCACTCAGAGGAGCTCCATCGGCCCCACACTTCCACCTCCCCATCTTTCCACATCCCCCCATCCTTCCACCCCTGACCACTCCACCTCCTAATCTGCACACCCACCTCCACTCCTTTCCCTTACACCCCTATACCCATGTCCCCTATCCCTCCATCAACCCAACAACCAACTTTGCCTTCCACCACAGAATCCATCGACCAAGATGTCCCCTTCGGCGCAAAGGTCCCCAGAAGACGTCGTGGCCGAAGTCTTCTCGCTCCTGGAGGCGATGGGGAGTGCCGACTACATCGGAGAGTCTGTGAGTCAGCTCCAGCACGCCCTCCAGGCCGGGCATTTGGCCCAGCAGGAGGGGTTCCCCGTCCACGTAAGAAGAAGCACTTCTCTGTCTGACTGTGAACTGAGACTGAGGTTATGTTACGTTTCATACATTTCATTCTGGCTAACGTCATTTGCATTTAATAAGTTTTAACCCTTTCTCCTCCGGGGTGGGGGGCGCTGCCATGGACACAAATGAAATTGTCTGTCGGCATGTCAGGATAAATAGAAGCGTGCCATCCGGTATTTCAGGGCTATAATAGGGTAGTGCCATGGAGATGAATAAAATTGCTTAGCGACAGCCAGAACGAGTGGAGACAGTGCAGTCATGCTCATCCCTCATCTTTCCTCCGCAGGTCATCCTCGGGGCGTTGTTTCACGATGTTGGGCACCTGGTCGGGGAGCAGCGAGACCTTCCTCCCATGAGGACCGGGGAGGTCATCCTTGGAACACAGAACCACGAGGTTGTCGGTAAGGACTCTTTGAGGATGACCCAGAGTTAGGCCCTCCTTTCCTCTTGACTTAAGCTTCTCTTTCGTGGTTCTCTTGTTCTGTTGTGGACAATTATGTGGTCCAAACTATACAAACTTTTTTTTTTCTATTGGTATGTTATTGTTTATATATATAAAAAAAAATGAGAAACATAATAAAAACCATAGGTCAGATTTGGGTGTCACCAGTATCGCATTATTGACTGCTGTTGGAAACATGCAGTCAGTGTTTTAGGGACTATTTTGGAGCGCCATTAAAGACTAAAGACACACATAATTTTGTTTACGTTACAGTAAAATCTCTACTCCTAGAGGAATGACACTACGACCATCCCTCTGTTATGCTATTCCCATGAAACTCCTGTACCCCTTCTCTGAGTATACTTTTTTTTCCTGTGTTCCCTGTGGTAGGGGGAGGAAAGAATTCTGTCCGTGATTCTTATGTTAGTCATAAAAGGCGACAAATTGGGATGGAGTGATGGGACTAGGTATCCTACTCTCTGTATACAAAAAGTCAAGGCATAAGTGGGTCTGTGAGGAAATTTCCAACCAGAACCCTAAATTTTGGGTCACTAAATGTGCATGTTTATGGTACAGATGAGAGGTAAAGGGAAGAGATAGGCAGTATGTTTGTGAGAAGGAAGATGGATGTGTTAGTGTTAAGTGAAACTAAGTTGAAAGGGGAGGGTGCTTTTGAGTTAGGGAGTGTGGTGAGGAGTGTGTTGGGAGTGAGGTGTGGGCGAGAGAGGGAAGGGGTAGTTCTGCTGGTAAGTGATGAGATAGTGTGGATTGGAAGAAAGTATCCTCAAGGTTAATATGGGTGAAGGTGAAAGTGGGATGGGAGATGTGGGGTTTTGTAAGTGCATATGGACATGGTAATGAGAAAAGTGTAGAAGAAATGGGAGTTTCGAATAGATCTAAAGGAGTGTTTAGAGAGTTTTGGGAGAAGTGTCAATGTTGGGAGATCTGAATGCTAGAGTAGGGGATGAACCAATGGATGAAGTGGTAGGGAAATTTGGAGTGCCGGGTTAAAATTATAGTAGTGTTGACGGTGATATATGTAGAGAGTTGATGATAAACACAGTGTTAAAGAAGGTCAAATATAAGTATACATAGGAAAGGATGGATGATAGATAATTGATAATGCATTAATGGACTATGTAGTGGTATCCAAAGGAAGGATAATAGAGTTCTGGATGTCCATGTTCATAGAGGAGAGAGTGGGGGAATGTGATGTAATTTTTTGGTGGAAGGTAAGTTTAGAGTGGAAAACAGTTGGAGAAAGAGGAAAAAGGCAGAAGGAAGAGAGGTGTTTAGAATAAACAATTTAAAAAGGGAAGGAAAAAGAGAAGGAGTACCAGAGGAAGCTGAGAGAAGTGTGAGAGGTGGTGAAGGATAGAATAGAAAGCCTCAGGAATCGAACTTAGGACCACCTACTGTTGAGCATGAGGGAAATATTTGTTGAGTAGACAAGTGAGAAGGCAGAGGATAGGTATGATTGGAGAATGGTTGTGTATGGAATAGTGTGAAGCAGCTCGAAGGGATTTCTCTCCGTCTTCTCTATTTTCCGCATGAGGTCATGAGGGTCGACTAGTAAATGAAGCTGCCCTGCTGTGGATGTACTGTATCTTGCTGCATTGTTTTTCAGCTAGGAGACAGGAATGACCCTTCATCGATGAGGAGCTAAGATAAGAGGGAAACAATGGGTAGTAGATAGGAGTGAAATGGGTGGGAGTGGGTGTGTGACTTGACTTTGTTATCTCCCTTATAAAGGGAAAAAGGCCCTTGGTATATAGATCTTTTATATATTTACTTTCTTAACTAATAAAGGATGTCATTCTCAGGTGGGAAGTACCTGAGGAGCCTTGGATTTCCTGATAAAGTGACCCAGTTCGTGCAAGGTCATGTGGATGCCAAGAGGTACCTTGTTGCCGTCGATCATCAGTACTTCCAAGGTCGGACTTAGTTTTATTTATGGTGTTGGGGTTTCTGCATCTCTCCCTCTCTCTCTCTCCCACACACAGAAGGAAATAAGAAACCAAATAAAAACCTGGATGTCAGAAAACCACATGGTCTGGATGGAATTACAAATTGGATATTAAAAGAATGTATAGATGAGCTAATGGACAAAGTACATAAGATGATTGACTTCTCACTCAGAAAAGGAAAAGTACCACAAGATAGGAAAAATGCAAATATTGTACCAATATACAAAGGAGGGGACAGGAAAATCCAACTATAGACCAGTCTCCCTTACAAGCACAATAGCAAAAATATGTGAAAAGGTTATCAAAAGTAAATGAATTAAACATTTGGAAGAGAATAATATACTAAATCCAAAACAATTTGGATTTAGACGCAGAAGATCATGTCCCACAAACTTGATTTGTTTTTACTTGAGGCTAATAGAAATAATGTAAGAAAAGGACAGATCGGCAGATTGCGCTTTCCTAGATTTACAAAAAGCATTTGATAAAATACCACACAAAAAGCTACTAAGAGAAATTGAAACAATAGGTGAAGTACAAGGAACGTTATTGGAATGAACGAAAGATTTCTTGAATGGGAGAAAAATGAGGGTAGTACTTAGATACAAGAACTCAACCTGGGAAGAAGTGATAAGTGGAGTCCCACAAGGCTCTGTATTGGCACTGATAATGTTTACTATATATATGAATAACATGGATGAAGGTGTGGAATGTTATATGAACTTCTTTGCAGATGATGCAAAACTACTAAAGAGAGTAAGTACAGAGGAAGATTGTAAATCACTACAAAAAGACCTGGATAAAGTCTGGGAATGGAGTCAAAAGTGTGAAGTGAACTTCAACATCAAGAAATATAGTATAATGGAATTTGAAAAAAGTAAAATATAATATTGGGACAATATAAAATTGGTACAAAGGAAGTTAAAAAAGTCAACTCGGAAAGGGACCTAGGAATACAGTAATTATCAGCAATGACATGGCACCAGACAAACATATCAACAAAATAGTTGGAGAAACTTTCAATTTACTAAGATCAATGAAAGTGGCCTTTGACTACTTGGATGAAGAAATTGTAAAGATAATATTAGTTACATTGATAAGGCCGAGTTAGAGTATGCTGTGACACTATGGACATCCAGTACTAAAAAGAATATAAAGAAATTAGAAAGAATTCAAAGAGCAACAACAAAGATGGCACCAACACTCTCCAAACTGACATATGAACAAAGATTGTCCAAACTCGAACTACCAACCCTGGAACGAAGAAGAGAAAGAGATCTACTGACCATTTACAGAATTATGAAAGGGATTGAAGTCCTAGATAGAGATGATTTACTAAAGTAGGACAAAAGAAAACAAGAGAACATTAAAAGAAACTTAAAAATGATAGTTACAGAAGAGATCTGAAAAAGAATAGTTCCCACACAGAGTGGTTATCTAGAATAAAGTAGATGAAGAAACAGTGAGTGCAAAAACTTTACAAGAATTTAAGAACAAACTTGATGCTGAAAGATATAAAGCTCTTTTCCTGTAAAATACAACTAGGTAGATACACACAGAATTATAAAAGGCATAGAAGTCCTTGATAGAGAAGACTTACTAAATTGGGATAAGAGAAACACAAGAGGACATGGAAGGAAGCTAAAAAAGAACAGTTATAGAAGAGACCTGAAAAAGAACAGCTCTCCCTACAGTGGTGGATATAAGGAACATATTAGACAAAACAACAGTGTGTGCAAAAACAATACAAGAATTTAAGAGCAAACTAGATATGGTGAGATACAAAGATGGGACACCACGAGCATAGCTCCCCTTCCTGTAAGACACAACTAGGTAAATACACACACAAACTAAAGAAAGTACAGAAAAAGACTGAATCACTTTAGAGAGACCTGGACAAAGTCTGGTAATGGAGCCAAAAGTGGAAAGTGAACTTCAACATCATGAAATGTAGTATAATAGTTTGGAAGAAAAAAAAAAAAAAAAAAAAAAAAAAAAAATATATCAGGACAATATAAAATTGGTACAAAGGAAGTAAAGAAAGTTAGCTCGGAAAAGGACCATATACTTTATTGAGATCACTGCAGTGACCCACAATTTTCTAGTGTTCACTTTTTTCAACAGTTTTGCATCGTCCACAAAGAAGCTCATATAACTTTAAATTTCTTTATCAATATCTTTAATAGATATAGCAAACATTATTGGGACCAAAACTGTTCCTTGTGGAACTCCACTAATCACTTCATCCCAATTATAATGTTTCTCTCTTATTACCACTTATTTTTCTTTCATGCAAGAAGTCTTCCACTTTAGCAGTTTGCCCTGTATTCCCCCTGCAGTTTCTGATTTCTTTAGCAATTTCTTATGTGGCACCTTATCAAAAGCTTTTTTCAGGTCTAGAAATGCACGATCAGCTCATCCATCTCTTTCTTGTATTACATCAATTAGCCTTGAATAGAAACACATTAAGTTTGTGACACATGATATTCCTTGTCTAAATCCAAATTGTCTTGGATTTAGTACATTGTTTTTTCCAAATGCCTTACCCATCTAATTTTGATAACTCTTTCACAAATTTTAGTTACTGTACTTGTAAGAAAGACCGATCTATAGTTAGTAGGGTCTTCCTTGTTTCCACCTTTTTATGTTGGTACTATATTTGCTCTTTTCCAATCTTCTGGAACTTTTCCTTCTTTCAATGAACTGCTTATTAGACTATATATTTTGTCTGTTAGTTCGTTCCTGCATTCTCTCAAAATCCAGTTTGCCATTTCATCTGGTAACATCAAGATTACTCAAATGATTCATTATTTCTTTCCTTGATACTTCTATCTCTTTCATAGGGGGACTTTCTCTTCCCACTCGGCATCTCTAAGTTGTATGTTCTCCCTCGTAAACACCGATTGAAAATGCTTGTTCATAATTTCTGCCATTTCTATTTCCTCTGTGTATTCAACTCCTCCATGTCGTGGTTTCACTCATTCTTGTTTGTTTTTCAGTTTGTTGTTTACAAATCTATAAAATAGTTTTGGTTGATCTTTACATTTTTCTATAACATCCTTTTCGTATTTTCTCTTTTCTTCTCTGTGCATTTGTACATATTGATTTCTACAACTAGTATATATTTCCCATTTTTCAGGTCTTTTGTCTTTCTTCCATTTTATCCAAGCTTTATCCCTTTTGTCTTTTAACTCGCTACATCTTTTGTTGTACCAACACTTTACATATCCTTTTCCTTGTTTTTGTCTTCGAACATACTTTTTCACTCCTTTATAAACTTTTGTAAAATTTTCCATTTCTCTTCTACTGTTGTTTCCCAGTCTGCTTTTTAAAAAATTATCTTATTTTATCAAAATTTGTTTTATATACATCAATTTTCCCTTTCTATATTGTTCATTTTTTCCTATGTATTTTTCCTCATTTAGTTCCAGGTCAACTAATATGTGATCACTTTTACTTATTGGTGTCTTACATTCAATCTTGTCCACTATTTCAGGTTCTGATGTGATTATTAGGTCCAGTCTTGATGGCTCTTCCTCATTTCTATATCTAGAATTCTCTTGTATCCATTGTATCATTGTATGTTCTATAATCATATCAAGTAGTACATTTCCCTATAGGTCGTCTCCCCCTTTCACTGTCATCTCTTCCCAGCAGATTTCTTTACCATTAAAGTCACCCATTATAACTATTCTTCCTCCATCTTCCATTGTCTTATTTAGTGTTATCCTTGTGTCTTCTAACATATTTTTGTATTCTCGTTCTTCCCACAAGGCCATTTTAGGTATATAAATTACCACAAACTTCCTGCTCTTCATGTCCTTGTCCTCTATCTCCATCATAATCATCTCTATTCTTTCCATTTGTAACATTCCTCACATTTATATCCTTCTTAGTCAGGAACATAACTCTACCCCTTGTTTTACTTCTCTGTTTCTAATCCAATAGTTATATGCACCATGTCCTACACTGTTGGGTGGTAATGGACCTTTCAATTTTGTCTCTACAATTCCCATTATGTCCGGTTCTTTTTCCTTTAGGTAATCATTTAGTTCATTCAAGCCTGTTATTAATCCATCTATATTTGTGAAAGACATTTTTAATTTTCTGCTACCTCCATCCTGTTTTCTGTTTCCCTTCTGTTTTTCTCTGCTATGAACCATTTCCTCACTTTCATATTCACTACTCTCCAATAGAATTTCACTTTGTGTGACTCTATTCTGTTCTTGTTTTTCCTTAGCTTCTATTCTTTTTGTTTTCTCTTCCTCTTTATTAATTTCTCTTTTTATCCATGCCTGTTTATACTGATGACTTTTTGCTAGTTTCCCTGTTTTTGCTAAGATATTCTCTGCTGTCGTTTGTGACCTGAATTTAACCTTAATTGGTCTGGTCTTGTCTATATTATATTTCCCCAATCTATATATTTCTTCACTTTCTTTCCCTATTTGTTGTTCATCTTGAACCATTTTAATACCTTGTTTACTTTTCCTTCTCCTCCTTTACTCTTGTAGTCCTATTTGGATTATGCTTCTCTTCCATTCCTAATATTATACATTTCTTTTTATCTGCTAAGTCTCTTACTATATTCTCCTTCTCATCGCTTTAATAAACGTGTCCTTAGTTTCATTCATATGTTGTTTCACTATATCTCTAAATTCAATTTTGTTATTCCCTTGGACTTTTTTCCAACCACTTACCTCTTTTGCTATGGACTCTTTATTATTTCTCTTTAATTCCTCATTCTCATCCTTTACTTCTGTTAACTGTCTTTTTAATTCCTCTATTTCTTTAGTTAGGTTTTGATTCTCCTTTATTTCATCCAGTTTATCAACTCTTCGTGTAACTAGTGTTAGTTGGCTAAACCTAACCTCCCATGCTTTGTTCATTTTTGTTAGTTTCTCCTCTAGACTTATTAGTCGGGGAGGTTATCTCCTCCCTCATTAAATCCATAGAAGTAATTATCTCCTCTTTCCATTGAACTGCTATTATCTATATTCCTATTTTTAATATCTCTGCTCACCTGTTCGACCTCATCTGTGTCATCTGCACACCTTTTGTTGACACCCCTTCTGACGTCCGGGGCCCATTCGTCCCTTTCCTCATTTTCTTCAATAATGTCTCCCCTTCTCCTTTTTCTTCACCTGCTCACTATACCATGAGCTTTCCCCTTCCCTACTAATACAAGACAGGTACTCTCTCATCGCTGAGATCCACGATTTTTTTTTCTTCCGGAGTTCCAATATTCGCTGTCAATCCGATGAGTGTGTGTGTGTGTTTATACATATATATATATATATATATGTCTTTCAGGGCTAACTGAGGCTAGCAAGATGACACTCGAGCATCAAGGAGGACCCATGACTCCTGAAGAAGTGGAGTCCTTCAGGGCTAACCCTCAGCACGAGGCAATCCTGCGCATGCGCACTTGGGATGAAAAGGCCAAGGACCCGAAGGGAGAGACCCCGTCACTTCAACACTTTAAGTCGATGTGTCTGGAGTACCTGAAGGCTGTAGACTAGGTGTAGCAGATCAAGGAGGGCCTTTTTTCTAAGGTCGAGGGTGAAGTAGGCGAGAGTCGCTATTGATTTGTGAGACGAGTTCAATGATTGTTGTCCTTGTTATCATCCACTGCCACCACCACTAAATCAAAGATATCTCACTATATAGTGTACTGGGACCTTCAGTTAGGCTAGATTAGGCTAGGTTTTGCCAAATATTTGTTTGAATTTACAGAATACCATCATAATGATCAAGCTCATTTTGTTTACATGCATTTATATGCTTGTTGTAATTTACCCTGGGTTCTTTCCTGAACTGGCCATAACCTTTATGAACCAGCAAGAATAAAATGAGCAAAGTAACAACCAGGAATATCTTTCAATATGAACTGATCCCTAAATCCAGGCAATTTTATTCAGCTGGGAATGGGATCTCTTTCTACACTTCCCTCACTTCTACATTTATATCTGCTAAACCTGTTTTTTATTATATATATATATATTTTTTTTGCTCCCCTCGCTTTTCTCCAAAAAGTTGCACTCTTTTGTGAAGACCAATTGGAAACCTTCATTCGTTATTTCTGCCTGAGCTGAGGCCTCTTCAAAGACCTCACCATCTACTATGAACTTGGTGATTTCTTCCGTGTCTCAACTTACCATTTATGAACCTGTAGAAGTTTTGGTTCATCTTTGGATTTTTCTACTACATACATATACCAAAGGCTTTTTCCCCCTACACAGGGGGTAGCCAACAAGAAAAAGGCATAGAAACCACTCCCACCCATTCCATTCCCGATATATGCCACTCCCCTCCACCCTCCCTCTTATCTTGGCACCTCCTGGATGACGGGTCATCCCTGCATCCTGTCCACTGCCCTGGGTCAGAAGCAGCGTCGCAAGACACAGCACATCCACAGCAAGGCTGCTCCTACTACACCTCTTTCAAAACTGCTTTCTTCCTGCAAATTCTGGTATAATCATTCCTAGCTTGTTTGTAAGCTTCTTTTCTTTCTCCATTTTCTCTAAGCTGCATCCGTGGCCTTTTTCGCAATTTCACACTTTTTGTTCAACCAATCCTGTTTTTGCTTCTTCCTTTCTCAAGTCTTTGGTATATGTTTGTTCACTCCTAGGTTGTAAATGTCAGGAAAGATTTCCCATTTCCTCCTTATTCCTGTGGTATTCATGAATTCGTCCCAGTATGTTTCTTCAAAGAATTTTCTCAACCCTAAATAATCTGCTTTCCTAAAATTGAGTCTCCCTTGCCTGTCTGATTCATTCCTTGGTTCTATTTCCTCATCTTCCAGCTGAAATGCAATTGTTACATGGTCACTTTTTCCTATTGGGCAAAAGTGTGTTGTATGAGGTCACAACATTGCTCATAGATCAGGTCATCTATGAACTGTGAGCTCTTATATGCTAGAGCAATAGATGTCAATCATGAGTCCAACACATGATCCATGACTACAGGGAAACATACACACACACAAGTACATACATAAATATACCAAAGGCTTTTCCCCCCTTACAAAAAAGGAAAAGGCATAGAAATCACTCCCACCCATTTCATTTCCCATATATTCCACTCCCCTCCACCCTCCTTCTTATCTTGGCATCTCCTAGATGACAGGTCATCCCTGCATCCTGTCCACTGCCCTGGGTCAGAAGCAGTGTCGCAAGACACAGCACATCCACAGCAAGGCTGCTTCATAGATTCGGCGACCACCCCCCTCTCCGTCCCCTCGTGCAGGAAAGGAGAAGACGGGGAGAAATCCCTTCGGGCTGCATCAATTTTTTTTCTTATACATACTTCCTCACCCCCCATCCCCCACCCACTCCCCCTCTTGCATCACAGCCTAATCTATACACAACCCTTCTCCATTCACCCCTATCTTCTGCCCTCTCCCATCCTTCCTCTACAGACATTCTTCTCTTTTGTAAAGCCCCTTTCACCCTATCCACCCACCTCATCCTACGACGCCCCCTTATATTCACTCCTTCCACACATCTTTTACTAATCTTTCTTCACTCATTCTTTCCATGTGTCCAAACCATCCTAATACTCTTTCATCCACCCTATCTCCCAGCTCCCTTTCCACCCCTGTTCTCCTCCTCACCTCATTTCTCACTCTATCTAGCCTAGTAACCCCTATCATACTTCTCAGACATTTCATCTCAAACACATTCAAACTCCTCTCTTCCTCTCTCATGTTCCATGCTTCTGCCCCGTACATTGCTGTTGGCACAATCACTTCTTCATATAACCTCCTCTTAGCATCCATTCCCAGATGTCTATTTCTCATTACACTTTTTAATCCACCAAGGCATTTACTCGCTTCTCTCAATCTACATTCTACCTCCACCCCCACTCCTCCCTTTCCTGTCACATTCGCACCCAAGTATCTGAAACTATCCACTTCCTCCAGTTTCTTGCCCTTAATTCTCACTTCCAGTCTAATGTCACTCTCTCCCCTTGTACATCTCATCACCTTACTTTTGCCCACATTTATCTTCTGCTTCCTTCTTTCACACACCTTCTCAAACTCTGTCACTAATTTCCTCAATACCTCCTCTGATCCTGCTACAAGCGCAGTGTCATCACCAAACAACAACTGGCTTATCTCCCACTTTTCTCCATTTTCTTTAATCATCTCCAACCCGACCCACTACCCTTGCATTGAAAAACTTCACGGTTGGACACGGTAGGTGGTGGTTGCTTGGATAAGCTCTGCTACTGACCCCCGTTTTTCGCAAGATATACGGTGTTCCTATTATTCGGAGTTGGCCGGAGGCCGTGTTAAAACTCGGGGCATCGTACAGTGTTATCAGTGAACTTGATTATTGTGGAACTTAGCCAAAATAGGACCCCCCTAATCGAATTCCTCACATCTGCGCATGCGCAGTGCGAGGTGTTTGACACAGGTACCCACATCATGGCCACATCACTCACCTGGTAAAACTGCTCAAGTTACAAACACTGCAAACTTGCCTCGTAAAATGGAATACACAGGTCCCGGCTCCCTTGCAAATATTGAGGTGGATCTTGCATTAAGTGATGATGACGACCTGTCACTGAAAAACTGGCCTCGTCTTGATTATCACGATCACCGACAAATGACACCTGTCAATCCATCTCCCCAGCCTATGGACTTCACCAACGCTTCCGCAAAGCGCCCCATAGATAGCGATTCCGATGCCAATAGCGAAGTGACATCTCCCGCTGCCAAGGCCACCAAGAGTGACAAGGCTCTGCCTCTACGAGACACTACCATACCCATTCCATCACAACCTGCTACGCAGAATGCACCTCCCCCACCCCACCTTCATCTACTTCTCTTGCCTTTGCCCCCCGTTCCGAGTATGTCAAACTACAATTCAGAGGGAACCCAGGAGTTAATGAGAAACTGCGATGGCTTTCTGAAGTCGTAAGAATGTTCGGTCTTAATCGAGAACTAGCCGAGGTCAAAATGTCAGCTGTCACATCTAGTTATGTCTACAAATCGAGACGCCGACAGGACATCATAGATGAGGTCAAGGATGGGGCGATTTTGTCGTTACCTCTTGATATACAAAATTCTGTAGATAGACCGCGCAAGTTCCCCACATATCTCATCACACGATATCCTGTAGATATTGGACCAACTTTAGCTAAGGAACCAACAGGAGTATATTCTGTACGCCGTTTTCTGCAGAATAAGGTACCCATCAACAGACTTGTAATTACGTGGAGCCTACCTGACCCGCCCCCATCCCACATTAACTTTTCCTTCCTTCCTTGCCTACCACCATGTGAACTCCGCAAAATGCCTGACGAAAAACCATGGTGCTTCAATTATTGGGGTATTGGTCATATCTCTCGGTATTGCAATGCCCATGAAAAGTGTGCATGGTGTTCGGCTAAACATGACTCGCGTTCCTGCCCTCATCTCACTCCTACAGCAACCACAGTACCTACCTCTACCTCGACATCATCGACAGACTCACCAAAACCACCTACACCAGACAAATCGCAATGGAAATGCCCGCGGTGCCAAATGCCCGGAGTTAATGTGTGGCATGGATGTACCAAACGAGTACGCTTGGCTCCGAGTACCCATACTCCACCACCACCGCCGCCATCCACCGCTGCCGCCTCTCAGCAGATCATTACGCTCCAAGAGGCCGTAGAATATCTCAAGTCTGTGTGTCTCCCTTACAAATCGTGTTGCAATTATCGAAACTCGATTGGATAGCATTGAAGCTCGCTTTGATTCTCTTATGGCCGCCTTTGACTCCTTGTCTACACGACTATCGGTTAACGATACAACACTCAAATCGCTCGTGGATGCCCAGCAGGCTAACATCGCGTCAACCTCTGCACTTACAGTTAAATTTGACTCACTCGCTACTCGCCTCGAGAAAATGATTGCCATCACAGTGGACCTCCCGAGGACTAACAGGAGGTAGTGCCCGGTCCTCCACTATCGTCTCACCTGGCCTCCGAAAGAGCAGAAATAACCTTCAATAACAACGCACAGCTACACATCCTCTCTTGGAATGCCTGTGGTATAACCACACCTGCGAAGATTGCTGCACTCAGGGCCTACGTCAACCGTCATCTACCGAACATCATCTTTATCCAGGAAGCTTTTGTTGGACGTCCCACTGGTGGGGGGGGGGGCAGCCCCATCCCTTAGTGGTTATATTCCATATGTTCACCACGTTCGAAATGGGCTCCTTACTTATGTACACTCCACCATACAGCATCGACCACTCGGCACTTCCGAAGACAATGACACGACTTACCAACTTATTGAGGTTGCATTCGGAAGTGGTACGATTCGCCTCTGTAACGTTTACTCTGCCCCTGGTAAGCTGAATACTGCAGCCCTTCCTACTCCCACGACTCGTGGTATGATATACATGGGCGATTTTAATGTTAGACACCCTACCCTAGGTGACCAATCGGACACTGTAAATTGTAGCGGAACCCGGCTAGTTGACTTTATACGTCACAACCATCTAACTCGCTGGAACACTGGTGGTGCTACGCACTCTCGGGGGGAGGGGGGTACCCTCGATCACATACTTACATGTGGACTCGTGCCTACCAACGTCAAGTGCTTTTCGGTGCCCGTCCTCTTCTCAGATCACCTCGCTCTCTGCCTTCGGTATTCAGTCCCAGTGATGCCTACTCCAGCTTACCAATGCACGCGAATCAGTATCCCCCCAAAGTATTCTCCCAACTAGGGTCTCCTTCGTATCTGCACACCTCTCCAAGTTTAATGTTGAATCTCCTGAAAAGCTTTACAACTCTCTTGTCACCTGCACACAACTTTTTCGATCGTTATGTACGTAGGCCAAACATCAAACGCCAGACGAGAGTACAGCCTTGGATGCTCAACGACCGTATACTAACAGCAGAAAGACAGGCAGAAGCAGACGGCCTTGCATATCAGAGATCTCCTAACCCCGACACTCTACGGCAATACCAAGAATCAAGTTCCGCCTTGGTAACCATACAACAGTGTGCTCACACTGACGCCTGGAACGAATTCACTGATGGCATCAACCAACAGACGAGCGTGGGAACCATGTGGAGACTTATTAACAAGGTGATCTGAAAGAGGACCCCCATTGGCCTTCACCATAGTCCATCTCATTACGCACGGGCCCTCATAGAGGCTTGGTCTGAACAATCCAGTGTCCGTAATCTCCTAGCGCATATTAGAGAGTCCCTCTCCACTCATTCGTTACATCGCACTCTTCGTCTGTCCGCAGCTATGCTAGAACCAGATGAGGAGGACAATATACCCATAACTAATGCCGAATTATGCCGTGCTCTTGCCAGCAGTAGGCCGACAGCTCCGGTTGATGATGGTATCACATACTCAGTCCTCCGCCTTCTCCTAAAAGTACTAGGTGACCCCCTCCTCCGTCTCTATAATCTCTGCCTATGATATGGATATGTTCCACAAGCCTGGACGACCAGTCTCATAGTTCCAATTCCTAAACCCGGTTCCGACAAATTCCGACCCATTTCCCTCACGTCCTGCTTTAGCAAAGTGCTGGAGCATATTCTTCTCAACCGCCTCCACGACAAACTCTCCACTAGGCTCTATGGTTTTCTGCCCCACCGCAGCACACATCACTGTCTCTATGAATTATACACCCGCCTCTCCCCTACCAGTATTGTGGCCTTTCTAGATCTTAAAAGCGCATATGACATTGCAAACAAGGATATCATCCTCGATCAGCTTGTAGATTTTAATATCAAAGGGAATCTCTTGAGATGGGTGCAAGGATACCTGAGCAACAGATCATCTCGTGTACTCTTTAAAGGGGCTATTAGTGCTACCAGGAGATTTGACCTTGGCACCCCACAGGGAGGTGTCCTCAGTCCATTTTTATTCAATGTCCTCATGCATCGCCTTCTTTCTCTACTCCCTGATATCCCAGGTACCCAAGTTACATGTTATGCAGACGACATATGCATTCATTCGACTTCCTCTGAAGATCTTCAGCTTTTTCTCCACTCGTTTTATGAACACTCATCTTCATGTGGTCTCATCATCTCCCCCGAAAAGTGCAGGATCTTCTCTCCCTGTAAGCCACGAACACTCCCTGCTTTCCTAGTGGGTACCAGCGTTATACCACTCTGCACGCAGTATGTCTACCTAGGAGCGCCCGTCCGCGTCACCCCCCCCCCCACACCCACGTATGGCAGTGTATTCATCCACTTGTTGATGACGTATTGACTCGACTACAACAACGCCTAACACCTCTTCAGTGGCTTACCAACAACGCTGCTAGGATCTCCATAGCAGTGGCAAGAAATATATACATTTATCCGCTCAGTCATAGATTATCTCTCTCCTGCCTTATGTCAACTACCTAAATCAGCATTGAACCCCCTCGATAAGTTTCAAAATAAAGCTATGCGGCTCATACTGGGTTGCCCAATCTCTACTCGGGTTGCCAATATGCTACAGGAACTACATCTATGCCCTCTGACGGAACGAATACACGCTAACGTAACATATTTCACTATTAAATGCTTACACACCCCACAGATTAGCCCCCACTACTCGAATGTCATCAGAACGTCTCTCGACCCTACCGCACCTCAACCCCGACTCCAACCTGGTGGTTGCGCCCTTATTAGAGCCATTTGCACAAACCTACAGAGTATAGGATTTCATATTCCTAGACAAGAAATTGTTCACAGTCCGCCCCCCTGGAAGGTTCCGCTCCCCGCCGTCACCTATACATCAACATGCAAGAGTGACCTGCCCCTACTACAGAAGTAACTAGCTCTAGAAACCATCGCCAAAGTGACCTCTTCCCACCCAGCTGTTCATACAATATACACAGACGGGTCGGTGCAACCGGACGGAAACATGGGCTGTGCTATCTACTCGCCTAGTATGGTTCCACCCCATGGAGGCTGGATTGGACGCCGACTACCAGGTTTCCTTAGCTCAACTTCCTGCGAGATCCACGGACTCCTGGATGCTGTCAATCTACTGTTACGTATTGGTAGTAATGGCCTAATTATTTGTGACTCAATCTGCTCTCCGTGCCTTGTCCTCCCAAAAATCAGAATCCCATAACCTAGTAACTCGCATTCTATTTCAGCTAACCACAGCCCTTGAGCACTCCCTTGTTATTCACTTCCTGTGGATCCCTTCTCACGTAGGAATAACTAGCAACGAGACGGTGGACCTACTCGCCAAGGCAGCCTGCGAGCAGCCCTCACCTGCAACTGATGCTTCACCTAGTTCCCTCTCATTCTACAGACGCAAGATATGTGCTGCAGCTCATTTGCCTATCATTCACCGGAGGAATATCGAGCGACCTTCGAGTGTGACCATTCAGCACTATGATCACTTTGCCAATCGCCGCCGAGGACTCTTAGTTAGAAGACATAATGTGGTATCTGCTTGACTTAGATTAGGTTACAGACTAGTGTGGCAGGTGAGCGAGACAAGAGACATGCCTCAATTTTCTTCCTGTAAACTGTGTGACTTGCCCAATGCAAACAACCTTCAGCATTATTGCCTTGAATGCCCTGCAGTAACAGATTATATCCCCCACAGAGTCTGTCATTGATGTATGTAAATACTTGCTTGCCGATGACCATTTAGAAACTGCTCTTACGTCACCCACACTTTGGTGGGTGCTAACTATCGTTGTACGACGTAATAATTCTTATGTATGATCTTGTCCGACTGTTTCAATTATGTCAATGTCCCTTTTATCATGACTGTAATATTGTACATACTTTTGTTTTGTATATACTGTTGACTGTGATTGTTTTATACATGCTGTTATTGACACTGATTGTATACCGTGTCCTCCACCACTGTGTCCCAACCTCTGAAAATTTGTACTTGACCACGAATTGCCACCTCAGTCGAACAGCGTGTCCTATGAGTCACGATTTTCATGTAAATAGTTAATTACCTATGTACTAGGCTTGCTGCTCTTTGAGCGTAATAAAATGATTAAAACAAAAAACCCTTGCATTCACCTCTTGCACCACCCCATCCACGTAAAGATTGAACAGCCAGGGCGACATAACACACCCCTGATGAAGTCCCACCTTTACCTCAACCCATTCACTCCCTCCATTTCTAATCCTAATGCAAGCTCTACTACTCTCATAAAACCTCTTGACTGCTCTTAACAGCTTTCCTCCTATCCCATATATCTGCAGTACCTCCCACAGTGCCTTCCTGTCTACCCTTTCATAAGCTTTTTCTAGATCCATAAAAGCCCAAAAAACACACAAGTACAATTGCTAGAATTTGTGAAAAAGTCATCAAAAGTAGATGGACTAAACATCTGGGAGAGAACAATATACTAAATTCAAAACAATTCAGTTTTAGACAGTGATGATCATGTGCCACAAATTTCATATGGAGGAATTACCATAGTCACTCTCATGTCTGCCCTCAAGGTCCTACTCGATGACCAAGGTCGTACTTGATTAACGATGTGACAGTTATTCTTGCATGGCAGAGGGTTATAGTTGGTTGTTTCCGCTGTGTTCCATCAGATTGTTGTCTTGCCTTGTCTCTATGTCACTTATCCCTCTTAAGCGCACAGTCTGCCCATTCTTATACCATTCGGCAATTTAAAACTAATGCTACAAGCCTGCATGCAATCGTCCCACAGGATGTATATCAAAGAGGATCATCTCCCTGCAGCCTGTCCCTGAAGTCCATCAGCACCTTATCTTTCGACTGGAGGTCCGCCCTGAAGGACTGGTCTAAGGTGAATCTATCTCTATCAACTTCAACTATTTTCCTCCACTCTTTTCACATAACCAAGGGTTTCCTGACACAGAATAAACATATATGGGATTAGCCAAAAACATTACCCTTAAATGTTTACAAAAGTAACCCAGTAGTCAAAAAATGAGCACATACTGGTATTTACTGTCTTGACTCTTCTGCTCTCCCTTGAGGCACACTTTGACAAGAACTATGTGTTCCTTTGCAAGTCCCTGGCTGAGCTGAGCCTTCTGAGAGTCACAGTGCCCCGTGAACTGGGCAGCCTCAGGAAGAGCCACGTCTTCATCTCATCAGTGGTCGAGGCTGTTGCCTGCTATGGATGCCATCATCTATAGTGAGTTCTCCAAGAATTCCTCCTCTAACTCCTTCATGTACCATAGGTTATCATTGCACATACAAAAGCCACTCTCTGATATTAAAGATGCCAAGTTTGATGTCTGCTCTATTTAAACAGGCATCAACAATTCGTTGATAATTCCCTATGTGTTTAAAGTAGAAAATAAGTAAACAAATTTGTTTGTCTTTCCAGTGATGCATGTGCAGCTCTCCTTTTTCCGTTACCATGACAACAACCAAGTTAAGGACTTCCTCTCCTGCCTTGACAAGGACAAGCTTGTCGGGACAGTGTCCTTCTTGAACCTTGCTATGGGTAGGAGGATCCTCTTCTGTCTTGCATGTCACCCATTTGGGACACAAACAAGTGACTCACTTGACATAATGCAAATTCTTAAATTTCATCAGCACAGACATGCCCAGTGCAAAACAGGTTACATTTGTTTAGCCGTTTTTAGGACTTGTTCTGTCAAGGAAACTGACTGAATTACAAGGGATATTTAATGCATAGAAGAACAAAACTCTTCTATTTTTATATTTATATTATACTTTGTCTACCATAAGAATTGTTGGGTTTTTCAATAAGGGCAAAGGGCATTATTGGTTGATGTAGCTGAAAGCCAAGTTTATCACATTCTAAACACGTGACGATCTATTTGGCAATTCATCACTTTGGCTGTTGTGACTGGAGTAGGTAACTTCCTTAAAGCCTCGTTTACACGGGGCAAGTCAAGTGTGAACTGGAGAGGAAAGTGAGCAAGTACATGTTCACACAAACCATTTGTCTCTGAGTTGGCCTATGTATTTACCTAATTATAGTATACAGGAAAGAATGCCCGTCTCCTATTCTCTAATTTTCTAACATACCTAGACTCAAATTCATGTACGGTTCCAACTTAATCTATATCTTTGATTTCCAGTTATCATATTTAGATTTGAACTCATGTATTGTTTGAGCTTGGGCTATATCACCTTCTAAGCTATTCCACATATTTATACATCTATATGGAAAATGTATTTCTTCACATCCTTTCAATATGTGGTCTTTCTTAATTTACTTCCATGACCTCTTAAAGCCCTCCCATCTTTAATCAGATCTCTTCTATCAATTCAATCTATTTCCTTTAGTGACCTGAACACTAATAATGTTACCACTTTCTCTTCAATCTTTCAAAGTTGGTAGACCCAGTACTTTTAGTCTTTCCTCATATGGTTTATCTACCAGGCTGGGGACCAGTTTGGTTGCTGCCCTTTGTATCCTCTCAATATTGCTTATATCCTTCACTCTGTGTGGGGACCATACTACTAACATATTTTCCAGTCTTGGATGTATCAGGGTTTCTATGAGTTTTTTTATCATCTCTTCATCCGCATAATGGAACACCACTTTAATCTTCTGCAGTAGTCCATACGTCTCCCCCACAACCTTGCTGATATGTCTCAGGTGACAGGATGTCTTTTATCAACACTCCCATGTCTTTCTCCTCTTTTGCTTTCGTAATAGGTTCGTTTCCCAAGGAATAGTTTAAGGATGGCCTTTTGCCACTATTGCTCATTTCCAGTACCTTGCATTTTTCGGTATTGAACTTCATTTTCCATTCTTGGCCCCATGCAAAAATAGTATCTAGATATTTTTGTAATATTCTACCATCCTCCTCATTTTTCAATCTTCTCATGATTTTTGCACCATCTACAAACATGTTGGCATAGCTTGTTCCTTCCATCATGTCATTGCCACATTAGAAACATTATTGATGCAAGCACAACCTTGTGGTACTACGCTCATTACTGCTCTCCAGCTTATTTTGTACTACTGACCTCATGTATATTTCCTTCGAAAGTCTTCAATCCATTGTAAAAGTTTGCCTCTCAGTCCTCCAATTTCCACATAAGTTGACTGTGGTACATGTGCACATATACTTCTCAATTTCCTCTCCAGTTCACTTGACTTGCCTCTCAACTAAACCATGTAAATGAGGCTTATGTAACACTAGACCCCTGATCTGGGAGGCCGAGATTTTACAAGCATGATATTTACCCATCAGCCTAAGAGGAAATCAGGAATTGTAGGTTCACAGAGGATATCCTCCACTAAGAAGTAAATTTTTAGCATCTCATTATGATTATAGACTGTACCAATTGATGAGGTTTCTAGGTTTCACCACTACATAAAATCAAGAGAAATGCTTGTGTGCGTGTGTATTTAACTAGTTGTATTATACATGAAGGGGAGCTGTGCTCGCAGTGACCCGTCTATGTATCTCTCAGCATCTAAATTGTTCTTAAATTCTTGTATGGTTTTTGCACACACTATTATTTTGTCTAATTTGTTCCAGGCATCACCACTCTGTGGAAAACTATTTTATTTTCAGATCTTTTTTTATAACTATCCTTTTTGAGTTTCTTTTCATGTCCTCTTGTTTTTCTTTTATCCCACTTTAATAAATGCGTGCGTGTGTGTGTGTGCGTTTCTATATAACCGACTTCTGGTTCCTGGGAATCCAGGACATGGAGACCTTCACAGATCAGTCATCCAAAGGATTACAAAGGAGGAGCATGCCGACAGGAGACCTTTTGGTCCATTACTAGCTTGGATGTGGAAAAAAATTATAATAATGAATAAATAAAAAATATAATATAATAAATAAAATAAGTAAATGCATAGGTATAGTTAAATAATATACAAACAGGTAAATAATAGATAATAATAAATTGACATTAATAATAAATGAAAATCTAGCAAATAATAATGATATATGATTTAACGTAACAAACTCCCCACTATCGGAAGGCTAGGACGGTGCTCCTCACAGAGGACTTTGTATCATGGAATTTAATGAACCATGCCCTTGGTTCAACTTCGCCAGTGGCAGGGTTCGAACAGCCATCCCCTCGACCTTTGCCACAACGAAAAATAATAATAAATATAAAATAAATGGCAGGCATTACAGCATTGCTTAGGTGTTTATCTAAACAAATCTTAAAGCTTCGAACTGAACAACATTGCACTCCATCTGTAAGAAGTCTGTTCCATTCATTAACTACATGGTTGGCAAAGTGGTTTCTACCCAATTCCAAGTTAAATCTATTTCCTGACAGTTTGAGACCATTATTTATTGTCGGATTCTCATTCAATATGAAAATCTTGTCACTTCTGATGCAAATTCCCTTTAGAATCTTAAAGACCTGTATCAAGTCACCTCTGAGTTTACGCTCTTTTGGGAAAACAGATTCATGTGTTTTAGTCAATTTTCATAGATTTATTTTTCATATTTGGAAGAGAAGGCAGTAAGGGGAAGATGGGCAGAGTATTTTAGGGAGTTGCTAAATGTGAAGGAGGATAGGGAGGGAAAGATAGTTGCAGTGGGAAGTGCTAAGAAAATGACCATGATGAGTTAGGAAAATGGAGGTGAAATAAGGAAGGATGATGTGAAGGCAGTTGTTGAGATGATGAAAGCAGGTAAGGCACCTGGTCTGGATGGATGCCATGCAGAATGTTTAAAAAAAGGAGGTACAATGATGGTGGACTGGCTGGTGAGATTATTTAATGTTTGCTGGAGAGAGGTTAGAGTGCCGGAGGACTGGAGGAGTGCCTGTATAGTTCCACTTTACAAGGGAAAAGGGGACAAGTGTGAGTGTAGTAGTTTCAGAGGGATTAGCTTGTTAAGTGTAGTTGGGAAGGCTTATGGGAGGATCTTGATTGAGAGGATTAGGAGAGGAACAGAGGGAGTAATTGGTGAGGAACAGTGTGGATTTAGGACAGGTAGAGGTTGTGTAGATCAGATTTTTGTGGTAAGACAGATATGTGAGAAAGCTATAGGAAAGGGGAAGGATGTTTTTTTGGCTTTTATGGATCTGGAAAAGGCTTATGACAGGGTAGACAGAAAGGCACTGTGGGAGGTTTTGCGGATATACGGGATAGGAGGAAAACTTCTGGGAGCTGTCAAGAGTTTTTACGAGAGTAGTAGGCATGTGTCAGGATTAGAAATGGAGAGTGAGTGGTTCAAGGTAAAGGTGGGACTTCGTCAGGGATGCGTTATGTCGCCTTGGCTGTTCAACTTGTACATGGATTGGGTGGTGCAGGGATTGGAGATGGTTAAAGAAAATGGAGAAAAGTGGGAGGTGAGCCAGCTGCTGTTTGCGTACGACACTGCAATTGTAGCAGGATTGGAGGAGGGATTGAGGAAGTTGGTGACAGAGTTTGGGAGAGTGTGTGATAGAAGAAAGCTGAAGATAAATGTGGGTAAAAGTAAGGTGATGAGATGTACAAGGGGTGAAAGTGGCAGCAGACTGGAAGTGAGCATTAAGGGAGAGCGACTGGAGGAAGAGGATACTTTTAGATACTTGGGTGCAAATGTGGCAGGAAAAAGTGGAGTGGAGGTAGAATGTAGATTGAGAGAAGCGAGTAAATGCCTTGGTGGATTAAAAAGTGTAACGAGGAATAGACATTTGGGAATGGATGCTAAGAGGAGACTGTATGAAGGAGTGATTGTGCCAACAGCACTGTATGGGGCAGAAATATGGAACATAAGAGAGGAGTTTGAATGTGTTTGAGATGAGGTGTCTGATGGGGGTTACTAGGCTAGATAGAGTGAGAAATGAGGTGGTGAGGAGGAGAACAGGGGTGGAAAGGGAGTTGGGAGATAGGGTTGATGAAAGAGTATTAGGATGGTTTGGACACATGGAAAGAATGAGTGAAGAAAGACTAGTAAAAGAGGTATGAAAGGCAGATGTGGAGGGAGTGAACATGAGGGGACGTCCTAGGATGAGGTGGATGGATGAGGTGAAGGGGGCTTTGGAGAAGAAAGGAATGTCTGTTGAGGAAGGACAGGAGAGGACGGAAGACAGGGGTGAATGGAGAATGGTTGTATATGGATGTTATGATGCATGAGGTGGAATGGGTGGGGGGATGAGGTAGTATGTGCAAGCAAAATTTGACACAGCCTGAAGGGATTTCTCCCTGTCTTCTCCTTTTATGCATGGGGGGGTCGCCAATTTAATGAAGCAGCCTTGCTGTGGCTTGTGACACTGCTTCTGTCCCAGGGCAGTGGACAAGGTGCAGGGATGACCCGTCATCCAGGAGGTGCTAAGATGGGAGGGAGGGTGGAGGAGTGGAGTGTATTCAGGGATGGAATGGGTGGGAATGAGTATATGCCTTTTTCTTTTTGGCTACCTCCCTTGTAAGGGGGAAAAAGCCTTGGTATATGTATGTACCTCTTGCCCCAGGCACTAAGCCCCTAATGGTTTTCAAGACTTGCAGTGGTTTGTTCCTTTTTGCATGGTCAATGCCCCAGGATGTTCCTCCTGTCCAATGAGAATAGTTTTTCCAAGATATACCACAAGACTATGCTTACCTTGATGTCTTGCTGGTGGCCACTCAGACATGGGAAGAACACTTGCAGTCTCTAAGGGCCCTACTAGCTTCCTTATAACATCACGGACTACAAGCCAAGCCTTTGAAGTGTGAGTTCACCTGCCTTTAACTCCAGTACCTAGGCCATACGATAGGGAAAGGTTCTGCCCTCTGTTGGATTGGATTGACTCCCTTACTTGAGGATAAGATAAATCTGCTATTTCATGGTCTCAATAAATTACCATTTCCACTTTTTCAGACCAGGCTCATAGCCTCCACGGGCTCCTGAAGAAGAACTCCACTTGGACAGACACCATCATAGTTGTGTTCCACCAATAAAGGATTCTCTGGAGTCTGCCCCTTGTTCTCCAACTCCCTGACTCATCCATGCCTTTTGTTCTCAGATCCGATGCTAGTGGCACTGGACTAGGAGCAGTCGTCCTGCAGCTGTATCTCCTGGACCCCAGTCACCTATGCCTCCCAGAGACCACAAGGAACAGAGAGTGACTACTCTGTGGTTAACCAAGAAGCACTAGCCATCTACTGGGCCCTTCAGAAGTTCAAGCTCTACCTGTACGGCTGAGAGTTCAAGCTACAGACTGACCACTGCCCACTTCTGTACCTGCAGTCTGCTGACCAAATCAACTCCGGTGGGCCCATTACTGTAATTATACAGAGAAGCAAACAACTACCTGGCCACCTGCATAGAGCCGGTGGCCAGGGCTGGTTGCCGCTGTTTGGCCCCCAACTCTTGGACCCAGCACTTCTTAGCTACCAGAAGAGGCTGGATGACTGCATTGTGAATAGCTGCCATACCATACAACACATAATGGAAGACTGCATTATACACAATCATGCACGCAAACAACACAACGTACACTATATAAAGGATTTGTGGGAAAACCCAGTTTCGGCTGTAGCATTCCTTGGGGAGACGGGACTGCTCGGACAGACAGTCTAGGGAACGACGACAACAACAACAACTACCACCTGGCCAATTTCTTGTTGAGGCTCCACACAACTTCACCTCCAGCCTCGACTTCCATAAGGGCATGTCCTGGCCCCATCCTACGACCTTTGATTTCTGAGGGAATTGCTCATGGGGCCAGCAATCTCTTATGAAAAGAAAAAATATACTCAATGTTTTTAGTGATGTGTATTGTGACTACATGGAACATAAGAGAGGAAGAGAGAAGGAGTTTGAATGTGTTTGAGATGAGGTGTCTGAGAAGTATGATGGGGGTTACTAGGCTAGATAGAGTGAGAAATGAGGAGGTGAGGAGGAGAACAGGGGTGGAAAGGAAGTTGGGAGATAGGGTTGATGAAAGAGTATTAGGATGGTTTGGACACATGGAAAGAATGAGTGAAGAAAGACTAGTAAAAGAGGTATGGAAGGCAGGTGTGGAGGGAGTGAACATAAGGGGACGTCCTAGGATGAGGTGGATGGATGGAGTGAAGGGGGCTTTGGGGAAGAGGGGAATGTCTGTTGAGGAAGGACAGGAGAGGGCAGAAGACAGGGGTGAATGGAGAATGATTGTATATGGATGATGTGATGCATGAGGTGGAATGGGTGGTGAGGTAGTATGTGTGAGCAAAATTTGACACAGCCCAAAGGGATTTCTCCCTGTCTTCTCCTTTTATGCAATGGGGGGACGGAGAGGGGGGGTCGCCGATTTAATGAAGCAGCCTTGCTGTGGATGTGCTGTGTCTTGCGACACTGCTTCTGACCCAGGGCAGTGGACAAGGTGCAGGGATGACCCGTCATCCAGGAGGTGCTAAGAAAAGAGGGAGGGTGGAGGGATGTGGAGTGTATTCAGGGATGGAATGGGTGGGAATGATTTTATGTCTTGGTATATGTATGTATGTATTGTGACTACTTGAAAAAGCCGCATCAAGTGAAATGTTGTACTAATAAAGTGTCCTCACATGGTGTTTAATTTATATTAGAAGTGGAACAGGTCAGTTTTAATACATACATATACCAAAGAAGAAAAGGCATAGAAACCACTCCATATATATTCCACTCCCCTCTACCCTCCCTCTTATCTTGGCACCTCCTGGATGATGGGTCATCCCTGCTTCCTGTCCACTGCCCTGGGTCAGAGGCAGTGTCGCAAGACACAGCAAGGCTGCTTCATAAATGCGGCAACCCCCCCCCCACACACACCCCTCCAAATTTATGAAGTGGCCTTGCTGTGGATGTGTTGTCTTAATGGAACAGCATAACAGAAGGATAGTCATAGTACAAAAATAGCATAATTCTAGTAGATATTTTACTCATATAGACAAAATAATATGTGGCTCTAGTCTGTAGGGATGCCCCAAACAAGCTAAAAAGCAGTGGCTGCAAGCTACAGTAGAATTAATAGTGCACATTAACACAGTCAATACTCCAGTAAAGGACTACCATACAAGATGTATAAGGGATAAGGAGTTAATACAAACTAGAATAATTCAAAATATAACCTAATTATATAAAGTTTATTTAATTTGTTTCCATACAGATTCTATAGACATCATACAATGAGATGAACCTACTCAGCATTACTATTATCTTCATTTGAAATTATTACTCTCTAAATGTGACAGGTACACTAGAATGTGACAGAAAAAAAAGTATAAAGCATCTTGTGAGAATGCACAGCAGCTATCAGCATACAATATTGATATTATTCATGTTAGATACAAATAATTCTGCATATGGTGCAAAATAATTTTGGACTCTTTGTTACCTTCCATAACCATATCACCTGCATTAATGGTGATAATTGATGTATGGTGTACCACTATCCCTGAAAAGAGATCTGCTTTTTGAAGAATCCCTGTAAAATAAAAAGTGAGATTTTGATAACTTATTTTTATTAAAAATTCACGAATAAAAACATAGTAAGCGCATTTAATCTATGTACCTATATACCAAAAAGTAAATACACTTACATATACCAATGGCTTTTCCCCCTTAAAAGGGAGGAAATACATATATCAAAGGCTCTTTCCCACTTACAAGGAAGGGAGGTAGCCAGAATACATACATACATATACCAAGGCTTTTTCCCCCTTACAAGGGAGGTAGCCAAAAAGAAAAAGGTATAAAATCATTCCCACCCATTCCATCCCTGAATACACTCCACACCCCTCCACCCTCCCTCTTATCTTAGCACCTCCTGGATGACGGGTCATCCCTGCACCTTGTCCACTGCCCTGGGTCAGAAGCAGTGTTGCAAGACACAGCAAGGCCGCTTCATTAAATCAGCGACCCCCCCCTCTCCGTCCCCCCATGCATAAAAGGAGAAGACGGGGAGAAATCCCTTCGGGCTGCGTCAAATTTTGCTCACACATACTATCTCACCACCCATTCCACCTCATGCATCACATCATCCATATACAACCATTCTCCATTCACCCGTCTTCTGTCCTCTCCCGTCCTGCCTCAACAGACATTCCACTCTTCCCCAAAGCCCCCTTCACCCCAGCCATCCACCTCATCCTAGGACGTCCCCTCATGTTCACTCCCTCCACATCTGCCTTCCATACCTCTTTTACTAGTCTTTCTTCACTCATTCTTTCCATGTGTCCAAACCATCCTAATACTCTTTCATCAACCCTATCTCCCAACTCCCTTTCCACCCCCTTTCTCCTCCTCATTTCTCACTCTATCTAGCCTAGCAACCCCCATCATACTTCTTAGACACCTCATCTCAAACACATTCAAACTCCTCCTCTCTTCCTCTTATGTTCCATGTTTCTGCCCCATACAGTGCTGTTGGCACAATCACTCCTTCATATGGTCTCCTCTTAGCATCCATTCCCAAATGTCTCATTCCTCATTACAATCTTCAATCCAAGGCATTTACTCGCTTCTCTCAATCTACATTCTACCTCCACCTTCACTCCACCTTTTCCTGCCACATTTGCACCCAAGTATCTAAAACTATCCACTTCCTCCAGTCGCTCTCCCTTAACCCCTTCCATACGGTGCCGCACACGTAGGCGTCATGAGGAGCAAGTGGATTCGCGACGCTGCCATATCGGCGTCTTGATTATATTTATTGTAGTCGCCCCTGTGTTTTTACATTCTCCCAAATGTGCCCTGAATCCCATTCTCTGTGGTTTTCAAAATTCGCGGGTGAGAGAGAGAACGATCGATAAAAGCGGTGACTATATTTTATGATGCGAATATTATTACGACACGTCATACGGCTGGCATTGGCTGCTGCCCGCGAGATTTAAGTCCCGTACTGAAGTGGTTAATGCTCACTTCTAGTCTACTGCCACTTTCACCCCTTGTACATCTCATCACCTTACTTTTACCCACATTTATCTTTAGCTTTCTTCTATCACATACTCTCCCAAACTCTGTCACCAACTTCCTCAATCCCTCCTCCGATCTTGCCACAAGCGCAGTGTCGTCCACAAACAACAGCTGGCTCACCTCCCACTTTTCTCCATTTTCTTTAACCATCTCCAATACCTGAACCACTACTCTTGCATTTACCTCTCGCACTACCCCTCGGTAGTGCGAGAGCCAGAAAACAAAGGCATAAAATCCACTCCCACCCACTCCACTCTCATTCACACACCCTTTCCTCTTTTCTTGGATGACGGATCATCCCTGCATCTTTCCCACTGCACTGAGTCAGAAGCAATGTAGCAAAACACAGCACATATACAGCAAGGCCGCTTCATTTAATCAGTGACCCCCACCTCTCTCCGTCCCCTCATACAAAAAAAGATAAGATGGGGAGAAATCCCTTCAGGCTGCATCAAAATCTCTCACACTTACTCCCTCACCCCCTACCCACTCCCTTCCATGCATCACAGCATCATCCATACACAACCATTCTCTACTCACCCCTATCTTCTGTCTTCTCCAGTCCTTCCTCAACAGACGTTCCCCTCTTTCCCAATGCCCCTTTTACCCCATCCATCCATCTCATCCTTGGTCATCCCCTCATGTTCACTCCTTCCACCCCTCTATTACTAATCTTTCTTCACTCATTCTTTCCATGTGTCCAAACCAAGAAAATGTTGCACCAGAGCCAGCAAACACATGTAACAACAGAGGAGTTGTCATGAAATTACTGCAAAAAATATTCATTTAGCTTTTCACCATGAATATGTATGGAATGGTGAAGGGAGTTCAGGCAAGGGTACTAGGGAAGAATTGGGAAAAAGTGGGCATGGAGAGATATGGAAAGTGAGCCAGTTGTTTGTAGATGACACTGCACATACCAGTTGAAAAATAAATTGACACGGTGGCATTCTGAAATGGTAGAGTGAGATGTGCAAGAGATGATGAAGGTGGGTGGGTGGGAGACTGGAGGTGAATTATACAGAGAAGCAAACGATTGTCTTCTATCATTATAAGTGAAGCAGCCCTGCTGTGGTTGTACTGTATCTTACTGCATTGCTTCTGACCCAAGCAGAAGGCAGGAGACTTGGACGACCCCTTATCCATGAGGAGCTAAGATCTGAGGGTAACAAGGGTGGTGGTTGGGAGAGGCGGCATGCCTTGACTGACTTCCTCCCTTGTGCGGGAAGAAGCCCTAAGTATACAGATAAATCCATATAACAAGGGCCTCTTTCTCCCTACAAGGGAAGAAGCAAAGTCAATGGTATGCACACATTACCACCCATTGTTTCCCTCTCATTTTTGTTGATGAAGGGTCATCCAAGTCTCCTAGCCACTGCAGCAAGACACAGCACATCCACAGAAACCCTCCTCACCCCCCCTATGTGAAAAATAGAATACAGGTAAACGTCGACTTACGATGGCATTAGGTTTCGATAGAGCCATCGTAAGACGATCTCATCGTAAGTCGATCCCCACTCTGTTCCGTGGTCACTGTACCTAGCCTACCTGTATATTAACCACCAGAGATACTGAGTATAGCCTATTAAACATGTACAGTAGTTTATTTAATTATTTTTATCCTTTTTACCATATTCAAACACTATAATATGTATTTTCAGTACGGAACTTAAATCTCGCGGGCAGCAGCCAATGCCAGCCGTACGACGTGACGTAATAATACTCGCATCATAAAATATAGTCACCGCTTATATTGATCGTTCTCTCTTTCACCCGCGAATTTTGAAAACCACAGAGAATGAATCATTTGAGAGAATGTAAAAACACAGGGGCGACTACAATAAATATAATCAAGACGCCTACGTGTGCGGCACCGTATGGAAGGGGTTAAATTATCATATCGTCGTCGTCGTCATCGTAAAGTCGAACAATCGTAAGTCGCGACCATCGTAAGTCGACGTTTACCTGTATACAGGGAGAAATCCATTTCGGCTGTATCAACATATCATCCATACACGACCAATCTCCACTCACACCTATCCCCTGCCTTCTTCTTTCTCTACTCAACAGACACCCCTTTTTTGCTCAAAAACCCTTTTACCCCATCCATCCATCTCATTCCAGTTTTGGTCATTCCCTCAAGTTCACTCCACCCATATGTTTTCCATACTTTTTGCTAAGCTTTCTTCCCCCCCGTTTTCCATGTGTCCAAGCCATCCCAATAATCTTTCCTCAGCACATCTGCCAACTCCCTTCCTACATACATATATCAAAGGCTTTTCCCCCCCTACACAGGGGATAGCCAAAAAGAAAAAGGCATAGAAACTACTCCCACCCATTCCATTCCCCTCCCTCCCTCTTATCTTGGCACCTCCTGGGTCAGATGCAGTGTCACAAGACAGCACATCCACAGCAAGGCCGCTTTATAAATTCGGCGACCCCCTCTCCCTTCCTACTCCCACTCAATTCTCACTCTACCTATTCTCTTAAAACTTTTATATGGCCCTATTGTGGAGGTGTTACCTTGTTACATTGCCTCTGACCCAAGTACTGTAGCAGGGGTCAGTGATGAGATTTCATCCATAATGATAATAAACAAGATGGACACCAACTGGGTATTTGGATGGGTAAATTATGGAGAATGGCTGTGTATAGATAATACTGTGATACAAGGGAGTGGTTATGTGCAAGTGATGTTTTGAGGCAGCCCAAAGGGATTTCTCCACGTCTTCATTTTTTTGCATGTGGGGACAGAGAGGTGTGTGACCAATTAAGTGAAAGTGCCTTGCTGCATTGCTTCTGACCCAGAGGAATGGGTGGGAGACAGGGATGATCCTTAATTTTTCATGAAAGTAGCAGTTGCCGACAAGACTGACGAGTTAAACACCATATGAGGACGGAGCCTTTATTTGTACAATGTTTCACTTAGGTACTTGAAAAAGCTGTAATAAGCGAAACGTCGTACAAATAAAGGCTCCATCCTCATATGGTGTTTAACTCGTCAGACATGATCCTTCATCCATGAGGAGCCAAGATGAGAGGGAGGAAGGATAGTTGTGGCATTTTGACTAGGGTACCTCCCTTATAAGGGGGGAAAAGTCCAAGGGCTTTTTCTACTCCCCTTGTAAGGGGAGGAAATGCCCTTGATATATAGATACAACATGGGCATAGGGTGTATATGCTTTAACTTAGTCATCTCCTTACAAGGGAGAAAGGGCCCTTTGATATATGCAGGATTTTTTTTTTTTTTTTTCACACAAGTCTTACCCTGAACTGACTGGAACTTTACTGAGAATGGATCGCCGTCTGCGAGATGTACTTCCGATGATTGTGTTCAGTTCAGGTGTGCCCAGAACACTGGTTACACTTGGGTTCAGGAATGGATTCCAGTAGTCATTTGTAATTTCCAGCAGTTTCTCCATTACCTGAAGTTATAGGAAATTGTCAATTACCCGAACAAACTTCTATGAAGGAAGGTCTTTGCACTGTACTATACTGTCAATCAATCTATTGCCCCTAGTCTCTTGCTGAAGACCTGAAGCAATCACATAACTGGCAGCCTTTGAGCTGCCCGGAGCCATTATTGGTTACTATATTGTATTTATACAAACACTGAGCAAAACTTACCATTTGTTGTTTACGAGTCTCACAGAGCATGGTACTTGGGTCAGGCTCCTGGCAGGAGTAGCCAACCACAGTGGGGCCAAACACCTTTGCAAGATTGGACACAGGCATTTTGCAATCTGGACACTCTGACACTCTGGGAGGTTAAGAAATATTACAATCAATCCCTAAAATTACTTACATCTGGCTTTACATAAATTTTTTATAAATAATGCTGAAACACGTGATAACATGTTTATCTATATACATACATATACCAAGGCTTTTTCCCCCTTACAAGGGAGGTAGCCAAAAAGGAAAAGGCATAAAATCATTCCCACCCATTCCATCCCTGAATACACTCCACACCCCTCCACCCTCCCTCTCATCTTAGCACCTCCTGGATAACGGGTCATCCCTGCACCTTGTCCACTGCCCTGGTTGGACAAGGTGCAGTGTTTTTCCCACCTTACAAGGGAGGTAGCTATGGCAAAAGGCAAGTACCCACTCCCACCCTTTCCTCCCTCTCCTCTTAGCTTCTCATGGATGACAAGTCATCCCTGTGATGATGAGTATATAGGGAAACACGGGAGGTGGGTGGGCATAGAGTTGGTGCATGCCTTGACTGGCTACCTCCTTTATAAGGATGATATTTCCTTGATAGGGTAAGACATGAGGATTTGATAAATATTTTGGAAAGAGTGGATATAAATAGTAAAGACATGAGTATCATCAGAAATTTGTATTGGAAGCAAAGAGCAGCAGTGAGGATACGGGGAGGAAGAACAGAATTTCAAGCTATAAAGAGGGGAGTGCGTCAAGGCTGTGTTATGTCTCCAGATTTGTTTAATTTATATGGGGAGATGATCCTTAGGGAATTAGAGGGAATGGAAGGGATTAAAATTGGAGGATTTAATATAAATCATATCAGATATGCTGATGACACAGTATTGGTGGCTGACTCAGAAGAAAAACTGCAAAATCTATTGAATGTAACCATAAGAGCTAGTGAGGAGAAAGGATTAAATGTAAATATGGAGAAAACTAAAATACTAGTGGCCAGTAAAACAGATCCACCAAGAGTGCAAGTACAAATAGCAGGGAGAAGAATAGAACAAGTAACCAAATTTTCGTACCTGGGAAGCGTATTGACAGAAGATTGTAGATGTGAAAAAGAAATAAAATCAAGGATAGCGATAGCTAAAAGCACATTTCAGAAAATGAAAGGGGTTTTAACAAACAAGAAAATGTCTACAGATATAAGGAGAACAGTTACATACATACATATACCAAGGCTTTTTCCCCCTTCCAAGGGAGGTAGCCACAAAGGGAAAGGCATAAAAACACTCCCACCCATTTCATCCCTAAATACACTCCACACCCCTCCCACCCTTCCTCTCATCTGAGCACCTCCTGGATGACGGGTCATCCCTGAACCCTGCCCACCGCCCTGGGTCAGAAGCAGTGTCGCAAGACACAGTACATCCACAGCAAGGCCGCTTCATTTAATCGGCGACCCCCCCTCTCCGTCCCCCTTTGCATATAAGGAGAGGACGGGGAGAAATCCCTTCGGGCTGCGTCAAAATTTACTCACACATACTACCCCCCCCCCCCCCGCCCATTCCTCCTCATGCAGTCACAACATCATCCATATACAACCATTCTCCACTCACCTCTGTCTTCCGTCCTCTCCCTTCCTTCCTCAACAGACATTCCCCTCTTCCCCAAAGCCCCCTTCACCCCATCCATCCACCTCATCCTAGGACGTCCCCTCATGTTCACTCCCTCCACATCTGCCTTCCATACCTCTTTTACTAGTCTTTCTTCACTCATTCTTTCCATGTGTCCAAACCATCCTAATATTCTTTCATCAACCCTCTCTCCCAAATCCTTTTTCACCCCTGTTCTCCTCCTCACCTCCTCATTTCTCACTCTATCTAGCCTAGAGAACAGTTAAAACATTTATATGGTCAACACTATTATATGGTTCAGAAGTGTGGACAATCAGCAAAAAATTGCAGGAAAACTTAGAAGCAGCAGAAATGTGGATATGGGGACGAGTATTAAGAGTACCATGGACAGCGAAGAAAACAAATGAAGAAGTATTGAGAGAAATGGAGACAGATAGGGAATTGATGACAACAATAAGGAAAAGACAGTTGCGATTCTTAGGACATATAATGAGTAGGGAAGGGTTGGAAGAGGTGGTACCACGATGACGGGAATGGTGGAGGGAAGGAGAGCAAGAGGAAAGCAGAAGGAGAAGTATATGGACGGGCTGATGAGGGCGACGGGAAAACAATTCAAACCAGCACAGATGTTACAAGTAACTAGGGACCGTGAACGGTGGCGCTCCATGGTTGCCGAAGTCCAAGAGGATATGGCACGACGGTAGAGGTAAAATTTCCTTGATTGTCTGGCCAACCAATCCCCCCTCCCTGAGGAATGCCATGGCTGGAATGGGGGTTTCCCAAAAATCTCCAGTTAGTGTTGTGTTGTTGGTGTGTGTAATTGTGTACAAAGCAGTCTTCCATAACAAGTTGAATAGTATGGGGTGAAGTGTTACATCCTGGGCAGATATCTGCAAAGAGCACTTGGTATATATATAATTAGATAGGATAAAGTGCACTTTACATTTATTTTCCGATATCTAGGATTAAATCTCCAACTGAAAACAAGACTTACTTTTGTAAATGTACAATAAGCCAAGCCAAAGTATCTCTGTTGGGTCTGGGGAGGTCCGTAATAGCTTGATACATTGCTGCTAAAGAATCCTCACACACAGGAATCTCTGCAGCTTGAACAAATACCTTCCAAAGTGTAAATGTGACTAAGGGCTCTTTCAAGGTTCTTAAGAAATCCTTCAATGTTCCACATATGACATGAACATCAATTTGGGACAAGTTTGGCACACCTTTCCCACGGAGGAATCGTTCCTGTTGTGATAAAAAGAAAAAGATAAAATGAAAACGGTATATCCTGCTAGAAAATATTACGACCCCCATGAAGAACAGGTATAGGATATACATGTTTACAAAAGCCTATATGTCACTATTTCACCCAAAAATACTCACATATTTTCCCTCAAGTAGGAGGTTGAACTAGTACCCTCAAAAAATAATTTTGGCATTTCATTAGGGACATGGATACTCAGCAGGAAATATAAACACTTGTCCATGACATTACAGATCATTTTAACCCACTGAGGAGTATTATCTAATTTTGTTTCATTGTGGACAACCAGATCTTGTTCAAATTAAAAAAAAGACCTTCATTCCTCAAGGTGGTCAATGGGCTGTTTTTCTGAACTGTACAAAAGAACTATTCTTCCCTTAACCCATGATTTTTGAGATATATTTATTGACATTATAATAATAAGACAGTGAGTGGAGAATGGTTGTGTATGGATGTGTTGTATAGAAGGGGGTTGGTGGGAGATGGGAGTAGTGTGAATGATATTTTGACACAGCCCGAAGGGATTTCTCCCTGTATTCTCTTTTTCTGCATGAGGGGACAATTAAGTGAAGCTGTGGATATACTGTCCTGCTACATTGCTTCTGACCTAGGGCAGTACAGGGATGACCTGTTATCCATGAGGAGCTAAGATGATGGGGGGGGGGGGGATAGATTGAATACTGCTGTTAACATTATAACCAGCTGATACTAAATTTACCTAGTAAACCAATTGTCCTCTTGTCGGAGGTCATCCACCCTAGATATGTTGTGTTCATATCTGTGCTGCCAATACTGTGCAACTTATAATAATGATAATTTCTCTTGTCTTGAGTGTCATTGACTATAAGCCTACAGCCCTAGTGGTTGGTAGCTCTCCCTAGGCCTTCCCATTGATTTCTCTAAGAAGGAACTTTGTACTTAATCACCAGCTTATAGGAAGAGGAGGTCACCAGTTTTCAGTTCTCCTTATATGAAAAGGTGAAGGAAAAATAGTTGAAGTTGAAAGAGGGAGATCTTGGGCCCAGTCTAGAGGAATAGCAGGACCCTAGGGTTTTGATGGATATTGAAGCTGGGCAGAAGGGAGACAATTCTCTCATTTCCATTTGACAAAATCCTTAACCACTTCCATACGGTGACACCTACGTAGGCAGCATGAGGAGCAAGGGTACGCGATGATGCCGACGTCGGCATCTTGATTATATTTATTGTAGTCGTACCTACGTAACCTCCATTCTCTCTAAACTGGCTTCATCATATTTTCTATGGTTATCAAAATTCACGGGTGAAAGAGAATGAATGATTGAGCACTGACTTTATTTTTTATAATGTGATTATTATGACGCAACATCGCACGTCGGGCAGCTAATGCTGCCAGACATGCGATGTGCCCTGGAGTGAAGAGGTGAAAGGTATCCATAATTGGTCCTGCAATCTATAAAAATGTATATGACCTAGCTTTTGTGATCAGGGCGTTAGGAACTGGAAAGGTTAATTGTCACCTTGTCATTTCAAAATATCACTAACCTTTAATTCCTTGACTTCCCTCTCAGCTCCTGGTACTCTGTAAATGCCAACCTCATTTAGACCTCTGTTTTCTATCTCATTTGTGCAATGGACGACCAAAGCTGGTACCATTGGAGATATGAGAGGTGTATAATCAGCTATGTATCCCTGTGGTTAAAAAAGAAATACATAAATAAAAAAAGAAATACTAGAAAAGAAAAGAAAAGAAAGTAAGAAAGAAAAAAAAATATATATATATATATATACACACACACACACATATATATATCCCAGTCAACTAATCATACTATTTCCATTATCATGACCCACAAGGTGTTGTCACGTACTGAATCAAAACATTCAGCATATACCAGAAGCTGTCCACTACCCTAAGTATGTTAACATAGAATATTCTAAATGCATATTGATTTTTTTCATTAAATGGTAGGTGATGAGTAATTGTAATACATGTAAAGAAAAGAAGAGACATGTTAAACGATGCAGCACCTCAGGACAGGCGATGTTGCCCTGGCTCCCGACCTAGGAATTTGTGTTCGCTAGTCACAGGTGTGCGGGTCACTCATTCATCCTTTGTCAGTCATACCGGTCATACATGCAAATATAAAGAAAACTGTCATTCCCCCGTTTTCTTTGAAGATGGTTTAGACGTGGCATTGCTGCTGGTTTTGCCGGCCACACCCTATGGGTCATCAGATAATGGAAGAAGTATAGTTGTCTTGCTTCTCCCTTGCAAAAGACTAGTGGGGGCTCAAGGTATCTGGTACCTGACCTGAAGGCCACAGGTCTTCTGCAAGAAACCATGGACATGGGTTGACTGTATACCTATTTCTCAGATATTCATTGACTTCCTTTACTCTACAATTCACCTCCCACTCTTCCTTTCACTGCCACATGCAACCTCAGATACTAAACTCTCCACTTTCTCAAGCTTTTAACCCTTCACTCACATGCAACCTACATTTTTCACAATTTTTTGTACATCTCATCACTTTACTTTGACCCACATTCTCTCAAATGCACTTTCAAACTTAGTTACCAACTGCTACAGATTCAAATAAATGCATAAATATACCAAAAGGCCTCTTCCCACTACAAGGGAGATGGCCAGCCAAAGCATGTACCCATGCACCCTTTACCCATATCATAACATGCAAATGGCCAGGTCAGTAGTTCTTAGCCTTTTTCAGTGCCCGTACCCCATCCCATACAGATACAATGCAAACATATGAAAAGGATTAGTGATACAAACCTTGCTTTGCTTTCTCATAGTAAATATACAGTACCATGCACTGGCTGTCATGTCTCATAACCCCAGGTTTAAGGTTTCGTACCCCTTGGGGGTATAGGTACCTCAGGTTAAGAACCACTGGGCTAGGTAAATATGAAACTACTACCACTACTGCTATGGCACTACTACTACTATGAGTATAATTGATTAGTCTAATATCTGGATATGGATCAATGTCTTTATGTACCTATATCTGCATGAGAAATCACATAAACTCGTGATTCTAAATATGTGGAACCACCAAGGAAAAAGATAAACTGATGACCAAGCACTTTCGTACCCTGAGGATGTCTGAATAGACAAACGCGCTTGGTCATCAGTATATCTCTTTCCTTGGTGGTTTTTCCGCGTACCTATATCTATATACCAAAAGGCCTCCCTTTAAGGGAGGTAGTTGGTCAAGACATGCATCCACCCATCACCCCCCTTGTTTCCTTTTTATCTTGGCTATATACATGAATGAAAGTGAAAAGAATAACAGAAATCATGCACGAATACATAACCTTCTTTACCATGGCACCCTTAGTATTAGGGGTGTTTGCTGTAGCAACACAAGGTAATGGCACACTTTCACGGCATTCTGAATGGCAAGTGGCCCGACAATCTCGACATTTCAATGCTACCTTTCCAAACTTGATCCTGAAAAAACAAATATTTTTCTTTTAATTAAACATTAAATAGAAAAAGCGCAAGTCTGAGTTTACACTTTGAAGTTCATTATTTAGAAACTGGGTTAATAATTTGGCTGTTCAATGTGTACATGGATAGGGTGGTGTGGGAGGTAAATGCAAGGGAAATGGGCAGGGGATTGGAGACAGTTAAAGAAAATGGAGAGAAATGGGAGTTATGTCAGCTGTTGTTTACTGACGACACTGCGCTTGTAACAGGATCAGAGGAGGGATTAAAGAAGTTAGTGATGGAGTTTAGGAAGGTGTGTGAGAGGAGAAAGTTGAAGATAAATATGGGTAAAAGTAAGGTGATGAGATATACATGGAAAGAAGATGGCAGCAATTTGGAACACAGTATTAAAGGAGAGAGGCTGGAGGAAGTGGATAGCTTTAGATACTTGGGGACACATGTGGCAGGAAAGGGAGGAGTGGAAGTATATTGTAGATTGAGAGAAACAAGAAAATGCCTTGATGGATTAAAAGTGTAACGAGAAATAGACATTTGGGAATAGATGCTAAAAGGAGATTGTATGAAGGGGTGAGTGTGCTGACAGCACTGTATGGGGCAGAAACATGGAACCTAAGATAGGAAGAGTTTAGTGTGAGAGGGATGGAATGGGTGGGAGTGGTTTTTATGCCTTTGTTTTTTGGATACCTCCCTTGTAAGGGGAAAAAAAGCCTTTGGTATATGTATGTATGAGATGAAATGTCTGAGAAGTAAGAAAGGAGTTACTAGGCTGAACTGAGTGAGAAATGAAGAAGTGAGGAGGATAGCAGGGGTGGAAAAAGAGTTGTTGTTGTTGTCGTTCCCTAGACTGTCCGAGCAGTCCCGTCTCCCCAAAGAATGCCACGGCCAGAACGGGGTTTTCCTACAAATCCTTTATACAGTGTATGTTGTGTTGTTTGTGTGTGATTATGTATAATGCAATCTTCCATTATGTGTTGAATAGTATGGGGTGAAGTGTTACATCCCAAGCAGTTCTCCGATGTGATCATCCAGTCTCTTCTGGTAGCTTAGAAGGGCTGGGTGGTGGCTGCACTGTAGTCTGGCCAGATGGACTCTTGTCCTTTCGTGGAAGAGAGGATTCAAAGGGATGGATATCAGGGGAGTTTGGCATTCAGCAATGTGTTGTCTTTTAGTGTGTTAATGGAGCAGTGAGTGATACGATTATGAATATGTTTCTGGAGGCTGGTATTTGGTGGTTTTGGAGGAAGAGAAGAGTTTTGTGTGTGATATAGGTATTTGGGTGTTTTTTGATGTTTCTTGGTGTGTGGGGGTGTTCTGCTATGGAGTGTAGTGGGTGTGCTGTGTTTGTGGAGGCTGCAGCAAGTGTTTGTATGCAATTCATGTCAAGGTGATCTTGGACTTTGAGAACTTTTGTTTCATAGTGTAGATGGTCTGTAGGTGTTGTATTTGTGCAGCCTGTGATTGTTTTTAAGGCTTTGTTTTGTATGGTCTGAAGGGTACTGAGGTGTGTCTCACCGAGATTAGGTGCCCATGCTGAACTTGCATAATTCATTACTGAGCATATGCACTGTTTGTATATTGTAGTATTAATTTCTTTGTTTTGTCCAAATGTTGTTCGAGTGATTGATTTAAGTGCATTGAGTTGAGGTGTGCATTTATTTTTTATGTTTGTGATGTATTGTTTGAATGACATGGATGTATTGTATGTTACTCCAACAATTTTTGGTGTGTGTGGTATTTGTGTTGTTGATACAGAGATGAGGTATGTATTTGTGTTCTTTTGTCCAGTTGGTGAGAAGTGTTGCTGTAGATTTGGCTGGGGCTATTTGGAGTCTGTTTGTAATGAACCATGTGTTGAGTATATCAAGGTATGGCTGTACTATTTCTGCAGCTTTGTATGTGTTACAATGTGTACATGTGATTATTGTCATCTGTGTAGGAGGAGATTTGTATTTCTGAGGTGTCTAGTGTGGGTATATCATGCATGTATAGATTAATGAGTGTGGGGGATAGAACCGAGCTCTGTGGTACTCCATTCTTAATGTTTCTGGTGTGCAATGATTGGCTATTATATGACATAAGCATTCCTACCTGCCAGATAATTGGCCAGCCATCTTTTGGTGTTATTGTGCATGTCTGTGTTATATATTTTGTTAGATTGTGGCAGGGAATAACATCAAAAGTTTTACTAATGTTATGAGAAGTGTTCAATGATGGGGCCTATCAGAATTTATGCCATCTAATATTCTTTGCTTGAGGTTTATCAGAAGAGTGTTTGTGGAGTGTAGTGGCCTAAAACAGTGTTGTGATTCAGCAAGGGGAATATGTGGTGTGATGAGTTGAAGTATGAGGTATTCAATGAATTTTGTGGGGTGCAGAGAAGTGTGATTGGGCAGTGTGATGTTGGGTCTTTATTGGATTTTGGGATAGTGATTATTTTCCCATGCTTCCAGATGTTGGGTATAGTGTTGTGTGAATAGAATTTGTGATGTTTGTGAGTGCATGTATACCATGTGGTCCAATGTGTTTTAGGTGGATGTTACTTATGTTGTCAGGGCCACAGGTGGATGAGTGCTTGAGGTTATGTATTATGTGTTTTGTCTGACTGTCTATGAAGGGTGTATAGTCCGAGTCTGTGGGAAAGTCTTTCTTACATCGAATGGTGCGTCGGTCGTCAGGGTGAGAAGTGAGATGGCTTGTCTGTGCAAAATGATTTGAGTGTGTTTGCTTGTTGTCTGTTTGAGGGTAAATTATCTGTTGTTGTGGTTATTGCTGTGTGAGTGTGCTGTGTTACTGTTGGATAGTGTAATGCTGCTGAGTGTTTTGTACAATTTGCTGGTGTTTGTCTTGTGATCAAGTGTATTGACAAACTTGCCAATTTTGTATTTTCTGTTCATGTATTTTATTGGTAATCTCTGTGTTTAGTGTTTGTATTTGGTCTGCTATGTTTTGAGGGATTGGTGTGGGGGTATTGTGTTTAAGTGTATCTCGTCTGATGAGGCCTTAGATTTCTGGTGTGAAATTGGGGTTATGTGATTTTCTGCTGGCTCTAGGGATATATCTCTTGTCTGCATTTTGTATGATTGTATCAAAAGTGTGCACAGCATTGTTTATGTTTGTGATTGGTATACTGTTAAGTGTCTCAAAATGTTGTCCTCTCTCTTCAGTAAAAGCTTCCCAGTTTGCTCTCTTGTAATTGGTGTATGTGTCTATGGCCGACTGGGGTGCATATTGTTTTAATGGTGATTATGATTGGAAGGTGATCAGATCCATGAAGTTGTTGAGGTTAGGCAGGGGGAGCAGAAGGTGATACCAGGAGAGGAGGGGGTGTAGAGGGCTTGGTGTGGGATATGTGTATGATTATATGTGTTGTTCATGATGGTCAGTGAGTCAAATTGAACCCACATATCAAGCCCTCTGTCTGTGTCAGAGTTGTTGACATACCAAGCCGACAACTTAAGGGTTGAAGTCACTGCCCATGATGAGGTTAGGGATTGTGGCTAGTTGATTAAGTTGAGGCATGAAGGGGTTTGGATCTTTGGGAGATGATGGGGGGTGAGATGTATATGTTAATTATCAGTGTTGATTTGTTGCCTGTACAGATTAGAATAGATTGGATTTCTGTAGTGTTATTTGTGGTAGGGAGGAGGATTTTGGTTGTGGTGCTTGTGTCCACAAAACAGATGGATTGGTGGATCAGGGCAATGAGTCCACCGCCATTGCCGTCAGTCCAGGCTTGTCTAATGGTGGTGAAGTTGTGAAATGATGGTGTTTTGTGACTTAGTTTTGTTTCAATGACAATGTGTATGTTGTGTTGTTTGGGGAAGTGTTAGAGGGAGGGAAAGGTGTGATTGGGGACAAAGAAGGGGGAGGACTGATTGAGGACAAGGACTGGGGAGACTGGGTGTCGGTAAGAGTGCAAAATGTGGTTGGGAAAATGGGAGTAAGGTTATTGGAGGGCAGATAGAACATGTCCAAGTGTTTGTGTATTCTTTTGGAGATAGGATTTGGGAGAAAGGGTGGATGAAAGAGTATTGGGATGGTTTGGACACATGGAAAGAATAAATGAAAAAAGATTAGTAAAAGAAGTGTGGAAGGCAGAGGTGGATGGAGTGAACAGGAGGGGGCGACCATGGATGAGATGGATAGGGTAAAAGGGGCGTTGAGAAAGAGGGAGACGTCTGTTGAGGATGGAAGGGAGAAGATAGGGGTGAGTGGAGAATGGTTGTGTAAGGATGATGCTGTGATGCATGGAAGGGAGTGGTTGTGTGAATGATATTTTGACGCAGCCCAAAAGGATATATTTCACTCTTCTCTTTTTCTGCATGAGGGGACAGAGAGAGGGGGTTGCCAATTAAATGAGGTGGCCTTAGTGTGGATGTGCTGTGTCTTACTGCATTGCTTCTGATCCAAGGCGATGGGCAAGATGCAGGGACGACCCAAGAAAAGAGGGAGGGAGGGAGGGGGTGGGGATGGAATGCTTTTTGACTTTGGCTATCTCCTTTATAAGGGAAAAAAAGTCCTTGGTTTATATATATTCATTATATAGTTAAAGCAGTTCTTTCTTATACCTTTAGTGGAAACTGTAGTAGGGGACATGAAATATACACACTACAGAGGCCCTTATAGCCTTCTCAAGTCAAAACATACACCCACTCCATCAATATACCTCCCCTTATAAGGGAGGAGGCCAAGTCACTCCATACATATACCAAAGGCTTTTCCCCCCTTACACGGGGGGTAGCCAAAAAGAAAAAGGCATAGAAACCACTCCCCCCCCCATTCCATTTCCTATATATTCTACTCCCCTCCACCCTCCTCTTTTCTTGGCACCTCCTGGATGATGGATCATCCCTGCATCCCGTCCACTGCCCTGGGTCAGAAGCAGTGTTGCAAGACACACGTCACTCCAAACCTATCTAAAATCTATTCCTCTCCCTTCCAATCTTGGCACCTCATGGATGAAAGGTCATCCCTGTTCCCCACCAGACATTCACCTCTTATACAAAGAATCTAGAAACAATATACCAAAATTGAAGTTAAAACCTACCTCTTACCACATGGGTGACAGTTTTCTGGTTTATAAATAGTTTTGCTGTAAAACATGTGTGGCCTTTGGTTTAATTTGCTTGCAGATGAATAATTCCGTATGATGGGAGACGTGCCAGTAGGAGTGAAAATCTGTAAAAAAAAAAATGAAAACATGGTACTTCTTCATACCTATGGTACTTTGTAGTATCAATGACAACACTAGTAAATCAGAAAAATAAGAATAATGACAAATAAGAATGTGGTAGTTTAAGATCAGCCTGCTAAGTGTATTTGGTAAGGCATGTAATGAGGTGTAACTGGAAGGAAACCAATTAATCTGTTGCCCCTGGAGTCTCTTGCAGCTTTAAGGTAACCAATAATAGCCTTTAGGCAGAACCACAAGTCACTTGGGGAAGATGTGTTGTGTTGTTTCCTGGGGATATAAGTGTGGAGCATCGTAGCATGTTCTGTGTCCTGTGAGGTGGTTGAATTTATGGCCAGGCCTATTCTGTGTTGACATAGTTTTTATGCTGGATTGTGTCCTGTGCACAGGCATGCAAGTGTGGATCTTGTCAAATTCCTTTCATGCACGAGTTTGGTGATGAGTTACCTGAGGAGTCTTAGTTATTGTAGGTGTGTCACAAGGTTGAGGAGCTGGGCGACGTAATGCAACAGGCGTTTGGGCAGGAGCACACCAAGACGGCTCATTCTCGTCTAAAATACAAAAGAACCATTCTGAATTACTCAACAATGGAAAATTGAATTTTGAATTAATTTAGCATCATATTTCTCTTGCAAGAGGGACCAGCAACAGGTAGTGGACACCAGAATCTTTAACACTACATTCATACATATACCAAATGCTTTTTCCCCCATACAAGGGAGGTAGCCAAAAAAACAAAACAAAAAATCCACTCCCACCCATTCCATCTCCACATACTCCACTCCCATCCACCCTCATACCTTTACAAATACATGGAGGTACACCAATGCGACTTCAGACCAGGCAAGACATTTTTCAATCAACTGGATAATCCTCTTGCCTTTTTCATGGGAGAGCTAATTACCAGTGACTGCTCCTTTACACTGATTAATACAAAAACAGCCATAACAATACAACATGCAAGCCCTAGAGAGATCTACTGTACATAGTTTGAGGACCACTGCCAGCTACAGTGGGGATGTGGAAGTCCAGTTTGTGAAAAATCCAGGCTATAAACATACCAATAGGCTTCTCCTTTACACAGGAGGTAGCTGGCCAAGGCACTTATCTACCCACACCCATTTGTCACTTGTTAAATGCATGGATCCACTCCCACTACCCTTGTTTTTTCTCTCATTTTAGTTCCTTGTGGATGAAGGGTCATTCCAGTCTCCTACCCACTGTCTGCATCAGAACCAATGCAACAAGACAAGAGTACATCAACAGAAAGGTTGCTTCACTTAATCAGCAACTCTCCCTTCTCTGTCCCCTCATGCGGAAAATGGAGAGGATGGGGAGAAATCCCGTTGGGCTGCATCAAAATATTATCTATGCACAGCCACTCACCCCTATCTCCTGCCTTCTTCCTTTCTTGTTCAGCAGTCATTCCCCTCTTGCTCAAAGCCCCTTTCACCCCATCCATCCGTCTCACCCTCAATTGTCCCCTCAAGTTCACTCCATCCACCTGTCTGCCAGACCTCTTTTGCTAATAGGTTTTCACCCACCTTTCCATGTGTCCATACCATTCCAATAATTTCATTAGCCCTCTCTGCCATCTCCTTCTCCACTCCCACTCTCCTCTTCATTTCTCACCTTATCCAACCTTGTAATCCCTATTGTACTTCTTAATACACATTTAAGCTTCACCTTTGTGCCTCTCTCAAGTCTCTCCCAACTTCTAACTACTCGTTATAGAAATAATACACGTCCCCCTTTCCTTTGTAAGGAGGAACTCTCCCACACACACACACACCCTCCCTTCAGTACACATTACACAACCTAACCAGCCTACCCACTATAACCATTCCATCATTTGTCACACTCCACACAACACCTACCCAACCCAGATAGCTTACCAGTTCTCATCATTTTCAAAACTCCGTGTACCTCATATTTTCCCATATCTCTTTCATTTTCTCCCATCAATAATTTTCCTAGCTTCCTAACAAAACACCTTTTTATTATTTTCAAAGATTTGTCCTGCTCCTACCCCATTTTACATCTGCTCTCCTCTTTGCTTCCATCACATTAGTTTTACATCTTTCTTCTTAAACCTCCCATATGCTTCCCTAGTCCTACTTTGCGACCAATTCACATTGGCTCGCTTGTTCTCTTCTACTGCCATCTTCACCTTTTCATCCCACCATTCACTCCCCTTCCTTCTATCCCCTCCCATCCTCCTTGTCCAACATATCATCTTTGCATGCATCCAATATATCCATTCTTCTTCTACTTGAAACTTGAGGCAACAATTATTATCATTTCTTACAGGAGACCCACAGCCCTAGGACCCACAGAGTTCGATTATAGGTCACTCGTTAATTTTTCATTATCATCTAAAAAGAGCATCTAGTAGTAACATGTATAGAAGTAAAAGAAAGTAAAAAATCTAAAAAGAGCATCTAGTAGTAACATGTATAGAAGTAAAAGAAAGTAAAAAATCTAAAAAGAGCATCTAGTAGTAACATGTATAGAAGTAAAAAATCTAAAAAGAGCATCTAGTAGTAACATGTATAGAAGTAAAAGAAAGTAAAAAATCTAAAAAGAGCATCTAGTAGTAACATGTATAGAAGTAAAAGAAAAGCTGGTGATGGACAATAGTGGTTACAAGCTTGGAGTTAATACTAAATGAAACATATATCACATACATACATATACCAAAGGCCTTTTCCCCCTACACGGGGGGTAGCCAAAAAGAAAAAGGCATAGAAACCACTCCTACCCATTCCATTTCCAATACATTCCACTCCCCTCCACCCTCCCTCTTATCTTGACACCTCCTGGATGACGGGTCATCCCTGCATCCTGTCCACTACCCTGGGTCAGAAGCAGTGTCGCAAGACACAGCACATCCACAACAAGGCTGCTTCATAAATTCGGCGACACCCCCCTCTTTGTCCCCTCATGCAGAAAAGGAGAAGACAGGGAGAAATCCCTTCGGGCTGTGTCAAATTTTTTTCTCATACATATTTCCTCACCCCCCATCCCCCACCCACTCCCCCTCATGCATCACAGCATCATCTATAAACAGTTCACAACATCTTACCTGATGATAGAGGAGGAGCTGTGGGAATGATGTTCACATGGGCTTTTACATCCTTAGTGTTGTGATCCACGGTGACCTTAGTGATGACTTCCAGGTTCTCCTGTCCAGAAAAATTAGTTCTTTAAAGACAAAACCTCAGCAACTAGAACACCTCCATCATAACCATAAACATGATTCAAATTGACAGCACTAAGGGAATGAAGCAATGTAAGAAAAGATTCATGGATATTCGTGTAACAACTTTATCTTCTTGGTAAGAAAGAGTATGTTCAAGACTATTAATATGATAAACTTTAGACCTTTTATTGTCAAACCCACAATCAACAGAAACTTACACCACTTTTGCTTTTTGCCTGACGTTTCATTCCAGTTGAAGTTCTCTCTGGAGAGGACTTCCTCTTGAAATTGCGTCCTGATCGTGTGCGAGAGATTTCTATATCATCTTCTGTCAGATCTATATCAGAGACAGATAGTATTGATTCTGAAAGAGTTAATAAATTAAAGTCAGCTCAGGGATGGAAAGAAAAATGAAAATGGAAAAAAAATATATATATATATATATATATATATATATATATATATATATATACATCTATGAAAAAATATATATATATATATATATATATATACATCACATACATACACACATATATATATATCTATTGATCTATGAAAAGAGCACATTTTCAAATCAATGTGTATCAAACACTCAGTTTGACACAGCCTCTAAACTTGGAAGTCCCACCACCATTACTGCCACACCTACCTAATGTATCTGCATCTTCATTGATAGTGGACAGTGGACCTGGTGAAGGATCCCTTAAACTTCTCCTGTTCTCCGATCCATAATTGGTACTTAACATTTGAAGTCGTTCTTTTGTTTCGTTAAAATCACCCTGTCTTAGCAAATCTACCACCATACCAATCTGTGAGGCCTGTAAAAAAAAGTTAGATTCATCAGTAAAATAATAACAAAAGAATGTAATAAGAGACAGAAAATCTTTAGTGCCATCTGAAATACTTTTTAGATACTTGGGTGCAAATGTGGCAGGGAAAGGTGGAGTGAAGATGGAGGTAGAATGTAGATTGAGAGAAGTGAGTAAATGCCTTGGTGGATTAAAAAGTGTAATGAGGAATAGACATTTGGGAATGGATGCTAAGAGGAGACTGTATGAAGGAGTGATTGTGCCAACAGCACTACATGGGGCAGAAACATGGAAAATAAGAGAGGAAGAGAGAAGGAGTTTGAATGTGTTTGAGATGAGGTGTCTGAGAAGTATGATGGGGGTTACTAGGCTAGATAGAGTGAGAAATGAAGAGGTGAGGAGGAGAACAGGGGTGGAAAGGGAGTTGGGAGATAGGGTTGATGAAAGAGTATTAGGATGGTTTGGACACATGGAAAGAATGAGTGAAGACTAGTAAAAGAGGTATGGAAGGCAGATGTGGAGGGAGTGAACACGAGGGGACGTCCTAGGATGAGGTGGATGGATGGGGTGAAGGGGGCTTTGGGGAGGAGGGGAATGTCTGTTGAGGAAGGACAGGAGAGGACAGAAGATAGGGGTGAATGGAGAATGGTTGTATATGGATGATGTTGTGATGCATGAGGTGGAATGGGCAGGGGGATGGGGGGTGAGGTAGTATCTGTGATCAAAATTTGACGCAGCCCGAAGGGATTTCTCCCCGTCTTCTCCTGCTATACATGGGGGGGTCGCTGATTTGATGAAGCGGCCTTGCTGTGGATGTGCTGTGTCTTGCGACCCTGCTTCTGACCCAGGGCAGTGGACAAGGTGCAGGGATGACCCATCATTCGGGAGGTGCTAAGATAAGAGGGAAGAGGGAGGGTGGAGGGGTGTGGAGTGTATTCAGGGATGGAATGGGTGGGAATGATTTTATGCCTTTTCCTTTTTGGTTACCTCCCTTGTAAGGGGGAAAAAGCCTTGGTATATGTATGTATGTATGCCATCTGAAATCTAAGTGACAACCCGCTTAAGATTGTGTTTTCAGGTGAAGGTGACAGAGAGCACTGATGGAATTTTAAGTAGCTAAGATGATTTTCTCTAACATCTTTACATCACCACCACATGCAGATACAGGGTGTAGATCCAACTCTGTCCATCGCCTGTGCCAAGTCGGCCCATTTTTTGATAGCCAACTCGGCCCATTTAGTATAGTATGTCAATCTTGTTTCATTTTCTTCCACATACACTAAATAAATTCTTAGTACTTTTCTATATATTTACTTTCTTCACATGTATATTTGAAATGCTGCAGAACACACGCACAGCAATATTATGCAATGGCAGGCGTAAAGGTTCTATTCTTCCTTTCCATACATTGTTTGGAAAAAAAAAAAAAAAAAAAAATGCTGAGAGAGAGATGACTGGATGGAGAGGAGATAAATGCAAGGAAGGGAGATGAGAGAGAGAAAGAGAGAGGAGCGACGTGAAATGCCTTGCACCGTTGGACGGTGGTGATGCAGCCTCATGATGAAAAGTGGTTTGGGATTTATATTATTCTAGCAGAATAATCTTGACACTACACTATATGGAGTTCAATGCATTGAATCCTCATTAAGTCTGAACCATAGCTTACTTAATCTGGTTAGGAACCTTCTTTATACAAGCACTACACTATAAGGAGTTCAATGTATTGAATCCTCATCCAAATTTTGATTGTTCGACTCTCAATGTAAGCTTACTTCAAGGAATATATTATAAATTGGTGACAGTTTATCACAGTACAACATACTAGTCACAAGTTTTTTTGGTCTCACAATATACTGTTCTGTTTCATTTACTTTAAACTTGAGTATCTCGAAACAAGTTCATGAACCAAATTTTGATTGCTCAACTCTCAATGTAAGCTTACTTCAAGGAAAAATATTATAAGTAGGCGACAGTTTATCACAGTACAACATTTTAGTCACAAGTTACTTCCTCTATGGGTAATGGCTGATCACTGTTTGGTGTGTCGGCAAATAGTGTGTCCAATAGGAAGTTAGAAGATAGGGTGGATGAAAGAGTATTGGGATAGTTTGGACACATGGAAAGAATGAGTGAAGAAAGACTAGTATAAGAGGTGTGGAAGGCAGAGATGGAAGGAGTGAACATGAGGGGGGGGAGGAAGTTAGAAGAAAGGGTGGATGAAAGAGTGTTGGGATGGTTTGAACACATGGAAAGAATGAGTGTTGAAATACTATTAGAAGAGGTGTGGAAGACAGAGAATGGTAGGAGTGAACATGAGGGGGCATCCAAGGATGAGATGGATGGATGGAGGTAAAAGGGACATTGGGAAAGAGGGGAATGTCTGTTGAGTAAGGACGGGAGAGGAGAGATGACAGGGGCGAATGGAGAATGGCTGGGTACGGATGATGCTGTGATGCATGAAGGGAAGTGGAAGGGGGGTATGTGTGAAAAATAAATTGACAGAGACAGACAGACAGACAGACAGAGAGAGAGGGGGGGGGTAGGTGTGCCCACCAATTTAATGAAGCAGCCTTGCTGTGGATGTGCTGTGTCTTATGACATTGCTTCTGACCCAGGGCAGTGGGCGAGATGCAGGGATGAACTCATCCAGGAGGTGCCAAGATACGAGGGAGGGAAGTGGGTGGATGGGAGTGGAGTATGTGGGGATGGAATGGGTGGGAGTGGTTTTTATCCCTTTGTTTTTTGGCTACCTCCCTTGTAAGGGGGAAAAAGCCTTTGGTATATATATATATATATATATATATATATAGTGAGTCCTCCTTATATGATAATTCTTTATCCAGTAAATTCACAGTTATGGTATTTGGTAATTACTACCCTCGATTCTATTTATGGTAAGAAAAATTCAGATACGGTATCTGCTAGATATTTTGAACAGGAAAGAGCAGGGAGAAGGTACGTCTGCCATATCCTATTATTAATGTTATAATGGGTTCAGTATATGGTAATTTCAATTTGAGGTAAGGTTTTCAGGAACTCCTGTGTACCGTAGAACGAGGACTTGTATATATATGTATCATTTCAACATCCAGAACATGACATTTGGTTGTCCTGGGGGTCTCTTTACACAAAAACTGCAGCTTCCAGTTACAAACCTCTGTGCAAATACAATGCCTCAACTTACCAAATCAGACTTCTCCTTTTCCAAAACCAGCCTCCTGTTCCTTTCCACATCAAACAAATGTTTGGCATTACGAAGCTTCAATTCCAGGCTTGTTACTTCAGACCGAGTTTTGTTCAATTGCGCTTGTAATTTCTGCACTTCCCCTTCCAAACAGATGGTCTTACCCCAAGTATCTTCACAGTTTTGAAGGAATTCCAGAAATTCTGTCATGAAGGAAAGAGAAAATTTCCAGTAAATGAAAGGGAGGAGAGTGAGGGATGGGAGAGGGATGGGAGTGGAATTGGTATATGCATTTTGATTGTAACTACCTTCTTGATTGGGGTGAAAAACCCTTAGTATATAGATTATTACAAGCCCAAGCTAAAGATCCTAAAGATAAATGTGCCATCCCAATATGGAAAAAATTCTAAAGTTTTTGATCAAGCAAATAGGAGGGGGAAGAGATAGATACAGATACATGATTTTCTTATTTACACAGTTCTTAACCAGCTACAATAAAGCTTGAATCACGTGAAAATAACTTAACGAAACATCAAATTCCAGTATGACACCATATGTTCAAGGGACCTGAATGACCTCAGGTCATTCTATCCTTTCTATATCATCTTTTTCTATATTATGAACAAAAGCAAAGAACTTACTGTCCTCTGAACCACTACTGAGGACCTTGAAGAGGCGAACAAGGTCATCATAATCTGCAACCAAACTTGTCATTGCTGGGGAAAGAATGGGTCCTCATTAAGCATCACTAACAAAAAGCCATAAGCAAATAAAATAATGAACATCAATTACCTGAGCTACAGGTTCCTGAAATTTCTTTATAATTATTAAAGAATATCATCAATTGTTGCCCAAGTTTCTATCTACATACTAAGGTCCTCTTCTCCCTTGTAAGAAAGTTAGCCAGTTAAGGTACAGACCCACCCGTCGTTTCCCTCTCAATGGGTGGTGGATGGGAGTGAAATGGATATGTGCCTGGGCTGGCTACCCCCCTTATAAGGAGGAAGAGGCCCCTGATATAGATAAACTTGTGCAACATTTGCAACTTTTCAAAAAATTTCACTGAAAGGAAATCCACAGCCACACAGTTAACAATGGCCTTCAGACCCTCTATAGATGAACAAGAACATTTCACTGGCAAAAACTAGCACTTCTATCATTGGGGACAATATTGTGGTAGTATTAGAACTAACACAGTGAAGAGTTGCATTGGTTTAGATATGCAACAAAGGAGATAGAAGGAATAGTGATGATGGAGGAAATGGGATATCAGGAAGGGGGCCAGTTGGAAGATCAAGAACATGGAGAGGAAGTGAAGCAAGTTATGCAACAATTTTGAAAAGACCAGTCAATCAATCTGTTGCCCCTGTTCTCTCTTACAGACCTGTAACCTTCATATAACTGGCAACAACCTCTGGGAGTGACCACAAGTCACTCGAGGGAAATAAGTTGTTTGGTTGGCTAGGGCTGTGCAGTAGCCCAGTGGATACTGTGTTAAACTTATGAGCAGGTGGTTAAGAGTGTGATTCCCTGGACACACTGTGGGCTTGCTGCATTGGTTCCTGACAGCCCTAGTCAGGTGGGGAGGTGACCCAATATTGGCCCAAAAAAACCCAGCAGCTTACCACAACTGACAGGGCCGTGCCCTTCCTCCCCTTTTGAGTTGGCTAGAGACTGCCAGTATGGGGTACCACACTGCAGAATGAATCATGGTCCCGTGTGGTGGCTGCACCTGAGGTATTTGAATCTGTGGACAGGCTCGCTGTAATGGTACTGTTTCAATACTGGATGGTGTCCTGAGCACAGGTGCACCAGTGTGGATTCCACCAGGTGTGGGAGTTAAGTGAAGCTTTCATCTGAGGGATGGTTCAAGTGGATTTTGGGAGTCTGTCCTTAAGGGTTTATTCAGAGATATGAGTGTGTTGGATGGATACTTTGGTACTGGTAGCAGGTTGTTGTTGTCATTCCATAGACTGTCTCACCGAGCAGCCCCATCTCCCTGAGGAATGCCACAGCTGGAACAGTTTTCCCACAAATCCCTTATAGAGTATATGTTGTGTTGTTGGCATGCATAATTGTGTACAATGTAACATTCCATAAAATGTTGTATAGTATAGGGTGAAGTATTACAACCTGGACAGTTTTATGTGATGCAGTCATCCAACCTCTTCTGGTAACTTAGAAGGGCTGGATGGTGTGAACACTGCAGCCTGGCCAGGTGGAATCTGTCCTCTTGTGGGAGAAAGAATTCAGAGGGATAGATATCAGGGGGTCAGGTGGAATCTGTCATAGGACCTCCCCACCACCTTCAACATCCAATTTGGAAGGCAATGGGGACCAAACTATCATGAGAAACCCTTGCCACCCCAGTAGATAGGACAGATCCCTGATGGCAGGCTGTTATAGATGTTTGTATAATATGCTACAAGTGTAGTTCCCCTTCTCCCATTCTGTTGGTGGCATTTTGAGAAATGCAGTGTGAGGGGTGTGTGGTGTGTAGGGTTTTGGCATAGAATTGTGTTCCTGTAATTTCCATGTGGTGTTCTATGACGCAACCCAAAGGGATCTCTCCCCGTCTTCTCCTTTTCTACATGAGGGGACGGAGAGGGGGAGTCACTGAATTAATGAAGCGGCCTTGCTGTGGATGTGCTGTGTCTTGTGACACTGCTTCTGACCCAGGGCAGTGGACAAGATGCAGGGATGACCTGTCATCCATGAGGTGCCAAAATAAGAGGGAGGGGAGTGGAGTATGTAGGGGATAGAATGGGTGGGAGTGGTTTCTATGCCTTTGTTTTTTGGCTACCTCCCATGTAAGAGGAAAGAAAGCCTTTGGTATATGTATGTATGTATGTTCTATGGGGAAGACTTTGGTTTCTGTATGCAGGTGCCCAACTGGGGTGGCTTTGGTGCATCTTGTTATTACTCTGTCCCATTATGTAAAGGTTTTAAATTTTCTTTATTCTGCCTTGTTGACTGTTGGGAACCACAGGAATTATGATGTCCTATACTTATCTATCTATATGCCAAAGGCTTATTCCCCCATCATAAGGGAGGTAGCTAAGTCAAAAGGTATCCACCCAGTCCCATCCACCACCTTTGCTCCTACACAATATAGCGATATAAAACTAAATATTCATTATGTAAATTATAATATACCAAAATATTTTCTTGGCAGAAATCAATAACAGAAATCCCTCCTAAAAGCAAATACACTACTGACACGGAGCTGCGACTATAGGTTTGAGATACCATATTGTCTTTGTCCAGTCCTGTCAATGTTAGTTTAATAATGGCATTGACATTGTATACCAGGTGGTCTCCCACTCCAAGTGATGTCATTATGCTACATATCTTTAAAATAGTGCTAGAGCTGAAATTTGTGCTTTTCTTCAATCTATGAAACTCCTCTACACCCCTGCAGTCTGATCGGATGCCAAAACTGGCTGTCAACATCCTTGAAGAAAACAGTGACTACCTCTACAATTACAGGTACTGCATTACTAAATGCAGGTTAGGTTAGACTAGATGGATTTATCATACTTTAATTTCTTCAACCTCCACATCTATCAAACCAAAGATGGTGCCTCGAGCAGTTGCCATGGTTCAGTTTGTTAGCATATCTAGCTAGGTCAAACACCGCTAGAGGCGCCACCTTCTATGATGTTCGCCAATAGCATGTCATTTTAGGCACACGCCATTCAAACAGCCAAATTTACATACCGCGGAAAATTTAATTCATAAAAATGTCACACGAGTGTATTTTACTACGATAATACTAAATTTCAACCAATCACATCATCAGTTACATATCATTACATAGAAACATGAAAATAACATGGCAGCCTGCATTCAGCAGTAAATCGAAAATTTGTTAATGTTTCAACGAGAAAAATGAGCTAGAAAATTCCAATGAATGGGTAACAGTCCCAAATAAACAGAAACTACTAGTCTCACAGACTATTCTGATACCAAAACAAGGGCAGGGTATCACGGGATAGCTGAGAAATCGTAAGTAGAAATTGAGTTTTTTCTATTAGGTCAGGTAACAACAATGTAAAACTTATTGTGGCATCTCAGCCGCCGATGCAGATGTGTCTACCGAATCATCTTTGCAAGCTTTATCATGATCTACACTGGTACTCTACCCTAATCATCCTAATGTAAGTTACTAAAAGCAATATGCTATACTGCTTCTAGTAACTTTTTCTGTTTTTGCTTTCTGCCAAGAAAAACGTATATCACATTGGTGTATTACAATTGACAAAACATTTCATTCTTATTGCTACATTGTGTAGGTATGCACTTCTAAAAATCTACCTTTTAGTCCCGAGTCCCTGGGTATCACAGTGTTGCAAACTTGGACCACAAGGTTACAGGTAAAATGACAAGTGGTAAAGATAGAGATTAGGTTTGGTATGGTGGTTTGACCATCCAGTGGAAACTGTTCAGGCAATCTCAATGCTACACAATCAAGTCTATCATGATCAGATTATTATATTATATGTCACTTTAGTGTAAGAAAATAATACCCAAGATCTAGGAATCTAATCACGAGAGGTTGTATTGTTACTGTACATGAATGACAGCCTGGTCGATCTTAACACTACAGATTCAAACTACAATATAGAAAGTATATTCACCAATTATAGCATTCGCAGGCAGCCTAAAACATACACAAATAAACTTACCCATACGTAAGGTGAAATCACCGAATGAGGACCATGGATTTCGGTCTGGACGTTCTCTTTTAAACTGGAATCTATGCTGGACAAATTTAAAATATTGACGTTTGGATCAAAATGTTTAATAGAATTCTAATACTATAACCTCTTTCATTGTTAAGTATTGACACTAGAAATGGTTAGTTGGCATTCTCAGGTCAGTTTGACAATAACAAAAATATTTCCATCTTCAACTTCGTTTGAAGGTATAAACAACATAATTTGGGTATGTAAATAGAAAAGCAAGTATTATAAGTTCATTTAAACAATAAATATACTTTACCTTATCCTAGCCAATGAGGTGCATTACTAATTATCCTGGAGATTATTCTAAACACACAAATAATCCACCCCACACCACCGTTAGCTCCCACAGAAATTTAAAATCGGATTTAGACAACGCGCCGTTACGATCTAAACAGAACTTGTGATTGGTCGCAGCTGAGCCAATGAAAACTCCCATTTAAATCTGGTAACAAAATTCGTGCGGTAAGCGAATATATTATTTTTCAGTGCACACCGAATATTATGATTTCTTATAGATTTTTATAAAAAGAAATTCTAAGGAAGGTTCTAAATCTATGAAATCAATTCACTTTGATGTTTTAATTGCGGCAGCTTGAACGTGGAAGTAACGGTGAGGGTATTTGTGGAAGTATATTACAAATTTTTGTCCATCTCAGTAATCGTATTTTTAGTTTTCTATCCAGATTAAGGTTGCCAGCAGTGGCGTGTAGATGGGGGGAAGGGGAAGAGTTGGTTACCCCCGGGCATCCAAATAGTGGGGAGGCATCCAATCAGATTATTTGGGGGAAAATAACTTAATAGGTACTCACATCACTGGTGAAAAATGTAGTAACACATTTGTAAATCACAACTAACACCACAGCCGGACGAAAGAAAGAGTTGCGTAAGCGAAACTATATATTTCGAGTCTTAACTGCAATCCTTTTCAGTAGTACAAAGTGGAAGGAGGGTGCTATCTTAAATAGCAACCTCTTACAAAAGAAAGGGAACATGGAAAATAATAAAAGTGACTACCCCAACCCTATGTGACCTGAGGATGACATGAGGTCGGGTCAGGGGGAGGGGGAGGAAGCTTGTTGACAATATATTTGGTGATGAATAGTCCTGAAATAATGTCTGGGGTCCATTGACCCTTGGAAATATTCATCGTGGGCAGATATTCAATTAATGTGGATTCCACCATTTTCCTTCTGAACCCACAGCCTGATTTATAAACAAAAAGGGTCAGATTTCTCCCAGCCCATACGGTGATTAAATTTATTTACGCGTTGAAACACGGCTGAATTTTCTTGGCCATACTTAATCGACCTCTTGTCTTGGTTCTGGCTTGGCTGAGGGCTTTATCCAGGAACCAGTGGGGGTAAGCTAATTTTGTTAATTTGGACCTGATAGAAGTTAATTCATGTTCTAAAAATTGGGGGCTACAAATCCTAAAGGCTCGGAGAAGAAGTCCCGAAGCTACACTCCTTCTAATGTGATCTGGGTGATGACTGAAGAAATGAAGGTAACTTCCTGAATGGGTGTTCTTTCTAAAAAGAGTAAAGGCAAGCTTATTCCCATTCCTCATAATTAAGGTGTCTAAAAATGGGATTTTGTCATCTTTTTCCCATTCTACTTTGAACTTGATGTTAGTTGACACACAGGAAACCCACAGTCGGAGAAAATAAACTTCGAATAAAGAAGAATCCTATATTTCGGCTATGAACTGTAGCCCTCTTCAGGTACTTTCCTGAAGAGGGCTACAGATGCTTTCTTTTGTTGAGCCTTGACATCGTCTTGAATATATTTTTTGAATTTCGTTTATTCGTGTTATCTTACTTCATCTTCAAAATTCCTTTCGGACAGTTCGGGTCATACCTCTGGCTAATGTTCTTATACGCCTCAATCTGATCGCCTCGTGAACATCTATAGGCCAGAGTGGACAGTTCTAGTTTCATGATTCTTTCTTCATAGTTGAGTCCTTTCAGTAGTGGTACTATTTTTCTATACATATGTATACACACACAGAGAAAATTAAAAGTAGATTATACCAATATAAATGATTAATTTTAGGATTAAATTAGCTTAGCCGAGCATAAACGAGACTTGAGGTCACACAGGACGTCTTACTCACTCGTTCAGCACGCTGACCAATCTGGACATTTGCCCCACTGGGATGAGGTCGAGGTCCTACACATGGGATTAAAAAGAGACACGAGGAAGACTGTTGAAGCTGTCTATATTAATTCTTATGAAAATAACAGGAAAGGTTTCGTTTGTTTATCGAAGGCAGCAAGTAAATTAATAATAAATACGATTGGCAAACGCATACATGGTACGGGAATGGGAATCCCCAGACAGCCAGCGGGATGACCTGTTCATGTCCCCGTCTTCGAGTGTAATTGTCAGAAGCAAAGCCAGACGTAATGGCAATTGTAGGAACAAAATTAAGGGGTCCACTATCACTTAACAGTGTTGGAAATGGATTATATAATCACTGGCTTAGAAACGGAGAGGAAAAAATGGTGGAGGAGTCATGTTCTTGGCTAAGAAAAAATGAATGTGACGAAGGTTACAAATGGAGGGAACATTGTAGAAATATCACGATAAGAGTTGAAGATAACGAAATGAAAAAGCGAGTGTTTGTGGTGATTTATGTGCCCCCTAAAACGGGTTTTTAGAGAGAGATTACTCTAAATTATTAAAAGATACAAAGATTTCATTAAATGGGGCTCTGAAAGATGGAGGAAACGTGGTACTTCTGGGAGATTTTAACTGCAAAGAAATCTTTTGGGAGGAAATGACAGTGAAAGGTGGAGAGGAATAATGGGGAAATGTATTTTTTGACATAGCTATGGGATATACAATGACACAATGGGTAAAAAAAAAACAGCAGATATAGAAATAATGAAGAACCGTCGAGACTAGATTTATTCTTTACGTCAGAACCTGAAATTGGAGATAAAACTGAGTAGAAGACACCGATAGGGAAAACTGATTACATATTACTTGAGCTAGAACTAAAGGAGGAAGTATATATGGGGAGAAATGAGAAATACAGAAAAGAGATACTAGTATATAGTAAAACGGACTTTGTGAAACTTAAAGAAAATTGTCAAGAAGCGACCTGGGAAAATTCTACAATGAAGAGACGAGAGTGGAAGAAAAATGGAGGCTTCTGATGGAAATATATAATGAAGGGGTGGATGAATATGTAAGAAGATAAAAACAGGAAAAAGTGAATATTAAGTGTTGGTTTAACAGGTGCAGTGAGGCAAAATAAATAAACAAATAAATAAATAGATAAATAAATAAATAAAAATAAACAAATAAATAAAGCTTATGAAAGATGAGAAAATATAAAAAATAATAGAAAGTGGCACATATATACCAATGAAAGGAATGATTATGTAAAATACGCAGGAAAGAAAAAACACACAAAAAAGACATAATAGAAAGATGTAAGGATCAACCAAAACTATTCTATAGATATGTGAAAGGGAAATTGAAAAACAAGCAAGAAATAGAGAAACTACGCCAAGGGAACATAGAATACACAGAAGATATAGAAATGGCTGAGGTCATGAGTAAATATTTCAAGTCTGTTTTCGCTAGAGAAAATGTATGGCACTAGGATGAAGGACGAGAAGTGAGGTCCCACCCTATGGGGGAAATAATAACAACACGAGCAGAAATAATGGACCAAATAGCAAACCTTGATGTCAGGAAATCACACGGCCCGGATGGAATTGCAAACTGGATACTAAAGGAGTGTAAAGAAGTATTAGTAGGCAAAATATATAAGATGCTCACTTAAGGAAAAAATATCAGAAGACTGGAAAAAGGTTAACGTTGTACCAATATATAAAGGAAGAAACAAGGAAGCCCCAACAAATTACAGACCGGATTCCCTTACAAGCACCGTAGCCAAAATTTGTGAAAAAAGTTATCAAAAGTAGATGGATAAAACATCTGGAGGAGAACAACATACTAAACCCGAGATAGTTTGGATTCAGACAGGGAAGATCATGTGCCACAAATCTGATCTGTTTTTACTCAAGTCTATTAGATATAATACAGTAAAGGGACGGATGGGCTGATTGTGTTTTCCTAGACCCACAAAAAGCTTTTGATAAAGTGCCACACAGAAAACTATGAAACTATTAAGAAAACTGAAAACCATAGGAGGGGTACAAGGTAAACTACTGGAATGGATGGAGGATTTCCTGCGTGGAAGAAAATTCAGAGTAGTGCTCAGAGGTAAGGGTTCTACTTGGAAAGAGGTGGTTAGTGGAGTTCCACAGGGATCGGTACTGACTCCAATAATGTTTGCTATTTATGTGAATGGCATGGACGAGGGTATGGGCAGTTACATGAACTTCTTTGCTGATGACGCAAATTTGTTGAGAAAAGTGAGAAATGAAGTAGAGTGAGTCGCTGCAGAAAGATCTGAACAAACTTTGGGAATGGAGTCAGAGTTGGGAAGTGGACTTCAACATTAAGAAATGTAGTACAGTGGAATTTGGAAAAAAAATAAAAACAGGGTATCAGGACAATATAAAATCGGCGAAATGGAAGTAAAGAAAGTGGGATTTGAAAAAAGGCCTGAGAGTAATCATCACAAAGGACATGTCCCCTGATAAACAAATAAACAAAATTGTAGGAGAAACCTACAACTTGCTGAGATCAATAAAGGTAGCATTTACTTATCTGGACTAAGAAATGGTAAAAAAAAAATACTAGTCACACTAGACCAAGACTAGAGTACGCAGCGACACTATGATCACCCAGTACCAAAAAGAATATAAGGAAGATTGAAAGAATCCAAAGAGCAACTACGAAGATAGCCCCCACACTTTCAGAACTGTCACATGAAGAGATTGTCAAAACTAAAGTTACCGACCCTGGAACAAAGAAGAGAAAGAGGGGACTTGTTGACTATTTATAGAATCATAAGAGGTATGGAAGTCCTTGATAGAGAAGGCTTACTACATTGGGATACGAGAAATACAAGGGGACATGGAAGGAAGTTCAAAAAGTACAGTTATAGAAGAGACCAGAAGGAGAACAGCTTTTTCCACAAACTGGAAGAAATGATAGTGTATGCAAAAACCATACAGTTTAGACACTGAGCTACAGAAACGAGACAATACAATACAATATTACAACTAAGTAAATACAACTAGGTAAACACACACACACACACACACACACGCACACACACACACACACACACACACACACATACACACACACACACACACACACACACACGCACACACACACACACACACACACACACACACACACACACACACACACACACACACACACACACACACACACACACACACACACACACACACACACACACACACAAGGAAAGTTATTGGAATTGATGGAAGATTTCTTGAACGGGAAGAAAATGAGGGTGGTAAGTAGAGATAAGAACTCGACCTGGGAAGAAATGATAAGTGGATTCTCACAAGGTTCTGTATTGGCTCCGATAATGTTTGCCATATATATAAGTGACATGGGTGAAGGTGTGGAATGTTGTATGAACTTTGCAAATGATGCGAAACTACTAAACTACTAAAGAGAGTAAGTAGAGAGGGAGATTATAAATCACTACAAAAAGACCTGGATAAAGTCTGGGAATGGAGTCAAAAGTGTGAAGTGAACTTCATCATCAAGAAATGTAGTATAATGGAATTTGGAAAAAGTACATACATATACCAAGGCTTTTTCCCCCTTACAAGGGGGGTAGCCAAAAAGAAAAAGGCATAAAATCATTCCCACCCATTCCATCCCTGAATACACTCCACACCCCTCCACCCTCCCTCTTATCTTAGCACCTCCTGAATGACGGGTCATCCCTGCACCTTGTCCACTGCCCTGGGTCAGAGGCAGTGTCGCAAGACACAGCACATCCACAGCAAGGCCGCTTTATTAAATCGGCGACCCCCCCTCTCCGTCCCCCCATTGCATAAAATGAGAGGACGGGGAGAAATCCCTTCGGGCTGCGTCAAATTTTGCTCACACATACTACCTCACCCCACATCCACCCGCCCATTCCACCTCATGCTATCACAACATCATCCATATACAACCATTCTCCATTCACCCCTGTCTTCTGTCCTCTCCCGTCCTTCCTCAACAGACATTCCCCTCTTCCCCAAAGCCCCCTTCACCCCATCCATCCACCTCATCCTAGGACGTCCCCTCATGTTCACTCCCTCCACATCTGCCTTCCACACCTCTTTTATTAGTCTTTCTTCACTCATTCTTTCCATGTGTCCAAACCATCCTAATATTCTTTCATCAACCCTATCTCCCAGCTCCCTTTCCACCCCCGTTCTCCTCCTCACCTCCTCATTTCTCACTCTATCTAGCCTAGGGTAGTGGGAAAGGGATTGGAGATGGTTAAAGAAAATGGAGAAAAGTGGGAGGTGAGCCAGTTGTTGTTTGCGGACGACACTGCGCTTGTGGCAGGATCGGAGGAGGGATTGAGGAAGTTGGTGGCAGAGTTTGGGAGAGTATGTGATAGAAGAAAGCTAAAGATAAATGTGGACAAAAGTAAGGTGATGAGATGTACAAGGGGTGAAAGTGGCAGTAGACTGGAAGTGAGCATTAAGGGAGAGCGACTGGAGGAAGTGGATAGTTTTAGATACTTGGGTGCAAATGTGGCAGGGAAAGGTGGAGTGAAAGTGGAGGTAGAATGTAGATTGAGAGAAGCGAGTAAATGCCTTGGTGGATTAAAAAGTGTAATGAGGAATAGACATTTGGGAATGGATGCTAAGAGGAGACTGTATGAAGGAGTGATTGTGCCAACAGCACTGTATGGGGCAGAAACATGGAACATAAGAGAAGAAGAGAGAAGGAGTTTGAATGTGTTTGAGATGAGGTGTCTGAGAAGTATGATGGGGGTTACTAGGCTAGAATTTGGAAAAAGTAAAAACAGAATATCGGGAGAATATAAAATTGGTACAAAGAAAGTTAACTCGGAAAGAGACCTTGGGATAACTATCAGCAATGCAATGGCACCAGACAAACATATCAACAGAATAGTCGGAGAAACCTTCCATTTACTAAGATCAATGAAAGTGGCCTTTGACTTCTTTGATGAAGAAATGGTGAAGAAAATATTAGTTACATTGATAAGACCAAGATTGAAGTATGCTCCGACACTATGGACACCCAGTACTAAAAATGATATAAAGAAATTAGAAAGAATCTAAAGAGCAACAACAAAAATGGCACCAACACTCCAAACTAACATACGAACAATGATTGCCCAAACTCGAACTACCAACTATGGAACAAAGAAGAGAAAGAGGAGATCTACGGATGGAATTCCTCGATAGAGATGATTTACTAAAGTAGGATAAAAGAAAAACAAGAGGACATGAAAATAAGGATAGTTATAGAAAAGATCTGAAAAAGAATAGTTTCTCACACAGAGTGGTGGATATCTGGAATAAATTAGATTAGGAAACAGTGAGTGCAAAAACTATATAAGAATTTAAGAACAAACTTGGTGCAGAAAGATACAAAGACGAGTCACTACGAGCATAGCTCTTCCCGTAAAATACAACTAGGTAAATACAACTAGGTAGGTACACACACACACACACACACACACACACACACACACACACACACACACACACACACACACACACACACACACACACACACACACACACACGCGCGCGCGCGCGACTCGGTGGTGCGGTTGGTGGAGTCCTCGACTGTCACTACGGCGGTCCGGACTCGAATCCTGCCCATGGCTGAAATAATTTTGGTATCGCTGCGCTTCGAGTCGTTACTCCAACTCTCGTGGGTGGGGAGTCGGGTGTATGTGTGCGTGTAAGGTCACAGTATTACCCATAGATCGGTCATACGAGGTGAGCTCTCTTCCGGGAGTGAAATAGCACGTGGTCCAAAGACCATGGTGAATCACACACACACACACACACACACACACACACACACACACACACACACACACACACACACACACACACACACACACACACACACACACACACACACACACACACACACGACTCGTGGCGTATTGGTAGAGTTCCCGGCTGCCACTACGGCGGTCCGGGTTCGAATCCCGTCCAGGGCTTAAATAATTTCAGTATCGCTGCACTGCGCGGAGTTGCTCCAACTCTCGTGAGCGGGGAGTTGGGTGTGTGTGTGTGTGTGTGTGTGTGTGTGTGTGTGTGTGTGTGTGTGTGTGTGTGTGTGTGTGTGTGTGTGTGTGTGTGTGTGTGTGTGTGTGTGTGTGTGTGTGTGTGTGCGTGTAAGGTCAGCATTACCCATAGATCGGTCATATATGAGCTCTGAGCTCTCTTCCGGGAGGGAAATAGCTGTCGATCACGAGTCCAACACGTGATCCAAGACTATGGTGAATCACACACACACACACACACACACACACACACACACACACACACACACACACACACACACACACACACACACACACACACACACACACACACACACACATACACACACACACACACACACACACACACACACACACACACACACACACACACACACACACACACACACACACACACACACTCACACACACACACACACACACACACACACACACACACACACACACACACACACACATACATACATACGTACATACATACATACATATACATACATATATATAATGTATATATATATATATATATATATATACATATATGTATATACATATATATATCCACGACCTTGACGTGGTGGATAGGCTTGAGAATCTTAATGACTACAAAAGCTATGTCCATAGGGAGGAAATCTCTGTAGGGTCACCCATATCGAACAGGTTTTGCAAGAACGATGAGACAAAGAGCGGTTTGCACACAGTCGTAAGACCCACTGCTGATGGCGAACAGGGAAATTCCTCATAGATATATGTGATACCGTCATAATGACGGCGTGGACCATTGGGCACCCTATACAGTAGATATATAGGGTTTCACCGAATACAATGAATAAGGTGACACCAGAGAAATATCTGACCATAAACCAGTTGGTAGAGGTGTGAGATTACCGCCAAAATTCCTTCATAGAAAAATTAATTGCATACATACATACATATACCAAGGCTTTTTCCCCCTTACAAGGGAGGTAGCCAAAAAGGAAAAGGCATAAAATCATTCCCACCCATTCCATCCCTGAATACACTCCACACCCCTCCACCCTCCCTCTTATCTTAGCACCTCCTGAATGACGGGTCATCCCTGTACCTTGTCCACTGCCCTGGGTCAGAGGCAGTGTCGCAATACACAGTACATCCACAGCAAGGTCGCTTCATTAAATCGGCGACCCCCCCTTTCCGTTCCCCATGCATAAAAGGAGAAGACTGGGAGAAATCCCTTCGGGCTGCGTCAAATTTTGCTCACACATACTACCTCACCCCCCATCTCCCCGCCCATTCCACCCCATGCATCACAACATCATCCATATACAACCATTCTCCATTGCATAATCAAAAGAAAACCGGACGTTCCTGTTGGATCACCGTCTCCTAAAGGTCTAACCGCATTGCCCTGTGTACTTACGGGCAGTGTGCCACCAAATGTGAGTAAGCACTGTCCAAGCAGATCCAAGTCTTGGGCATTAAACATCATGAAGAAAATGAAGAATCATACTTACAACGTAAGGACCTTTTCAGAGGAACACAGGCTGGAGGGTTTAATGGAAGAACTAGACAACATCAAGTGGGACATCGTAGGACTGAACGAAGTACGAAGAGCGGAAGAAAAGCTGATAGTTACCAGCTGTAAGGGAAAAGAAAGAGCTATTGGAGTAGGATTCTTGATAAACCGAGAGGTTGCTGGTAACGTAGTCAAGTTCAGTAGTTTATCAGACAGGGTAGCTTGGATTGTGATTAGGCTGTGTAAAAGGTACATTCTAAAAATTGTTCAGGTTTATGCAATAACTTCACAGAGTTCAGATGGTAAAATTGAGTCCTTCTATGATGATCTAAGTCAGGTAATGGATCAAGAAAAAAGTAAGTACACGTTGGTAATAGGCGACTTTAATGCTAAAGTGGGGAAGGCGATGGGAGATGAGTCGTGCATTGGGAAGTTTGGAGTAGGTGAAAGAAATGACAGAGGCGAGATGTTAGTAAATTTTGTAGTAAACTACAATATGAGGATAATGAACACTTTCTTCCAAAAGCGTATAGGTTGTAAATGGACATGGAGAAGTCCAAATGGAACAACAAAGAACGAAATAGGTTTCATATTAGGAGATGAGAGCAAGAGCGTCAATAATGTTACGGTCGTATATTAAATCAACATAGGTAATGACCATAGAATGATAGATTGCACAGCTAAATTCAGTTTCAGAGTTGAGAGAAATAAATTACTTTTAAAAAAGAAAATAATCCTTGCGAAGGTTAAGGATAACAATAAGAAATTTCAGTTAGAAATTAAAAATAGATTCGAAGCTCTAAGAACTAACGAGGACACCGTCGAAGGCATGTATTTGAATTTAGTGAATATAATTAGGGAATCTGTAGAGAAAATAGGAGGTACAAAAAGTATTAAAGAAAGCAAATATTCCAAAGCTACAAATGACCAAATTAAAAGAAGAAGGACCATGCACATTAAAAGCAGGAGAGACGAAATTGAAAGAGTAGAACTATATGTTTGAGTTCAATCGTAGGAAAAATAATGGAAACTATCATCCGAGATGCTATCGAACATCATTTTAGAAAGTAACCGTTTGAGAAATGATAGCCAGCATGGTTTCAGACGGAAACGTTCTTGCGTGACTAACTTACTCCAATTATGACAAAAGAAACAATATAAATTTGATATATCTAAACTTTGCAAAAACTTTTGATACCATCTCCCACAAAAGACTACTTACTAAATTAGCTTCACTCGGAATAAGTGGTAGCCTATTAAATTGGGCTAGTAATTGTTTGAATGATCGAAAACAGGGAGTTGTTTTAAATGGAAAAACTCCTAGATGGAAAAATTTTACAAGTGGAGTTCCTCAGGGTTCCGTTCTTGGGCTCTTTCTATTCATAGTATATATAAATTATATAGACCATGGACCAAAATCTACTGTTTCCAAATTTGCTGATGATACAAAACTGTGCGGAATGGCAAATGATAACTTAAACCAATTAGATATTCAAGAAGATTTAGATAAATTACAGCAATGGTCTGAAAAGTGGCTAATGAAATTTAACACATTTAAATGCAAGGTAATGCACATAGGTAAAAATAACAGTAAGTACGATTACAAGTTATTTGGAAATTCGTTAACAAAAGTGAATAGTGAAAAGGATCTCGGTGTAATTATCAGTAACGATCTCAAGTCATTCAAGCAGTATATTTCAGCCTCTGAGAAAGCAAATAAGATTCTAGGAATGATTGCGCGATCTTTTGATTTCAAAAGTCCATCACTCATTAACAAGCTATATAAATCGTTAGTTCATCCACATTTGGAATATGCTGTTTACGTATGGTCACCGAATCTCATTAAAGACATTGACAGACTGGAAAAAGTACAACGGCGAGCCACAAAACTGATTCCAAATATAAAAAATGTATCATACGAAAATCGACGAAAACATATGAATCTGTTCTCCCTAAAAAAGCGTAGACTCAGAGGTGACTTGATACAGGTCTTTAAAATTCTAAAGGGAATTGACAACCCTTCTCCATTCACCCCTATCTTCTGTCCTCTCCCGTCCTTCCTCTACAGACATTCCTCTCTTTTGTAAAGCCCCTTTCACCCCATCCATCCATCTCATCCTAGGACGCCCCCTCATATTCACTCCTTCCACCTCCGCCTTCCATACTTCTTTTACTAATCTTTCTTCACTCATTCTTTTCATGTGTCCAAACCATCCTAATACTCTTTCATCAACCCTATCTCCCAGCTCCCTTTCCACCCCTGTTCTCCTCCTCACCTCATCATTTCTCACTCTATCTAGCCTAATAACCCCTATCATATTTCTCAGACACCTCATCTCAAACACATTCAAACTCCTTCTCTCTTTCTCTCTCATGTTCCATGTTTCTGCCCCGTACATTGCTGTTGGCACAATCACTCCTTCATATAACCTCTTAGCATCCATTCCCAGATGTCTATTTCTCATTACACTTTTTAATCCACCAAGGCATTTAGTAGCTTCTTTCAATCTACATTCTACCTCCACCCACACTCCTCCCTTTCCTGTCACATTCGCACCCAAGTATCTAAAACTATCCACTTTCTCTAGTTTCTCACCCTTAATGCTCACTTCCAGCCTACTGTCACTCTCTACCCTTGTACATCTCATCACCTTACTTTTGCCCACATTTATCTTCAGCTTCCTTCTTTCACACACCTTCTCAAACTCTGTCACTAACTTCCTCAATCACTCCTTTGATCCTGCTACAAGTGCAGTGTCGTCCACAAACAACAGCTGGCTCACCTCCCACTTTTCTCCATTTGCTTTAATCATCTCCAACCCCTGACCCACTACCCTTGCATTTACCTCTCGCACCACCCCATCCATGTAAAGATTGAACAGCCAGGGCGACATAACACACCCCTGACGAAGTCCCACCTTTACCTCAAACCATTCACTCCCTCCATTTCTAATCCTAACACAAGCTCTACTACTCTCATAAAAACTCTTGACTGCTCTTAACAGCTTTCCTCCTATCCCGTATATCTGCAGTATCTCCCTCAGTGCCTTCCTGTCTACCCTGTCGTAAGCCTTTTCCAGATCCATAAAAGCCCAAAAAACATCCTTACCTTTTCCTATAGCTTTCTCACATATCTGTCTTACCACAAAAATCTGAGCTACACATCCCCTACCTGTCCTAAAACCACACTGTTCCTCACCAATTACTCCCTCTGTTCCTCTCCTAATCCTCTCAACCAAGATCCTCCCATAAGCCTTCCCAACTACACTCAACAAGCTGATCCCTCTGTAACTACTACACTCACACTTGTCCACCTTTCCTTTGTAAAGCGGAACTATACAGACTCTCCTCCAGTCCTCCGGCACTCTACCCTCTATTAAACAAACATTGAATAACCTCACCAGCCAGTCCACCATAACTGTACCTCCTTTCTTCAGACATTCTGCATGGCATCCATCTAGAGCAGGTGCCTTACCTGCTCTCATCATCTTAATAGCTGCTTTCACTTCACCCTTCCTTATTTCTCCTCCATTTCCCTCACTCATCACTCTCATTTTCTTAGCGCTTCCCACTGCAACTACCTTTCCCTCCCTATCCTCCTTCACATTTAGCAACTCCCTAAAATACTCTGCCCACCTTCCTCTCACTGCCTTCTCTTCCATTATTATCATCTCTCCATCTGCACCTTTTACCTTTTCTTCTCTACTTGATTCGCCTCCTCTTCCTCTCTTAATTTCTTTCCAAAACATCTTTTTATTACTTTCAAAATTTTCTGTCATACTCTTTCCCCTTTTCTCATCTGCTCTCCTCTTTGCTTCCTATATCTTATGCTTCACTTCCTTTCTTTTTACTCTGTACCTCTCATACGATTCCCTCGTCCTAATTTGTAGCCAATCTATGAATGCCTGCTTCTTCTCTTCTACACCCTTCTTTGCTTCCTCATCCCACCCCTCACTACCCTTCCTTCTTTTTCCTCCCGCCCTCCTTGTTCCACATACTATCTTTGCACACCTTATGACTCCCTCCTTGAGCCATCCCCATTCCTCCTCCACTCCTAGTTCTACTCTACCCTTTACTCTCTCCCACTCCTCTCTCAACTTCTTATACTAATTCTCCTTTTTTTCTTCATTTAAGTAGTTCACTCTAAGTACCTCCCTACCTTCTGCCCTTTTCCTCTTTCTCCACCTATTCTCCACTCTCAAATTACCTTCCACCAGAAAATGATCTGATATTCCCCCACTCTCTCCCCTTAGAACATGTACATCCTTAACTCTTCCTACCATACTCCTGGTCACCACTATATAGTCCATTAACGCTCTATCTGCCACCCTTCTATCCACCACTCTCTCCTATGTGTACTTATGCTTGACTTTCTTCTTAAACACTGTATTTGCTATCATCAACTCTCTTTCAAGACACATCTCCACCATCAATTCTCCATTACGATTTTGACCTCGAACTCCATACTTTCCAATCACTCCGTCAATTGGTTCATTTCCAACCCTAGCGTTAAGGTCTCCCAATACAACTACATTGACATTTCTCCCTAATCCCTCTATGCACTCATTTATATCTACCCAAAATGCCTCCCTTTCCTCTACGTTCTTTTCACTGCCAGGCCCATACGCACTTACAAAAACCCACATCTCCTTTCCCAGCTTCACCTTCATCTACATCAACCTTGATGACACCTCCTTCCACTCCACTACCCGCTTACTTATCTCTTCACTTACTAGTATAGCCACCCCTTCTCTCCCTCGTCCCCTCTTCACTCCTGAGTACCTTCCAGCTACACTCCCAAACTCACAGTTGCCCTTTCCTTTTATTTTAGTTTCACTCAAAGCCAGTACATCCGTCTTTCTTTTCACAAATATACTGCCTATATCTTCCCATTTAATCTCATCTGTACCACATCCACAAACATTAAAAGACCCAAACCTTAGGGTACTGGTTGGAAAACTCCCAGACCCTCTTATGCCTTTTCTTTCTTTTTTAGGAATGTCCCCTTTTGGGGCTACAGGTAGTAGAACTCCTAATCCCATCCCCGTCCCTTTTTTGTCGCCTTTTACGACTCAAGTGGAAATACTTGGTGGCGGTATTGTTTTCCCCCCACCACAGGGTAGGTAGGTAGGCGAAAAAAGGAAATGAATATTCAGAGAAATGGTACAGGACAGTAACAAGGGGCTGGGGGACAGCATAACGGAGGGACAGTCGTAATATAAAAGTGTCATCATTTCTCTATGAACAGAGTTTTCCTCTATCACAGACAAAATGATGTGTCTCTGGTCCGTAGGGGCGCCCCATATAGACCCTAAAGTATCAACAGCATGCTACTTTGCCACAATATATATATATATATATATATATATATATATATATATACAGTATATATATATATACAGTATATCTATATATATATATATATATATATACATATGTATATATATGTATATATATGCATATGTATATATATGTATATATATGCATATATATATATATATATATATATATATATATATATATATATATATGTGTGTGTGTGTGTGTGTGTGTGTGTGTGTAAGTGAAGATTTGGAGTCTGGGATCCATATTGGAAAACTCTAAACACCAGACTCAATTGAGTTTTTTTTTTTTTTGCCCGACGTTGCGATTCCCGTCCAGGAATCGTCTCCAGGGGGTATAATGGTTACAAGATGTGAACTCCTTATAAATCGTCGAAGTGGTAAACCTGGGAAAGGTTCACCCTCTCAATCACATGTACAAAGCATACCTCATTACAATAATAAATACATTACAAAAGAAAGAGAAGAGAAGAAGAGAGAAGGAGTTTGAATGTGTTTGAGATGAGGTGTCTGAGAAGTATGGTGGGGGTTACTAGGCTAGATAGAGTGAGAAATGAGGAGGTGAGAAGGAGAACGGGGGTGAAAAAGGATTTGGGAGATAGGGTCGATGAAAGAATATTAGGATGGTTTGGACACATGGAAAGAATGAGTGAAGAAAGACTAGTAAAAGAGGTATGGAAGGCAGATGTGGAGGGAGTGAACATGAGGGGACGTCCTAGGATGAGATGGATGGATGGGGTGAAGGGGGCTTTGGGGAAGAGGGGAATGTCTGTTGAGGAAGGAAGGGAGAGGACGGAAGACAGAGGTGAGTGGAGAATGGTTGTATATGGATGATGTTGTGACTGCATGAGGAGGAATGGGCGGGGAAGTGGGGGGTGGGGTAGTATGTGTGAGTAAATTTTGACGCAGCCCGAAGGGATTTCTCCCCGTCCTCGCCTTATATGCAAAGGGGGACGGAGAGGGGGGGTCGCCGATTAAATGAAGCGGCCTCGCTGTGGATGTACTGTGTCTTGCGACACTGCTTCTGACCCAGGGCAGTGGGCAGGGTGCAGGGATGACCCGTCATCCAGGAGGTGCTCAGATGAGAGGAAGGGTGGGAGGGGTGTGGAGTGTATTTTGGGATGAAATGGGTGGGAGTGTTTTTGTGCTTTTCCCTTTTTGGCTACCTCCCTTGGAAGGGGGAAAAAGCCTTGGTATATGTATGTATGTATGTACAAAAGAAATTAAGTATTGGTACCAAAAATAAAATACAAATAAAAAATTAAATTGATGTGAGCATAAAACAAGCGTAGCAAAAGTAACAATACGTGACACTACCGTAAAAACTTCAGACAATAGGACAGAGATGCAAATGGAGGTGGACCAAATGTCCGTAATGAAGAGTCAAGAACAAACGACTAAATTACAATCAAACAAAATACACTACACAAATACAAATATAATAAGTTACATGGTTGTGAATATAAAACAAGTGTAGCAAAAAGCCTTAAACGTAACACTAACATAAAAGCATCAGAATATAGGACAGACGCAAATGGAGGTGGACCAAATGTCCGAAAAGAAGTGTCAAGAATAAACGACTAACTTACAA